>NC_051179.1:138911481-139211481 GCF_013339695.2 Rhipicephalus sanguineus | reverse complement strand
GGATGATCCTTATCGTCTAAAAAATTCAATGCAATTGGCAAAGTTTTTTTCAGAATGTAATCCATGTCGTAGTTATGCCTTCAGCATTGACATTCAGGATTTGTTCTACTCCATACCTCACGATAAAATGATGGTGACCGTAAAGGACTGCATTACTATGCAAAATGACGAAATTGAATTTTGCGAAAAATCGCGTGTCAACGTAGCATCATTCCTGGAGCTGCTGTCGTTTCATTTAAGGTCTACCTTTGTTTCATGGGAAAGTAGGTCTTTCATCCAGCGATCTGGAATATGTATAGGCTCATCTGTAGCGCCTATCCTTAGCGAAATATTTTTGAGTAAATTTGACAAAGGAATTGAGCAGCACGTTTCTGGAATTGTTAAACATATCTTCAGGTATGTGGATGACTTCCTGATATTCACACATGGCATTGATCCTTCCCGAGAAGTAGTGAACGTGTTAAAGGTGTTTAAGGAAAGTAGCATGGGCCTTGAGTTCACTACCGAGCAGCCTAAAAATAAAGAGCTGCAATTCTTGGATTTAAAATTGAAACTTGGTGGGGAACACATCTGCTGGTGTTACAACCAAGAAGCGCTAAGCCAGTACTAGATTACGCGTCTGGGCACTCAAAGTTGGTAAAGAAGGGGATAGTGAAATCTTGTATTATGTCAGCTTTGCAAAAATCGTGTGGGCACCTAATCAGTGAAAGTTTCAAGAGTCAGGTGGAAAAATTCCAAAAAGCAGGTTACCCGAAACAGTTAATTTTCTCAGTGTGCACGGTCCTAGCCAGAGAAATAAAGGGCAAAAAACAAAGATCCAGTTCGGAGACAAATAAGCGAGGGAAAATGGCTGTTATTCCATACGTACACAAGTTGGCACACACCTAAAGCACGTTGGAAATAGATACAGCGTAGACGTGAAGTTTTCGGCAAAAACCAAACTAGCAAGCTTGTGTCCACGCGTTAATAAGCCCATAGGTTCGAAAGCTTGCTCCGTAAAACACAGAAACATGTTCGTGAAGTGCGTAAAGGGAGTGGTATATATGACACCTTTTTCTTGTGGAAAAGTCTACATAGGCCAGTCGGGAAGATGCGTGAACGACCGCCTTAGAGAACACCACGCATCTGTTAAGGCATCAGGCAACTCTCATCTTGCAGATCACTGTAGAAACTGCGGATGTTACCCCGTGTTTAAAGAAACAGAAATGATATTTCGGCACAGGGATCAGCTAACACGTGAGGCAGTGGAATCTTACCACATCCGAAAGAGGGGACTTGATTGTGTTAGCCAAGCTACGATTGTACTGCATGATAAAGAATACGCGTATCTCGACACTTAGGTTTTGCAAAATACTAGATGACAAATAACAGGGACTATTATGTAATCCCGATACGAGTGGTTTCTGTTGCACCCTGTTCTGTTGCACATGCGCGATGAGCCATGTAACCGCTTTAAATACCTTTTTCTGATTAATAAAACTTCAGTTGTGAGAGCAAGCGCTGTCCTTGTCAGTCTCTTCTGTCCGTCTTTTTTAGTGCGCTTCAACAAAATTTTCAATTATGAACGTAATCCAACTGGCCCAACTTGCCATCTTGCTGCAATATATTTCTAGTACCCAGGGCACTCTACAACCTAATGTTTTGTCTGACCCAGCCTCGTTGGCTTCAGTAATCGCTGTAACGGTGTGCAGAGCAAGGGTTGCATCATGGTACATTCGTCAGGGAACGTGCCCGCCAGATCTACAGGGCCTCTTTGGATGGATGCAGCCTACTGTGGGACATACCAGGAGGGTATGCCGCATCATCAGGTCTGAGTTATTGTGGCAGGTCCGTTGCTTCAAGGACCATCTCAGAATAGCGTGCAGCCGGAAAAAGAAGGGCAAGATTGGCATCGATCCTACAGGGAGTGGTGCAAGACCAGCGACGCAACAGCGGAGGGACTGTGGCGAGTGGTGATGCCTCATTTGCCGAAAAGAAAAAAGACGCCGCAAAAGGAAGGACAGGTTCTGAACTTGAGCAACACTCAGGTTCCCCAAGCCTACACACAGCTTCTGGCCTTTGGGCCAAAACATTGCATCGAACCAGTGCTCAACCGCGCAGAGAAGCTCGCCACCGCCAGGACCGTATCCAGGCAAGCGACCGACGACGAGGAAAGCAAGGTGCGTTGCTGAGTGCGTGGACGTTATTGCTTCAACTAGAGACGTTCTTAAGACCGAAGATAAACTAAAACCCGTCTGTGAATTTCTGGTTCAGAATGATTTGCGCTTAGCTGTGGCTGACAAAGAAGGCTTTTTTGTAATTCTTGATAGAGGGGCATTTTGTGAAAAGGGTGCTTCAGCGATGAAAAAGAATTTTGTACCAGCCCGGGAAGAAGGCAAGAATGTCGTAAAAACAGCGCAGGCTCTTCTAAATGATATGAGTTTGCATGATCTGGCATCTCAGGTGAAAAGGGCGAAAAAACTCGAGTTGGAGGTGTTCTTTTCAATCAAGACACACAAGCCTGACTTACCGTTTAGGGCTATTGTTTCTGAGCGGGATACCTGGCAAAAAGTGGTGTCCAGTTATTTGCAGAGGAACTTGGAAGGCCTTACTGTGGATGATCCTTATCGTCTAAAAAATTCAATGCAATTGGCAAAGTTTTTTTCAGAATGTAATCCATGTCGTAGTTATGCCTTCAGCATTGACATTCAGGATTTGTTCTACTCCATACCTCACGATAAAATGATGGTGACCGTAAAGGACTGCATTACTATGCAAAATGACGAAATTGAATTTTGCGAAAAATCGCGTGTCAACGTAGCATCATTCCTGGAGCTGCTGTCGTTTTATTTAAGGTCTACCTTTGTTTCATGGGAAAGTAGGTCTTTCATCCAGCGATCTGGAATATGTATAGGCTCATCTGTAGCGCCTATCCTTAGCGAAATATTTTTGAGTAAATTTGACAAAGGAATTGAGCAGCACGTTTCTGGAATTGTTAAACATATCTTCAGGTATGTGGATGACTTCCTGATATTCACACATGGCATTGATCCTTCCCGAGAAGTAGTGAACGTGTTAAAGGTGTTTAAGGAAAGTAGCATGGGCCTTGAGTTCACTACCGAGCAGCCTAAAAATAAAGAGCTGCAATTCTTGGATTTAAAATTGAAACTTGGTGGGGAACACATCTGCTGGTGTTACCAACCAAGAAGCGCTAAGCCAGTACTAGATTACGCGTCTGGGCACTCAAAGTTGGTAAAGAGGGGGATAGTGAAATCTTGTATTATGTCAGCTTTGCAAAAATCGTGTGGGCACCTAATCAGTGAAAGTTTCAAGAGTCAGGTGGAAAAATTCCAAAAAGCAGGTTACCCGAAACAGTTAATTTTCTCAGTGTGCACGGTCCTAGCCAGAGAAATAAAGGGCAAAAAACAAAGATCCAGTTCGGAGACAAATAAGCGAGGGAAAATGGCTGTTATTCCATACGTACACAAGTTGGCACACAACCTAAAGCACGTTGGAAATAGATACAGCGTAGACGTGAAGTTTTCGGCAAAAACCAAACTAGCAAGCTTGTGTCCACGCGTTAATAAGCCCATAGGTTCGAAAGCTTGCTCCGTAAAACACAGAAACATGTTCGTGAAGTGCGTAAAGGGAGTGGTATATATGACACCTTTTTCTTGTGGAAAAGTCTACATAGGCCAGTCGGGAAGATGCGTGAACGACCGCCTTAGAGAACACCACGCATCTGTTAAGGCATCAGGCAACTCTCATCTTGCAGATCACTGTAGAAACTGCGGATGTTACCCCGTGTTTAAAGAAACAGAAATGATATTTCGGCACAGGGATCAGCTAACACGTGAGGTAGTGGAATCTTACCACATCCGAAAGAGGGGACTTGATTGTGTTAGCCAAGCTACGATTGTACTGCATGATAAAGAATACGCGTATCTCGACACTTAGGTTTTGCAAAATACTAGATGACAAATAACAGGGACTATTATGTAATCCCGATACGAGTGGTTTCTGTTGCACCCTGTTCTGTTGCACATGCGCGATGAGCCATGTAACCGCTTTAAATACCTTTTTCTGATTAATAAAACTTCAGTTGTGAGAGCAAGCGCTGTCCTTGTCAGTCTCTTCTGTCCGTCTTTTTTTAGTGCGCTTCAACAAAATTTTCAATTATGAACGTAATCCAACTGGCCCAACTTGCCATCTTGCTGCAACCCATCCATGTCGCAGAACGCGATTGACGAGGCGGCTGCTGATATGATTGCATGGTGGGCTGCAGTCGGGGCCTGTGGATGACGTCGACATATGTAGGCGGCACAGCCGCGTGGAAAGCTTGGGGTCTGGTGACGGCTTCGGCGAAACTAAGCGCGCCAGCCACAGGAATCGCTGGTGCGGTCCGGCAACAGCTTGCGCGTAGCTTCGTGGCGCAGGCATTGGAGGCGGCTGGTGGTATTCAGGAATCACCTCCGCGATTTCCTGCTGAATTGCTCGGGGGAGGAGAGGCAGAAGTGTAGTTGACGACTGTTAAACATGCTGCGGCGGAGCGAAAACCAGTACAGACACCTGGCGGGCAATTTCCTCACTCGCGAACGACTTGATTTCGGCGAGCAAGGTGGAGTGCTCAGAAATGGCCAATGAGCCCACGAGATCACCTTCGCGTGATGGCAGTGGGCGGGTCATTAAGCGCTGATGGCGCAGCTCCTGGTAGCTTTGGCACAGCGTGGTGACATCTGCCACTGTGCGAGGGTTTTTGGCTAGCAGCATGGTGAAGGCATCGTCGTCGATGCCTTTGGTAAAATTACTGATTCTCTCAGACTCCGCCATGCTCGCGTCGGCTTTCTTGCACAAGTCAAGGATGTCTTCAATGTAGCTCGTGAAAGATTCACCGCAATGCTGAGCTCGTTCACGTCAAATATTTTCGACTTGCAGCTTACGAACGGCAGGGCGGCCAAACACGTCGACGATGGCGGTCTTGAAATCGGACCACGTCGGGAAATCGGATGTATGGTGTAAGGAGTCGGGTTTGGCGGGTCTCGTTACGGTAGCTGGCTCCCGCCGTCCGTCCCCATAGCCGATGATTCCCAGTGAGGAGGCGCGTTCATTCAAGAAGGAACGTATATTTATTTACATGATTAGGGGATTGGAGTGAAAAGAGATAACGTCAAACGTCTTCGGCTTTTATAGCCCCGAGACTGTCACTACAGAGGCACAGGCAAACAGGTGTCAGCGTCTCCCGCCAATCCGGTGACCTGCCGTCCTTTGCGTCCGACCTTCCGAAAGGAGCCAAACAGTCAGACAATACACTCGCCACGCCCTGAAGACTCGTAGGTGGGAAGGTCGGCGAGGAGTTTCAGTAGAAAGGGGAGTTGGGGGTTGAGGGCCGATGACCTCCACTTCCACTGCCGGTACTACTCGGAAGAAGCGTTGATTGACGGCTGCCTCGGGTGAAGGCCCCACCTGGGTTGATGGGAGCGTCTTCAACGGCGGAGTCCCACGCTGACAAAAACGCGCGATAAAGCGAGTGTGTCGAATTTCGGAAGACATGCAGACCACTCCCTCAGGCACAGGTTAAATTTCCCTGCTGCGGTAGAGTAGAAGGCAGAAGTGGCTGGGTGAGAAGCTCTCCCGTGGTGCTATCTCACGCAGAGAACAAGCCAAAAAGGGGTCTCCGAATTCCACCGCCCTTTTTCGGGGAAATCCATCCACGGCGACATGTCCGCTCGCTCGGAAAAAGCTCCTCCAGGAAGAATCGGCGTTCCTGCCTCCGTCTAAGCGCCGATACGGGGGGAAGACAGCATTCTGGTAGATAGCTGCACGCTCAATAGCGTCTGCCTCAATGAATTTTAAAGCCAAACGTAACTATGGTTGTTGTACCTCATGCCTGCCACACCCGCGAGGTAGAAAACCAAGTTGCGCAGCTTGGCTGCCTCGTCCGATCTATTGGAAATGCTCACGCGCTGGTAAATCGCGAGCCAGTCCTCCGCGTCGGTGCCATCGGCGCGGTGATAACAGGTGGGTCGCGGATACGGGGGACACCGGGACAAGCGGTCGGTGTGGGAGGCGGCTTTTGCAGGGCGGTGTCTTGCGACATGGTAGGTGGCACGGTACGGTATCGAGCGCCCGTGGCAGTATCATCGTAGCATAGTGAATATGTGTCAGGTGACAAAGGCCGAAGGCCGAGACAGTGTGCTGCCTTACCTGTGCTTGCGCCTGCGTATGTTATGTATCTGTGGGTTTGTTGGAATTTCTGCGCTAAAAAGTTCGTAGCTAAGACTCAGGCACCAAAACTGAAATAATTCACAGTTGAGCTTTCTTGACAATCATTATCGCCCCCTGTAACAGGCTGTAACTCAGTGACAAAAACAACCATCCTGGTCGCGCTTACAGCCCGCTTCCAAGCTAAAATTTCCCGCCTTCATCGCGCCTACGATGAAGATGATCCAACTGTCGTAGCATACACTGATGCTCGCTTCAGTGACACAGCAATTCATACCGCTCTTTTGTGCCGATTGATAACATAGGCAGGCCAGACATGCTCGTATATTGGTGATCCCGCACTGCCGGCTTATCTTGGCCAGCTTCCACCATGCTTGACGGAATGAGTTACAGCTGCTCGTCCAGCGTTCGCAGTTGGGCTTCTTGCATGAATTGAATTAGTTCGTGCATCATTGATGTATCTTTTACAAGAATACCTATTACAAGGTTGTTAAGGCAAGCGTGTTATCGGTACTCCTTAAACCTATTGCTTATCTCGCAAGATGAAAAAAAAATGCATTGTAGGTACGGCGTTAATGTTGTTTTCATAACTCCTAATAGGCGAAGACATGCACCGCCGTGCAGCGAAGACATGACGAATTATTAGACTGACATTATTAGACTCACTGAATAATCAGACTGACATTTGTTTCATAAACCAGACGAAGAAGTTCACTGACTGCCATATAGGTGTAGTATATAAATTGTCATTTAGCAGCGGCCGCTTCTGGATAGAGCAGACGAGCCGCTGCGTTAATCAGATATTAATGGGGCATAAGAGGTCGTTAACCGGAGGCTCACCATCTAATATATTATTGCGATAGCAATTATATGGACACCCTCGGCTGATTTTTGCCGTCGCCGTCTGTCAACGCCGTCATGTACCGGATATGTATATGCATGTATATATGTATAAAAATGGCACAAAGAAAAATAAAGCAGAAGAAAAAGATTCTTAAGTAGCCGACCGCGGATTCGAACCAGCAACCCCTCGCTCCCCAGCGCCATGCTTTAGACAACTCAGCCACACGCCACGCATGCGCCGGCGAAATAACGGCGAGCTAGTTATGGTGGTAATCAAATCTCGGCGGAGCGTGGGCGTGTTTTCTATCACGCAATGCTCCTAATTTTCTTTCAATTTGAAAACTGCCGTTGAGTCGCGCACGACAAAGTGGCCGTTTTCTGTACCCACTCGTGATGTGGAAAGAAAAAAGAACAAGAAAAAAAAAACACCGGGGAAACCTTGTATCAGACGGCCCCGTTGGCTGGCTACGCAGGAGGTAACTCCACGTACCACAGTTTAAAAGAAAAAGAAATATCTAAGAGCGTCTGATTCTCCATTGTCGACACTTGCAGACGCAGCGGCCCTAATTTTCATTCATTTCAAATACTGCCCTTGAGACGCGCACGACAAAGTGGCCATTTTCTGTACCCACTTAGGATGTGGAATAAAAAAAAGAAAGACAAAGAACACCGGGCACACCATGCATCAGACACCGCCTGTGGTAGGACACGCAGAGGGTCACTCCACGCGTCGCAGTTTGAATGAAGAAAAATTATCTAAGAGCGTCTAAATTCTAAATTTCCCCACTTATATTAACCGCCAGTTTCATAGCCGATCCCCCGTAGTGGGTAAGAGCCAAGAATTAAAGGTCAAGCAATCAATCAAGCAAGCAAGCGTCGGATGCTACATTGCCGACACTTGCAGAGTGTTGCTCAAGCACATCGTAACAACTGTGGCAGTTCTTCACGCTTGCCCTGCGCATGCCTGTGCGTTCATTTAGGGCGTCCTTCTTTGTGCTTCACCGGCACGCTGCAATTATCGATCTGCTTCTGGTTCTTTGTGTGGCATTTCGATTTCTTGCTATCGCATTCATTGCTTCGCTCTTGCGGCGAAACTGTGACTTTTTTTACATTGTCCAGAGTGTAAAATGTACATCAAAATTTGATCAATGTACTATGTTGTACAGACACTAGCATTAAGACGCTATTCTGATGATAGATACCTCGCATATCGGCAGTAGTCGTAGCGTACGCGTGAGCCAACATTCGAGTAACTTGCAATAAAAATGAATAATCAAAGGCCTTACAATTGATCTTTCGCTTAGGTTCTCACGTGTGCGAGATTGACAAGTTGCGCTGTGTGCCTGTGCACGCGCAGATAATTTTTTTTCCGCCTGCTGTTGGGATTCCGGGTCCTGCGGGTGTCATCATTGGTAGCTGTCCCTTGTCATCGGACCCTTTGTCCCGCCTATTCAGAGAGAAGAGGCGCTCGTACGGACGACAGAGATTTATTTACATGGTAAGTTGAGAAGAAATGATCAAGTGATCAAGAGACAAGTGACAAGTGGCACATACAAAATGTCTTCGGCTTTCTATAGCGCCGCGTCGTCAACCCTGGGCGCATTGTCCGCTTCTTCAGCCAATATGGTGGTCTCGGCATCTCGCCCACGAGGGAGGGGAAAGACACCACACAACACCTGGAGAGGGCACAAACTAACACGATGCCCAAATATGATCACGAAACCTAAAACGATGCCCAAATATGGTCATGAACTCACAGCACCAATACCTTGCACACGGCAGATTCTAGAATTCTCCCGGCGAGGGGGAAGAGCCTGAATGGGGAGATGGGGGAGGGGTCGACGACTACTCAGTCCTCTCCCTGCAAGACCGGTTCGTAGACCTTTGTTCTCGCTTAGCTGCGAGGCCGTCTCAAGTACATGCTACCCCTGGAACGCGTCGACGACCTCCTTGAAGAGTTCGCAAACGTTGGAAGAATGCCAATGCTGCGGAGTGTCGTAACACTGCCTCATTCTTTGCCGCAGTGCACTCTTTGAGCTATTAGTGGGCATTTGTGTTGTTCTGATCTCTCCTCTTGCGTCCGCGTCTGCACGCCAACCTCTATTAGCATGAATCATTGCCAACTAGCTGAACTTTCCTTCGTTCTAGGTGAAGTCTGCATAAAACCTTTTCACAAGAACAGTTGCACATAAGAAGTGCAACAGCGGTTTCGAAGCGTTCTGTTGTGGTCACGGTCTAGGCCTGTGTCTCATGACTATTTCATTTGTCAAAGGGCGGTTTCTTAGCCTATCTAATACCCTTGAGGAGTTTTTACTCGGTGCACTCAAGCGCTGAGAATATGAGCGATTGTTTCTTCGACACTACAGTTATCGCTTGTACGGTTGAAGGCCGTTCAGATTCGAAATGATGAGGTATTTTTAATTTGAATCTTTTTCAGATGGCATACCCTCATTTCACGTGATATAGCATGTCGACTGTGATGCGATGCCAGAACAACAGACACGGAAGACTTAATCCGCCTTTCACTGCTTGTTTGCGTTTGTAACATCGGTTATTTGAATTTGAATTTAGCAAGAACGGTATTACAATGTTTTCGCAGTAAGGTCTCGCAACAGGGTGCAATAAGACGGGCCTCTAGCATTTTGCATCCATCGAAATTGCGTCGCCGCGACCAGGCTTAGATCCAGCAACCTTCGGGTCGGAAGTCAAGCGCCACAACCGATATACCACAGCAGTAGGCGCAGGCGAAAACGTGAGTATTTCAAAATACGTGGTTTATTTTAATAAGTGAACTATATATCAGTCAGTCTTAATATTACATAACGTGTTACTTACAAGACAGAACATATGGATGCTCCTTTTATTAGCAAAGCATCGCAAAGCCGACATTCAAAGCGAACAATCACATGCTGCAACTTGAAAAATTATTGCGAAGTCTTCGAACACTTCACGTGCAGCGCGATCTTTGTAACGGGCTTCTTGACTTGACAGTGCTGTCCATGCACTGTCTCTCCATGCAAAATTAACTCGTGACGAATTAAGAGCTACTTGCCGTGTATGATAGTTAGGAGATCGGCTATTCATTCTCGAGCATAAGCTGTCGATCTGGTATTCACTGTGCAGTCCACTTGTTCTCCTGAGTTGAACAGGAAATACTGGCGGGACCAGCTTTTCTTGACATTTAGGGCACTTACGATAATAATCTGCATTATGCGATCTTTGATGCACTACCAGATTTAGACACTGGTGGCCTGTACGCATGGATCGTTAGTTTTGCCCGACCGTGTACGTCATGACGAGGAATGAAAACACCGATGTATTTAATGGAAATATTGGGGCAAGCTATTCACTAGTGGTGCGAAGACTAGGAAAGCGGCGGGCCTGGTGGCGCAGCCCTTCTCCTCCCCCTCACCCTCGCTTTCCTTTTACACCCATTGCTGTACTACACTATAAATGACTGCTCTATATCGCACCCTCTCACTTCCTCCTTATGCGCTTCGTCTCGTCACCTTCATTTACCTTTCCCAACGGTTGCTATACTATATTATACATGGCTATGCCAGCTGTATCTCTTTTGTCTATCTCTTTTTGTGCATGTTTCTTTGTATCTCTTCCTCTCTCTGTCCATTCATTTATCTGTCCTTCAATCGTTTTCTCTATTTCTTTTTATTTATCGCTATCTCTTTCTTTTTTTCTGTCTTTCCTGCTTCCTTTCTTTCTCTCTTTCTTTCTTCCTTTCTTTCTTTCTCTCTGCCTATCTCTATGTGCTCGTTCTCTCGCCTTCTATCTTTTTTCGATTTCTTCTCTTGCTCTCTCTCTATTTCTCTCTTTGGCTTTCTTTCTATCTCTTCCTTTCTCTCTCTGTACTCGTTCTCACGCCCATAGGTATTGTTGCATTACCCACCGGACAGATCGGCGCCCGTGTAGTATGAGCGAAGCAGAAGATGAAGAAAAGGAGTAATAGAGTGCGTGTCGGTTCATGATGATCATTGTTTTCGGATTTAGCACACACGTTACGTCCAGCTTAAAGAGCTCTGCAGCTAATAGCCGCATTGTTATCCAAGGGAGACTTTTCATCCCGGCTCTTTTTAGAGGTGAAGCTCCTTAGGGTGTGGGTCTGTCCCTCCTCTGTAGTATGCAGTAGTAGGTAGCCACCTGTAGTTCTTGGAGTGTTCCCTAGATGGCGCTGTCGTAGCCACCTCTAGTGCTCAGAAAGATCCCTAAATAGCGCGGAGGCACTCGCTGCGGTGCAGATGCGTGCTCTAGTCCAGCCCCCTCTCTCGCCTCGCGACGCAGACGCTGCGCGCTCGCTGTGTTGCAGACACGTGCTCTGGTCTCCCCCCCCTCTCCTGCCTCGCGATGCCGACGCAGGCAGCGTCTGCTAGCGAGTCTCTTGCTTGAAAAAACCGACTGCTCGCGCTGCACAACCGTTCACTGACCACCCCGTATATATAGGAACTGGATTTTGACCTCCAAGGTAGTGCCTCTGTGAGATTTCGCCTGTGCATGATTAAACAATAAAAATTCGAAGCGTACATATAAATTTAAAGTGAGCTGCAAGTCGCCATGACTCTGATCGACCCTTTAGTATAAACGCGCCCGATCTCACGTCGTTGATGATGTACTGGGCAGAATTCACGGAAGATTCACATACGGCGCGTGTCATTAGTGGAAGGCAATCGTTCGATTTAGTGCAGCGACGTACGCTAGGGGGACCGTTGTAATGAAGGCACCACGTAAACCAAGAGTACAATAAAAATTTGATGGTTATTATATACACGGCGTTTCTCACGTGTTTACTTCATCATATACTGGGTAAATTACTCGGAGTATTCACGGTTTACCGATGATTCCCTCCGGAGCTTCACCCCACTCATCATCATTCACCCCGTGGATATGCTGTAGATTTTTTTTCAACATAAGTTGAATATACTTACAGCTGGACTTCGTAATGCGGTAAAGATCACCGCATGTACGGACGACACATGCATATAGGCATCTATATGACCCGTTGAGGATTGCTTGCTCCACTACAACGTGCAGTGGCGATCACATCCAAATGCCCCGCCTGTGCCAGTTTGGCGTGGTGGGAAACGAACAAGCAGACGCTGAAGCTAATGTAACTTTAAAAAAATGTCATGGAAGTGCGCATTAAAATTTTGCGAACCTACACGAACTCCCTGCTTTGGTGCATGATGCGCAACTTCCCACTAGAACACTTTACCAATCCGAATCGATTATGCAGGACACTGTGTAAATGAGACCAAGAAATGAGTCGCCGCACGACGCATATACTGAAGTGGAGAATTACCACTACGGTCCACCAGATTCTTGTTGGTGTTGCATACACCAGGGGTTATGCACACCATCGGTCGTCGTGACACCGGACCCGATTGTGATCGCAGTCAAGTGCCAGAGACCCTTGGAGCACGAACTTTGCAACTGTCCTGCTTACGTATGGCAACAAGAGGAACTGCGTTCATCTATTGAATGAGTTGATAATATACATTATCTGAGCAGCTTCTGTTACATCCTTCGCCCGACGCCAAGAACGGGACTGTGGTCAAAGGGGTGGTAGCCTTCAAGGCGCTGCTGTTGCCCCAACAAGACGTCAAAGGGGTGGTAGCCTTCAGGGCGCTGCTGTTGCCCCAACAAGATGTCAAAGAGGTGGTAGCCTTCAGGGCGCTACTGTTGCCCCAACAAGACGTCAAAGGGGTGGTAGCCTTCAGGGCGCTGCTGTTGCCCCAACAAGATGTCAAAGGGGTGGTAGCCTTCAGGGCGCTACTGTTGCCCCAAGAAGACGTCAAAGGGGTGGTAGCCTTCAGGGCGCTGCTGTTGCCCGAACAAGACGTCAAAGGGGTGGTAGCCTTCAGGGTGCTGCTGTTGCCCCAACAAGATGTCAAAGGGGTGGTAGCCTTCAGGGCGCTACTGTTGCCCCAACAAGACGTCAAAGGGGTGGTAGCCTTCAGGGCGCTGCTGTTGCCCCAACAAGATGTCAAAGGGGTGGTATCCTTCAGGGCGCTACTGTTGCCCCAACAAGACGTCAAAGGGGTGGTAGCCTTCAGGGCGCTGCTGTTGCCCCAACAAGACGTCAAAGGGGTGGTAGCCTTCAGGGCGCTGCTGTTGCCCCAACAAGATATCAAAGGGGTGGTAGCCTTCAGGGCGCTACTGTTGCTCCAACAAGACGTCAAAGGGGTGGTAGCCTTCAGGGCGCTGCTGTTGCCCCAACAAGATGTCAAAGGGGTGGTAGCCTTCAGGGCGCTACTGTTGCCCCAACAAGACGTCAAAGGGGTGGTAGCCTTCAGGGCGCTGCTGTTGCCCCAACAAGACGTCAAAGGGGTGGTAGCCTTCAGGGCGCTGCTGTTGCCCCAACAAGATGTCAAAGGGGTGGTAGCCTTCAGGGCGCTACTGTTGCCCCAACAAGACGTCAAAGGGGTGGTAGCCTTCAGGGCGCTGCTGTTGCCCCAACAAGATGTCAAAGGGGCGGTAGCCTTCAGGGCGTTACTGTTGCCCCAACAAGACGTCAAAGGGGTGGTAGCCTTCAGGGCGCTACTGTTGCCCCAACAAAACGTCAAAGGGGTGGTAGCCTTCAGGGCGCTGCTGTTGCCCCAACAAGATGTCAAAGGGGTGGTAGCCTTCAGGGCGCTGCTGTTGCCCGAACAAGACGTCAAAGGGGTGGTAGCCTTCAGGGCGCTACTGTTGCCCGAACAAGACGTCAAAGGGGTGGTAGCCTTCAGGGCGCTGCTGTTGCCCCAACAAGATGTCAAAGGGGTGGTAGCCTTCAGGGCGCTGCTGTTGCCCCAACAAGATGTCAAAGGGGTGGTAGCCTTCAGGGCGCTACTGTTGCCCCAACAAGACGTCAAAGGGGTGGTAGCCTTCAGGGCGCTGCTGTTGCCCCAACAAGATGTCAAAGGAGTGGTAGCCTTCAGGGCGCTACTGTTGCCCCAACAAGATGTCAAAGGGGTGGTAGCCTTCAGGGCGCTGCTGTTGCCCCAACAAGACGTCAAAGGGGTGGTAGCCTTCAGGGCGCTGCTGTTGCCCCAACAAGATGTCAAAGGGGTGGTAGCCTTCAGGGCGCTACTGTTGCCCCAACAAGACGTCAAAGGGGTGGTAGCCTTCAGGGCGCTACTGTTGCCCCAACAATACGGACTTGTTTATACACACCTGTTCAGCTTATCATCGTCACTCATTCGTTACTTTATTCCGGTTCCCCGGGTTGCCGGCTTAGAGTTGCTGGTGAAAGCAAAATATAACTCAGGGTGACCTATCTGCAAATACGGCGCTCGCTCTGTCTTTTTATTAGACACTGTTTACTATTTCTGGATTGAGATGTCCCTTGTGTTCTCGGACAGCTGTGTTGATGAATTATTCGCTGGGACAAGGGCCTGCAAATTATGCCAAAAATACCGGAAGTTGAAGGAGTTGGCAGGCAACGATTGTGAACTAAAGGCAGCTAGGTCAGTCTAACACAGCCTCTGATGTATTTCGCTGTGCCAGATATACAGGTGATTGTAGGATTGCCGTTGGTGCCTACTTTGCGTCCGACTGGCTAACATTGCGACCCCGTATGACGACGAAAATTATAGCTTGGACCCATGGCTACTTTCTGGCTACTTTCGAACTTCAGGTTTGGCGCATTTAGTAGCAGTTTTTCTCATTATTTCCTTATGCAATACATAGTTTTCTACAGTGTTGGCGGTAACGCGTTACAAGTAACGGCGTTACCGGTAACGCGTTACTTTTTTCGGTAACTTAATAACGTACTCGTTACAATTTAGAAACTGTAACGGGTAACGTACTTACGTTAACATTTTTCGGTAACGTGTGGTGTCACGTTACTCGTTACTTTTTTCATCCTGGGGGTGCCGTTTTCTCAGAGTTCGCCCTGACAAATTCTTTTGTCGCAGCGTCGGACTGCTGTCGGCCTGTCAGGCACTGACCACGAAAGCGCGGCGGAATCGCTGTTTTTTTGTGTGGAAATTGTGGGGATCAATTTCTTAAGACGTGCCGACTCCTTGTGCGGAGGTTTGGGCCATCGCCACACAAAGCTTCATGTAAGCCGCATAATTCGCCATGAGAAACTGTACGGACATGCTTCTCGTGGAAGCGGGTTGTAGCAGATGGATTGCTGGCACCTGCGCCTTTTCGTGCCCAAAAGACAGGCCGTCCGAAGAGAAAGCGCAAGGGCTGGTTTACTCCACACCACGTGCTGATCGTGAATTTTTTTACCCCCCCCCCCCCCGGGGGGGGAAACGAAGAATTCCCCCGAGAGGCTGCGACAACATAAAAACGACGCCCGAAAGTTCGCGTGACAAAGGAGTACACTCGCTGAGCATAGCATGGTAAACGACCACCGCATCGAATTCGACAACTCCCACGTCGTCGACTTAAGCGGCATTCTGTGGAATTCTGGCCCATCCAGGTGACAGCCTCTCGATCGCTGCCGATCGAGAGTCTGCCTTATTGTGGAGGATAGGCGTGACCCCCGGCTGGAAGAAAACCCTGAAAAAGAATGCGAGCGGGACGCGAAAAGTACAATTTTTTCTTGTAACGCAAAAAAATCTTTTTTTAACTCACTGCCTTAATACCGCTGTCACACGAACAGCCTTAACCGCGGTTAAGCTAACTACGGTTACGGCTAACCACGGTTACAGGTAGCTACACGGCAGACATTACCGCAGTTAGTGTACTAATCGTGGTTATTGCAAACGGGTGATTCCACGAGAGATCGACACGGATCCGAAAATAGATATTTTAGATTTGATTGAGTATTTTATATTTTATGCATGCCCCATGCCAGTAGCCCGAAAAGGAACTTAATTTTCTTATTAACTGCATAATTTACGAGGGAAAAAATATCAAACATATTCAATCCGGAGGGACCAATTTCATTACCTGTCGTTCTCGAAAGTTCACGACGTTGTAAAACACAAATATTATTGTTACAAAGACGATATTTTGTGTATGAAATGTATGCGCAAAAAAGAGTAAAGTAACATTGTTTGAAACTTTTAGAGCTAAGGAAACTGTTTTTGAAAAATATCTAAATATGCGACATTTTATAGTAGCTACAAAGTTGATAACGTTTATCAACTTTGTTTTAAAAATAAATTCTGCTTTTTCTATCTGCAACTGCAGCGAAGTTTCTCGTTATTGAACTCCTGAGCGAGTGCGGCTGATCTTGAACACCCTCACATACACGCTCGCTATTTTCGCGGTAATTATACAGGTTAAAGTGAACAAAAAATGTTTATGCACAGATATTTTTTTACGTGACTAGCCCATTTAAGCATTTCTTTACTACTACAAAATTCGCGCATCTATTTTGGTAGCAGAAGCACACCATCAGAATTATTGTAAATTTCTTGTGATTTCATCGATGCTTTCTTTGCGAATAGCGTTGATGATTGAATTTCATATTTTGTATAATGTCACATTGAGAAAAAGGGCTCCACCATGTGTCAGAGTCAGAAGCCATCACACGTAACTCTAAAGGCAACTTTAAGCCACTATACCATTGCTAAAGTCCGGTACATTTGTGCAAGTAATACTGGTTAAATCAGTATTTTGGGTATATTCGTTGTTTGGGTTAGAAGTTTTATGTGAAACATAAATTACAGATTCCTGCAGCAAAAACACATCGAATAAAATTTATGATTTCGGAGTAACGGCAGAAGTAACGTCCGTTACTTTTTTTCGGTAACGGTAACGGTAACGCGTTATATTTTTTTGTAGGTAACGTAGGGTG
The DNA here is from genome assembly GCF_013339695.2 of Rhipicephalus sanguineus. NCBI lineage: Eukaryota > Metazoa > Arthropoda > Arachnida > Ixodida > Ixodidae > Rhipicephalus > Rhipicephalus sanguineus. The sequence goes on along the minus strand of NC_051179.1, from coordinate 139,194,689 downwards.
GTAACGCGTTCCTTTTTTTATAGTGTAACGAGTAACGTATTTAGTTACTTTTTTTCAGTAACGCCTACAACACTGGTTTTCTAACACGCCATCCGATGAGAGGGCGCCCTGCTCTCATCAGCAGGGGTGTGCGTATCCAGGCAGTCCGAATTCAAGGCGCGGCGCGCATGCAAATACAGAGTGGCGAAGTTGCGTACATGCTGCGAGAAGCGTGGCTAGCATGCTGCTCACGGTGAGCAGCATGCCATCTATGCTTGCGCTATGCGCAAATTTCTAATTCTGATGCGCAGCGCGTGTTCTCGTGCGTACTTGTAAAACACAGAAAACTTCAACAAAATGAAACGGGGCTGTTCATATTCAACCACATTTCCGTAACGAAAGCTGGCATGGTATTATGTGAACTCTACTAATCGAATTTCTTGTGCAGCTTGAAGGAAAAACTAGAGTCCGGCACAGTGAAGGTCAGGGCACTGAGTGGTAGTCTTAACGAAATGTCAGCTATAACGTTGTCATTTGCAACAACACCTTTCCAATTTCTCATATATGGGTCATTTGGGAAGGTTATTTGAAGTCAGGTTCCAAGAGCGATATAGATGCTGTTCTCCAGAATGAGTGAAATTCTGAAATATTGTATTTTTGTTCCACGGTTATGTTTCAACACATATTCACACTATGGGCTTCCTCTCGAAAAAAACGATATATGTCTGTGACGCCTGTGTAGCTCATGTATATACTTGAAGTGAAATAAATAGTATATGAGACGAAGAGAGCTGTGCGCTGGCCGGGCCGCATACGCATCGCCGGATCGGACCGCATACGTATCGCCGCTGACCGGATCGCATACGTATACGAACCTGAGAGTGCTAGACAGCACCCCTCATAGCCATATCGGCGAGTGCAGGAGGCTCTTACTCTACCAACTGGCGTCACGCAGCAGGTGATCTTGTAACGAGCTGGCAGCTGACCAATAATCCCTCGAATACCACCTGATGGTATGAAGTCTGCCAGAATGAGACCCTTGCTATGGATGAACGAAAGAAGGTGAACTTAAGGGCTCGTTTTTCCTTGTTAGACACAACATTAATTACAACCCACAGAGAATCAAGCCCAGGAAAGTTTACGGCAATTTATTTGTAGAAATTATGATATGAAATGGCAAGAAAGTAAAGTGGACGAAAAGACAGCGGCATGTTCGGTTTCTACCAGCGGCAGGATGACCACTTTTTTTTCCACTTAACAAGCTTGATGCCTTCAGTTAATATTCGAGGAATTATTGGTCAGCCGCCAGCTCGTAAGAAGACCACGTGCTACGTGACGCCAGCAGGCAAAATAAAGTCTTCCACACTCGCCGTCATGGCTATGAGTGGCGCTGACTAACATTCACAGGTTTAAATGCACAGATATATCCGATCAAGTCTACTGGAGGACGAAAGCCGCCATAGATCAATTCGTAGAGCATCGGACTCATTATTCGAAGGCTGCAAGTTCGCCCCCTGCCGGCGGCATGTTGGCTTTTCGTTAAGTTTACTTTCTTCACGTTTCATAATATAGTTACTCTAAGTAAACTCCCCTACAGTTTTCTTGGCTTCACTGCATGTTGGTTGTAGTTATTGTTGCGTCTAACAACTTTTTTTTCGTTCATGAATGACCTTGCTTATAGAAAATGGTATTGCCCATGGTTCAATAATGATAACTCGACTCGTAATACATCTTCCGTTCAATTTTGCCTGCCACTTTGGCGATAAGGTTAAATTGAATGGCTACTTTGACTACTTTTAGCTTGAGTTCTGGCTGCTCTTGGAGTTTATTGAATTGCAACCCTGAGTTTTGGTGACTTGTCGTGACCATTTTCCTGACTTTTTTTGTCCCTACAAAAAACAATAAAGGGCGGCCTCTGGAACCTTCTACGTTGGGCAAAGGGCTGACGCTCATGATGACAAAAGTGCAACTAGAACGGAGCCTAAAAAATAACACATGAAAGCGCTCAGTCCAATGTTCTTTCTTAGCGACGTGAACAGCGCGTATAATACACAAGGACGAAGAACCGGCGAGGAGCAGCGCTAGTCCTCGTCGGTTCTTCGTCCTTGTGTATTATACGCGCTGTTCACGTCACCATGGAATACCAACTAGCCCGGTCACACACCTTGCTTCTTTCTTAGCGCCCGTAGTGGAGATTTCTTCATCCTAAACCAGCATGCCCAATGACATCCTAGACTCCTGAAGCCAATCGCCTTTTTTTGCGAACGTTCTTTCCCGAGAGATTGAAACACTCAGAATGCACCGTCAAGCTTATTGTTGTCATTTCTTGCAATTCAGTTACTCGTGATAATCAGCCGTATATTTCAGGGCATGCGTGCACCACGCCATGGCAGTGGATATGCCGAGTTACGTTTGCAGTTTTTAAGAGCTATGGGACTTGACCGCCGAGCACAACGTTCTACATGACCAGTCGCTAGTCGGGGCCGATTACCTTTATCTATCTATCTATCTATCTATCTATCTATCTATCTATCTATCTATCTATCTATCTATCTATCTATCTATCTATCTATCTATCTATCTATCTATCTATCTATCTATCTATCTATCTATCTATCTATCTTGTACCACAGCGAATGGACTATTAATCATCATAGTTAGATATCATGCCTGAAACAAGCAAGCGCAAACAGACGTGCGAAAAGTTCCCACAGCAATCACAGACGCATGCAGGTCGAAATAAAATGCAATATGCCAACCGTAGTGGAGATGGCGGCGTCTAGCATTGGTCCTGGTGGTGATGCTCTCCTAATATTAATTGTGGTTGCAGTGTTAATAATGTCTGGGGTTTAACGTCCCAAAACCACGACATGATTATGAGAGACGCCGTAGTGGAAGGCTCTGGAAATTTCGACCACCTAGGGTTCTTTGACTTGCACCTAAATCTAAGTACAAGGGCCTCAAACATTTCTGCCTCCATCTAAATTTCAGCCGCCACGGCAGGTGACCAGCCGAGCGCCATAACCACTAGACCGCGGTTGCAGTGTTGGATACCTGCTCTTATAACAACACAAACACTGGCTATATACTAATATGGCTCAGAAAACTATAATGTAGCATTGTTCCACACTGCAGGAATAGGGGAACCAATGATTCAGATTATATGGACATCAGCGCACCGCAGCATGCATTTGTTTTCATTGAAACTGACGCAGGCGTTCCAACGTGCCTGCTCACGCTACGTCGCACCGTAAGTTGCCCTTAGGCTTCAGAGCGTAGTTCACGTGCATAGTAGGCCCACGCTGTGCGTACTGCTGGATTCGCTCAACGACATCGATCTGCCTCCAAGCGCTGTTCCGCATAGGCTGTTTCTCTCTGACCGCTTCGTATGATGTTGATCCCCGCAGTGCGTGAGATCCGCCGGAATTTTCGCTCCTCACAATGTTCCGCTTTTATAACGTACCGTTATGTACGCCTGCAGAGACATCTTCGGGAAAATGTGCAGCGCGGCACGGACGAAGGACAAGAAACGCACAACACGAGCGCGTTTCTTGTCCTTCGTCCGTGCCGCGCTGCACATTTTCCCGAAGATGTTAGTACACCAACTCGCCCTGATCGCCGTATTAGTCCTGCAGAGACTCCTGCACTATCAGTCTAATTTCTGCATGTTTCCTGCAAATTATGAACGTATTCGCTTACATCAAACGCTCACCGGTTAATACTTCTATGCGAATTCAAACCCACAACCTCCGAAAGAGGCTCGCATCATCCACGGTCTAGTTGAGTGAACATAGACTCTGTAGAGAAGAACATGACTACTACTCGGAAAGGCATAGGGTTCCACTCAGCTGGAAAAGAAGGCGACGTTTTGTTTTAACTGGTATATACAGAACTGAAGATAGGAGTACATTTAAAAACATCCATTTTGTCCGTGATGCCAAATCATGAAGGTATCGTTATTGTAACGCATATGAAATAGTGACTTTAGCAGTAGGCGACAAATTCTTGTTCGATTAGAGCCATATATATATGGTGGCACAGTTAGGACCACTTCTCGTTCCCATCGGCGTTCTGCTCGATTGCGCTTAATGAACCCCATTGAACTCAAAGTGGTGAAATCCTAGAACCAACTTGGCAAGTGTCAGAAGCGTGCCAGTCAACGGATTTATCAACTTCCTCGTCTTAAAATGCTCTTAGCACAGTCCAAATTGCGTGACCATAAGGGATACTAGTGTACGAATAACTGACACCCAGGGTAACTAGCAAACAATTTGATGGTATCTATAGGTATTTAATGCCAGGAAGGAAATGATTTGTGTCCTTTGTTAATCATGAATAAGTGGGCGGAGAGTTGTTAAATTAAATTATCGACTTAGCGTGCGAGGCCTTCAGCCACGGTTCCCACCCCGAAACAATGGGTCGGCGCAGCTTGTTCTTTTTATAAATCTTAGGCAGGAGGTGAAAACTTCAAGGACGCTTGAGCTTCTCCTTCAAGGGTAGAGCGCGATAGTGCCGCAAGGAAAGCAAGATCTGCGCGAGTTACGTTGGTGTTTTAAACTGCCTAGAATGATTACTACAATGCATTGGCGAAGTGCCCTCTAGGCCATATTTCTTGCTTTTATTAATTAGCGAAGCATCCACTATGCGTTCGTAAGGCAACACGCAAACCTACGCAGCCGCTCACTTTTTATGCTTTTCCTGATGAATAAGTATGTGTGAGCGCTTCGTAATGCCTGTACTCCTTAACCGCTCACTGGGAAAGCTATATGCACATCTTGACGCCTGGCGCGATTCTACGCTTCTGCACAGAATTGCACTTGCGTTAAGGAGACTCCTCGCGCTACATGACATTCATGTAGGGCTTTTGCGAAAACAGTTCCGAGCAATGCCGTGCCTTTGAGATCGAACGGAAAGGCCTTTATTATTAATTTATTAAGTGGCGAAGCTCTTTAAGCTGGCCGTATGTCGACCCTGCCGTAATACTGTCACATCATGAAAGGGTATGTGCCACAGAATTTGGGCAAATTCAACAACTCACCGCTACGGCGTGGCCTTGTATTGGCCTCGAGGCCCACCACTGGAAACGCCGGCGCCACCGTCGGCGTGACGTGCTTGGCAGGATCACGTGGTCTCAGCGGCCGCGTCGGCTGCTAGTGGCGCACTGCCGCGTGCTTTGAAAACGAGTTTCAAGTCCCATATTCGCTGCGGTCTGTTCAAATTCGGAAGTTTTCTCTCATTTTCTACTCAATTGAAACCATTGTAATAGAGTGGCTGCCTCCGAAGGCGACGAACATGGGGCTCCACCGCTCGGTGCCGCAGTGCTGCGCTTACGCAAAGGAGCCCAGTGTCAGCCTGCACTGGTAACCGCGGGACAAGAAACAGCGTGAAGTATGGGTTGTAGAGCTAAGAACCGGCAAGTAGCCATCCGCTACGAGTCTTGTGTGCAGCAAGCACTTCCGCGACGACGACTTTTGTTACTGCGTCGGGCCTGCGACGTTCGGTGAGTAGCAGACAGCGCTCACTAAGACGATGGCTCGCGCGCGCTTCCCGACGGCAAATGATGCTTATCTGCCACAGGATGGTAAAAGCGCTACCTTTTACCACGTGCGATGCCATCTCAGAACCCTCCAATGCGACCTCTTGAACGTCGGCCCCGTGCTCAGCGTCCACAAAATCGGCTGCAGATGCGCAAGTCACTGTTTAGATACGTTGAATTAAAAAACGCACAGGGTCCCTTATGCATTCGTTAAAGATGACTAGAAGGTGAAAGCCATCTTCTTCTTGTCAGTCGATGTACTGATTCTCCCGCGCCCCCCTCCAAGAGCGTTCTGCACCTAACGCGGTTTCGCACGGCCTCCATGAGCATGACGTGTGAATACGTCATCATGTGACGTCATGATGACGTCATATGGTGACCCCATCACGTGACGATTATTTTTTGCATCTCTCGCGTTGACGCCTCCGACGGGGGACGCCGACGGGCAACCTTCCCATTTGATGAGGTATGCATTGCTTCATAAGCTACATAAATTTTGCATTGCCTCCGTGATCGGCCCCCCGCCAACCCCATGAATTTTCTTGGAGCCTCATTTATTTACGTGGGAAAGATGCCACACTGTTGGCGTTAGACACGACACTGCTGCCAAAATTGCTGGGGTACTCGCCAAATAATTACTATCCTGTTCTGCGGCTGCTGGCTGCTGCAATACCTTCTATTTTATTCACCGCTATATCAAGTTCATGTGGGTCCTAGTTCACAGCCGACGTTTGCAGAACAAGTCCGGCAAACGTTACTGTATTTTCTTTCTTTTCCTAGGCGTCGCATGCTACTACATGCTCGGTCTCGTAGACTGGTTCTCCTTCCACCAGCAATCTCTAAGTGGTGAAGCTTTGGTCTATGAATTTGTTGATGACAGAGAGCGGCAAGTTCACTGGATCGCAAACGGAACGACAATTAAGGAGCATTAAAAAAAGGCGTCGCATTTGCTCGCGTTTTGTGTGAGCACCAAACGAAACGAATGCGCTGAATAAAGAAACAGAAGCAGCGGCATTTGCCCGCTGAGAAGACCGATCAATACGCAGTGCGAGACAACTTGTCAAATGACATTGAAACGTACCCGAATTTAGACCGAAAATGAAAAAAAAAACACTGAATCGTCTGGACGGCAGATCGCAAAGCTGCCATGCGCCCCGAAGCCGCAGTTGTAAGGAAATAGTTTTTGAACTGCTCTGATAGCGTCCGCGCAACAGTAGTTGTTTGTTTACTGACAAATTATCATATTTTGCGGCCTAAAGTTCACAGCGCGGTGCCAAAACGTGCTCGTAGCAAAAGCGAAACCATCAGTACGAACATACATGCAGACGCTCATACATGCAGAGGCACCGTCAGTCGTCGCGAACCCGTGCGATCGCTGGCTTGAGGCTTCTTTCTGTTATGCTCCGTTTGGTTATACAGGCAGTCTACTCTAACGAGATATTTCTCATAGTTTGCACTCAGCGAGTGACTACCTTTCACGCAAGAAGCCGGTGCAGGGGTCTCCAACGCGGTGACCGCAGAAAACCGAGCACCCGCTTCACGCTAAGAGACAGCGACTGTAGACTATCTTGTGCTTTCAGTTCATCGAAAATGATTATTTTGACAGTAAAGAACACAGTTCATTTCGAAAGTACTTGCAGAAATGCCCTGGAGGGCTTCCGCGAGGTGTTTTTGTAGAGCGCCGACAGCAAAACCTATGGGGAGCGCGACGGCGGTATCCTGCCTAGCACGGAATAGAGGCGCGTCCGATAGAGGGCGACTCCGTAACTCCTCGAGGCCAATAGTATCGTGTAGCAAGGCGTTGGAACGAGATGTGACCGCGAGATAGGCAGAAAAGAGAAGGGGAGAGAGTAAAGCGTGACACATCACGAATTAGAAAGAGAGAAATACAGAGAAATAAATACAGAAAGAAAAAGAGTGACCGAGAGAACAAAACGAGAGAAAACGAAGTACACAGAGAAAATAAAGATAGAAAAATAACAGAAATAGAGAAAAATTCTTGCCGCAAAACGAAATTATTGACCAGGCGGGACTCGAACCAGCGAACCCTTCATCCAAAAGCGAGCGTCCTAATCATTCGGCTATCCAAGACTTTTTCTTCTTGAGTTCATGGAAATATGACCTGCTATTGCGGTTAACCGCGCACTGCAATTCGTCAAATGAGAATTACCTTAACATACACAACACCCACATTGTTCCCTACAATGGAAGGCATTTCAAATGTCAGCCAAACACACATTAGCGTCCAGAAGTGCAAGCCACTCGGGAACGGGCTCAAAAGTCTCAACAACACTGCGCAGTTTAGCAGCTTCTTCTAGGGAGACCGACATCGTCGATCGTGGTGGCTCGGCGTGTCTGTCGTTCATGCGACTTTTCAGTAGCGAATAAGGTCGTAATAAAAAATAAATCATACGGTGTATCATTGGTCGGGCCCTTTTTCAAAAGGAGGAACCTAATACCATGAGTGTGATTAGGAGGTCTTTTGTGATTGTTTTCTTTAGAATATCCTAGAAATCAAATGCGTCATGACAATGGATGAAACAATGCTCCATCGTCTCAGGTTGGTTTCAGAGTCTAGAATCCAGGCTTTTTTTCGTTGTTACCGGCTTCTTAACACGGCACAAGTACCAATAGCGGATACTTCATACAACAAGCACAACTGCAGCAATGTTAAGACAGTCGGGAAAGCTCTGAGCTGTTACATTGTTCAAAGTCCTTGAGGTAAGCCAGGGGCTCCACCCTGGAAAGCCAGTCAGGAACAAAGTCTTGTTGTTTGAGTACATCAATGTACTCGGCAATGCTCTAGCAAAAAAATACCCACCATGCAATAAATCATAATTTGTGTCAAATAACGGAGCACCCACTATGTAACTATTCGTCTTTCTGCGGATAAGCGAGGTGCTTTCGGGCTAGTCCTCACAAGTACAGAAAAAATTCCTGTCCAGAACTCGCAGCCTCGCAGCCTCGACCCCTCGCGACATCTCTAGCCGTCTCTGCTTCGTCGCCCGTCTGTTGAAGACTCTGCTCCTTCGGCGTTAGGTGCATCCTCCCGGGGGGTGCGGCCATAACGGGCGGTGCTGATTCAGGCAGACAGACTGATGTCTGTCTCGTCTCCCGGCCAGGCAAATGCTGCCTGGTCGGCCTCTCTTGCTCCTAATCATTTACCGATTGATGTTTTCTTGCGCAGCGGTCGGAGCAACGTTCCAGTGGCACTGGTTCCAACAAATGGGGAGTCCATTCGAATGAAGAATCCGAAAAGCATTCAGGAAGAGCTCCGGAAGGTGACTGAACATTTCCAATTGATCACTTAGGTGCGTCAGTTTGGTCGTGGAGGTATATTGTGCTGTTCACCGGACCAGGCCTGCGTTTCAGATCTTCTAAAGTGCACTACATTTGCCTCCCTCCCGGTGAGCTGTTTTATACCTTCTCACTTGGCCTGTGTTAAAGGTTTAGTTCGTGGGGTGGACTCGAGCCTTTCCCCGTCTGAAATTCTAGAGATGTTTTCTGTAGCAGGAGCAGTCTCAGTGTTCCGTTGCACGCGCAGCGTTGACAGCAGAAAGATCCCGACTGAGTCGGTGATAGTTACCTTTGCTGGTACAACTAGACCGGCAGAAATCAAGGCGGGGCCACTGATATATCGAGTTGAATCGATATCTCCTCGCCCACTGCAGTGCTATAAATGCTGGCGTTATGGTCATAGTGTAAAGGGATGCAGGTCAGTAGCCCGGTGTAAACTGTGTGCAGGACAACACAACGCTGACGAATGTGCATCACAGGAAAGGTCCTGTTGTCTCTGCGGTGGTTCGCACTCAGCTGATGATGGTAACTGTCCCGCGAGGGCTCAGGAAATTGAAATAATGGAGACCATTGAACAAAAACGATGTTCTAGACGTGAAGCTCGAGCTGCCATCGCAGAGCGGTCTCGTGGGTACGCTAATGCTACGAACCGTAGTAATAATGTCACAGATTCCTCACTCTCAGAGGTAATAGCTTCTACTGTTGAAAAAACAATGACAAGGATAATGGAGAATCTTTTTGTAACGCTGACGGAATCGTTGGCTCAAATAGTGAACGCACAGATGACTCACATCCTGATGAGTGTAACCAACCGGAAGGAACCCCGTTACTTTCATCAACAAAGGAGGTAAACACAGGCTCGCAAGAACCAGTTTCCTTGAAAACCAGCCGCACGAAAATAACACCTGGTGAAGAGGAGTTATATTCACCAAAACCCGGGCCATCGAACACTAGCTGTAAGATAATTCCCGTTGAACAAGAATTGGAATGGAGCTCAGATTCAAGTTCTCATGATTCACAAATGGAGACAGAATCTAGAAATATGAAACGGCGGGCGTCGCCTAGAAAGCAAGGTTCTCCAGTAAGTCCAAAAAGGGAAGAGCAAGAAATATAAGGAAATCGCATCAAAAAACGACTTTTTGAAAGATAGCATATTGGATAAGGCAGTGAATGCTGCCGGTATCTCGTCAAAATAGGTGGATTAAAAATTTTACAGTGGAATTGCCGGTCAATTTTTTCTGCATCAACAGATTTATTTTACATGTGCAATCAACATTCACCTGATGTTATTGTGTTAGAAGAAACTTGGCTTTCGAAAGAAAAGAGCTTTCATCTAAAAAATTACCGCATATTTCGTTTAGACCGACCCTCTCGGGGTGGTGGTTTAGCAGTCTTTATTTCTCTGAAATTTGCTCATCGGGTAAGAATTACAGCTCAAGTAATGAACGTAGAAAGCGAAATTTTAGCATTAGATATTTCCCTTCCGGGATGTCTTCCCTTTTCATTAGTAACTGCATATTTTCCAGCAGGTGTTCAAAATTCTAATGTTTTAGATTCTGTAATTACATCTTGCAGGAAAGAAACTCTATTGGCAGAAGACTTTAATTCGCATCATATTTCATGGGGTTTCAGAACAGATACGTGTGGGAAGCGTCTGTGGGATTTCGTTTCTAAGAATAATTTAACATGTATTAACCAGCGAACACCAACTTTCGCTTGTAATCGGTCTATTTCTGCGATTGATCTTACTTTCTATAGTCCCAGACTCCCTATTTCTACATGGTCTACTTTGAACTCGGGTACAAGTAGTGACCATTTTCCTATATTCTTTGAGCTTGTGTTTCCCGTCACTTCAGTAAACAGCAAGTCGATTACTCACATCAATTTTAATACATTTGAAAAGGCGCTACGAGTAGTTTTGTCAAAACGAACAGATGAAAATGAAGAGCAAAATGCTATGAACTTCAGCGATCTCATAAAGAAATATCTAAATAAAGCTAACTTTACAGTAAATGTTTCTAAAAGCAATTCTTCTAATCCTAATTGTACACGGGATTACAGACTAAGAAAAGCTGCGTGGCGTAAACTGCTCTACAACCAATGTCCTAAAAATTGGAGGGATTATAAGTATGCGGCTGCGGGTTATAAACGAACTGTCGCCACTGCGAAGGATTGTCATAGATAACCAACGTTCAGAGTTCCTTTCAAAGCCTGGTAATAGGAAACCCCTTTTTAATTTCCTTAAAGCCAAAAAAGTAATTCCGTCACCAATTAACATCGAATCGGTAGTCTCCACGCCAATTGAGTTGTCTAGTTTCCTGGAAAATATTGCCAAAGGTCTTGAAAGTCGCTTCACGGCTGCTTGTTCATTCCACTCACGGTCCCCTGTCAAAAGTGACGACTTTGATTAAGTGACAGCTTCGGAACTAGCACAAGTAGTGAAGGTCTTGCCCAATGCTGCGCCAGGTCCTGATGGCGTAACCGCATCGGTAATAAAAATTGTACATAAAGTTTCACCCCAGGATTTACTTGCAGTAGTTAACCACTCTATTAGAAATTCATGGATCCCGCCTGAGTGGAGAATGGCGAAAATAATTCCTTTATTAAAAAAGCATGGAGCTGGATTCACTTTAGATAACATCAGGCCTATTTCGCTCACATCTAATCTGGTAAAACTAATCGAAAGAATCTTACACATTCGGATAGAAAATTGGTTGAACGAAAACATGATTTTGAGTCCATGCCGAATTGGATTCAGGCGTGGCTACTCCATTTGGTGTGCTTATGTTGACTTAGAAAGCAGGATACAATTAGCTCGTTCTAAGAAACACTTTCCCGCTTTAGTCACTCTGGATATTACAAAAGCTTATGACAGCGTAGAACACGTTAAATTAATAAATTCGCTAACGCACGTAGATTTACCACACTACTTCGTTGCATGGGTATATTCCTTTTTAAAAAACAGAGAATTCTATTGCTCTGAATATGGTGTGTCTTCTTCAAACTATAAACAAACTAGAGGTCTTCCGCAAGGCTCGGTATTGTCACCATTATTATTTAATATATTACTGTGTACTATCCCTGTACAACATCACGTGCAGGTGTATGTATATGCCGACGACATTGCATTTTTTGCTTCAGCTGCAGATATACATACACTGTATCAAATTCTACAAATATATATGAACACTCTGGAAAAGTGGCTTGAGGGAATTAATTTATCTTTGAACATAAGGAAAAGCGCAATGGTATTTTTCCCACTAAGTGTCCCAGTGCAAATTTCGTTACTTTACCGACAAGATGTCACCCCGCAGGTGGAATCAGTCAAGTATTTAGGGGTGATCTATACCGAAAAACTAAATTGGGATGCGCATATAGAAAATATGGCAGCTAAAGGAGCACGGGCGGTAGGGATGCTTCGTAGAGTCAGCAGTAAACGATCTGGTTTACGTCGTGATGTGCTCATTATGATTTATTGTATGTATATACGCCCGATATTGGAGTTTGGCTGCGTCTTGTTTTCTGGAGCACCTGCGTACAAACTTCGACGACTGGTTCTGCTAGAAGGCGAATCATTAAGATTATGTCTTGGGCTTACTAAATTTGTCGCAAATAATATTTTGTAGAAAGAAGCGCCCCTGCCTTCTCTTCTTACACGGTTCCGAATTCTAACCGTACGTACGTTCCTAAAGATATATGCGACACCTCAGAGAAGGTCACTGTATGTTTTTATTAATGAGCCGACGTCCTTTTTTAACCAGCAGTGGTCTTGATTAAGGTGTCCACAAGTGATTGTCGCACAAAAGCTCTTGGAAAAAATACAAGTAAACCTTCGTGAGGTACTTGTACTTAACAGATCTCCTCAAACAATTAGAATAGCGTTCGACAATATATTTCCTAAGGAATGCAAACATTTACCCAATAGGTACCTGAATGCCGTTTTGGAAGACCACCTGTCAAATTTAGAAACAAACATCGTTATAGCGACTGACGCTTCAGTTTGTGAAGAAAAGGCAGGAGTGGGAATTGCATCCTCAGCTTTGGATTGGTCTTTTTCAATTCGATTACCCGACTTTACGCCTATTTATCAAGCGGAATTCTTGCCATTGTCCTAGCCTTACGTAAATTACCCCTATCAATAACAGAAGCTGTCATTCTGACAGATTGTTTATCTATCTGCTCTGGATTAACTGCACCTAATTTCTCGAATGCCTTAGAAGTATTTTATTCCCTTGTCCCAAGACATTATCGTCTTATTCGCTTAGTGTGGGTACCAGGGCACAAGGGTTTAACCCCCAATGAATGTGCAGATGCACTTGCGGTGGCATCACATAATGGTCCCATAATCTCTATATTGCCGACGATGGCGTTCGCCTCAGCAGCACGATTTGAAAAGTTTGCAACGTCGGATACCTTTGCCAAATCGGCTTTGGCAACATCTGAGTTTCCACACCTTAAGTATCTATGGAAAAATCGTTGGTGCTGCACTAGAAGGGAAGAAGTATCAATTACCAGGATAAGATGCCGAGTTCCCCCACTGAACTTCTACCTACACAGGTCGGGTCTGGTACAATCACCCTTATGCCTCCACTGCAACGAGAGTGCATCTCTGCATCATTTCTTTTTAACGTGCAGATTGTTCACAAATCAAAGAAAACGATTGCTAGAGCAACCTCTCCGAAGGATGGGCTTAAATTTATCCCTTCCGGTGATTCTTTCCTTTGCTGCAACTGAAATGGCCTTTAGCCACAGGAACGTTTGCGCAGCCGTGTGCGAGTTTTTACGGGAAACAAAAAGAATAGAATGTTAAGTTTATGCACCATTTCACTGTTTCAACCTATTCAAATGTTTTCTTCTTTCTTTTCTTTTTTAACATCTGGATTGTACCAGTGAATATAATTTTTAAACCATTCATTCCTAAACATATTCGGATTGTAACACAATTTAATTTCTAAAATAAGGTACCACCTGTTTCATGGCTGGCCGATCCCCCGTGGTGGGTTGCGCCAAGTAACTGAGGATCAACCAACCAACCATGCAACCAACCAACATCTGTAAGGCAGTATGTGCCATTTGTTGATGATGTGGCTGATGGAGATGAAGAATGATGGCTGAGCACTCTTTTGTGAGTGGGAAGCCTTAAACCGCACATTCGTTGCACAATTAGCATTGCGTGGCCCCTGGATGTTATTACTAGAGGCCGGATTTTTACGCACTAAAAAAGTGCGTTTTAGGCGCCAAAAATAGGCAGACAAAGCACCCTTTTAGGCCTCCAAAATCGTAAGTATAGGCACAATAAATTTTTATATAAATACATATAATTTCAAGCAAAGATGTGCCCGACCTTTATGTAGGACAGGAAAGCCAGAAATGTTGTTGTTTATGATGGCACAAAGGCGCCAACGGTTCAGCATGGCCATGCAATTGTCCCTTCACCCGCACGGCTCGCAGAACACGGTCTCTCCTTTTATTGCCCAGCATGGTGAGTCAAGTGCCCACCGCCGAATCACCGCACTCCTGGGTCTCTTTCCTTGCCGCGTGGCTGAGAAGGACAGTACAGGAGCAGATACCCAGACCCCCTAAAAGACCAGAAGGGAGGGATGCCTCGTAATGGCCGGGGCTAGTCGCCTAGGGCCAATTTGTCCCCTGCTGGTGAAGACCCCAAAGGAACCCTCACCATGCTTGAGCATTTCGAGCTGACAAGTGTAATTCATGCACTGGGCGCTCACGATCACGTCTGCCAAGGTTTACAACGCTACGCGCCGCGGACAGGTGTGAAATTTCAAACTGAACGCCGTTGCCCTTCTTCTCGTAGGCGCGCGCCCCAAGATCGAAGGGCTGACGTACAACAATGAGTGGTCCTGCGTCGTGCAGGAAGGGCTGTCGTTCAACAATGAGTGGTCCTGTGCTCTTACGTCGCCCACCTACGTAGACATTGATGCTCCGAGTCTCTGACGTCGCCAACAATAGCACATGACGCTGCGAGAAGTATTCGAGACGACACGTGTAATTTGTTTAATCTGTTGCTTGAATGAATAACCGAAAGCTGAGAGAAATAATAAAACACAGGAGCGGAATTTGTGCGCCTTTGAACAGCGAAGCTGTTAAAGGCCAACTCCGGCGATTTTTCGGCCATGTCAAAGTAATGATGCTTTTATGTTCCTGAGACGCTCCTGTTACGGGCCCGACAGCAGAAATACTCGGAAAATTGGAGAATAATTTTAAATAAGCAAAAAGCGCAACACCGAAACCGAAACCCAACCGAGTGTACTGTCTACGTATGACGTAGACGTTGTTACGAACGAACCGGAAGTCGTGCAAGGCATGCCGCTGACGCCGGCACGGAGTATGAAAACTGTGACAGCCGGGACGACCAGCGAAGCGCCGGCCAAACCAACGCTGTCTGTCGCCTTGTGCACAGCAGACGCTCGCTGTAGCGGCCGAAGCGCCGAAGTTAGCGGTGCCCTCGGCTGCGTCACTTCCGCCGCCTTACCAATACTGACGTCACAGACGCAATGTTGCCAATAATTGTGGGAAGCCAGGAGGGCGTTTGCAGACAATCTTTAAAATTCATTTGCAAACAATCTGCGCATGTCTCAAGCCTGTAATTTGGTATAAATGACGACAACGTGCAAAGGAACGTACCCAGCGAATTTCATTGAGATCCATCGACCTCGAAAAATCGCCGGAGTTGGCCTTTAAGGCTAGCCGTAATGTGTGCGGCCTACCAGAAAACTACCATCATCGTAAACGGGTGTGTGCCGCAGAAATTGGGTAAGTCCCACTAATCCCCACTGGTCAACTAAAGATGAAGAAGGCAACATTTAGCCCAACAAATGGCTGAGAAGCGATGGCGGCGAGCGGAAGAGCCCGAGTACGTACAACCAGAGAATACTAGGGAACGCAAAAGGCAACGGCGGGTGCGAGAAGACCCCGAAGCGATGGAAGGCCTACGTCAACGACGACGTGCCCGTAGATCTATGAGGTGCGAACGCTTCGTTTCAGCGCGAGGTTCTGTCTCGCGAGTTTGGACATCCGTGTCGTGTCTGTGACTGTCTGGTTTAACTCGAACCTCTCTACGCTGAGTATCAACCTAGAAACAACCGAAGCGACCAGATGAGTCTTCAAAATCGTCCAGTTCCGCTCTTTCGAGCTTTGCGCGGCTTAGTGCAAAATTCGCCAATCTTTCCTGTCTCTTTTTAGGGGCGAAGCTCCTTATAGCGGCACCCGTTCGTCCCTCGTAGCGTGGTATGTAAACAGTCTTACGCTTTGACCTGCAAGGTGGTGCCGGTGGGAGATTTTTCCTGTGCGTTGTTGAACAATAAAAAATTCGCAGCGTTAGCTAAAAGCCAACTTCCTCTGTCTCTCATTCCCATTAGCAGCGATTCTTTACCTCCAAGGTAGTGCCTGGTGAGATTTCTCCTGTGCGTGATTAAACAATAAAAATTTTGTTCAAAACGCCGTTGATACGGTACGGTACGAAGAACTTTATTTAAAGATCCGGAGAAGTGCCACCCCTTAGGGTGACACCATAGAGAAAGAAAAAAGTTAAGAGAGGACACTCCGCGAAATCTGGCCTCAGGAAGTGCGTCACGACGACGTAACGAACTAGTGCTCTCACCAAACGCCACAGGACGCAAGCGCGAAAAAAAGAACGTTATCATCAATCCAACAGAACTGTACTTACAAAATAATAATTATACGCCAAATTTTGGCATGTTCTTTATACATAAACACAATTTATTCAACACACCTTACGTGGTTATCTTTATTCAGCCATACTGTCATAAACACCATCTACGATTCGCGTCTGCCATACCGCCACACCAGCGACAAGCCCATGCGTGACAGCGGGAAGGTTTCCTCAACGTGAGCTGCGTCGGTGGTTTCGTGTGCGAGACAACAGTTGAGGTACGTTTTCAAGCGAAGCTTGTAGAATGACATGTTGTTGGGCTAGTTGGGTCATTTATTCAGAAAAAGTTTACAACTGCGCGAATAAGACGCCACGTAAGAAACATACAGACACGCACACACATGTTGCGCTTCGTGTGCGTGCGTGTTTCCGTTCCTTACGTGGTGTCTTATTCGCGCAGTTGTAACCTTTGTCTGAAGCTTGTAAGGACGGCGAGGTTCGCTAAAAAAACAGTTTGCGGCTCTACGCGGTGGCTAGACGTGAACATTGTGCAACGTATGCAGTATAGCAAGGGGGGCACGGCGTCAAGCCGAGGCGACGCGTGCTGCGTCTGCCACGGACGCGAGCGTCTGTGCACTGAGCTCCGTGCGAAACATTGAAGAGCGTTCGCTGGGCATCGCATGCTTCACGACGCGTTTCCCGAGGCTTCAGACCACGAATAAATCCTGGCTTTTCTGATATATTGCGTGGTGTTCTTTCTGCACGCTCTATTTTTTTCTGTGCATTATTTCGGTTAACCATAGTCGTGACTCGCGACTTCATTGCTATGTATATGCCACTTCCTCCTTCATCAGCTTTGTTATCTGTGTTTTTGCCATAGGTCCTTACGGCCCAGTGTGTCATAATTCACCAGCTTGTCGGCTTCTGCCAACTCTAGCGACGAGTGCGTTGTCTGTGTTCTCTCTATATTTCATACAATATTTGTAACAATTTATTTGTATGCCGAGATGCATTTGTTGTCTACCTTGCATTTCTGTGCGATGATGTTCTCATTTTGTGCTTTTTATATGCGCAGCCTCTACATTTGCCATGGAATAAAAACATTGTAGATACTCTGTCTCTTTGATTGATATATAGATTGAGCGCTTGGTTCAAAAGAAAAACACAAGCGCGATGAATAAATCCGTAGTGAATTGTGATTACCTGCATCACTTTCTATTACAACCTAATCGAAGTAAAAATTATTTCACTACCTCTGTTCGCACGAACCATTGTACTAGACAAAATAGGGAATCGGTAAATCAACACGACAAACAATAGCTTTGCCATTTGGGCGAAGAAAAGTGGTCTGAAATCATTAACTTTCGCCATAACCAAACGTCGGTTACGCAGAGTAATTCAAAATTCGCGCCAGTGAAACCGAAACAGGAAGCGCAGGCCACTTGCTCTCACCAACCACCAGGTGCGCTAAGGTCGATTGGGCCGCTGGGGTCTATGGGAGTGTCCACTCTTAACTTTTTTTTTCTTTCTCTATGGTGACACCGCGGGCCGCTCCCACGTGGGGACAGTTAGACCTAGCCTAACCGCCGTTGATTGATGAAATAAACCAACAAAAGACGCCATATGTTTTGTAAAAGCACAATGAAAGAACGCCAGATGCTTCTAAAGCAAAACGAAAAGACGCCAGCTGCTTAACGAAAGACGCCAGATGTTTTCTAAAGCAATGGTTTTCTAAAGAATGAAAATTCACAGCGTACATGTAAAATTAAAGTGAGCTGCAAGTCGTCATAACTCATCGAACCTTTAGTATAAACGCGCCCGATCTCACGTCGGTGATGATGTACTGGGCAGAATTCACGGAAGATTCACGGTTTACCGATGAACCTCCGCAGCTTCGCCCACTCATCATCATTCACTCCGTGGATATGCTGCGATTTTTTTTTTTACTTCTAATCGCAGCGAGATGCGAGACTAATCTGTCTGCGTTCGTGCGACGCATGCGTTCGTGTTCTCGCCATTCCCGCGTCTTGCCGATGCCAGCCCCGACAACGCTTGGCGCCTTTTTTGTGCTTCCTTCCTTACAACAGTTCTATACTCGACGACAACTTTTCTTGGCACTGAAGGGAAAGCTACGGGGGCGGAGCGTCTGCACACGTACTGCTACGCGAAGTAGTCCGGTTTGGCGCGCGTCTCGTAACGCCGTGGAGTGTGATGGCTAGCGTTGCACTTCGACGCAAACGCTGCTTAGCGTCTAAAGTATGGGTAAAAGGCGCGACTTTTTCACGCACGCAAAAACGCAAAGTGGCAACGTGTAAAGTAAAAGAAATGCAGATATCTCGCTTGTGTGCGCTGCGTTCCGTCACAAAAAGCTACATGTAGAAAATGAAGGAGCATTTTATATATCTCACGCAGAAAATACGGACGCAATTGTGGGACTACATTCATTAGCGGAAGGATGCGTGCATTGTGGCTCTGTAGCCTTCGCTTCAATGCCAAGAAAAGTTGTCCGCGAGTATAGCTGTGCGACGCGGTGTATCGCGGTAATGATACATGATCCGAGCCAGCCTCTCCAAACGTGCGCGCACCGAGGGGTCCATCCCACAGAAAGGAACGCCGAAACGACACAACAGCGATCGCGCTCACGAGCTGGCCCTGGCACGTCATGCGCACGTCACCTTGCGTGCGCCTGACATATTGATGCGTCTGCGTCATGTGATCCTGTGGCTCTGATACTGAAGAGGACAAGGAAGTTCTTGCTTGCAAAGGCTACACGGGGCTAGTGGCAACGGTTTAAAGATCGCCTTCTCGCATCACGGTTTCTCGGCTCATAATGAACCAATTTCAAACATTCTTGTGGTAAAACGCTCCTAATTGGGCACGCAACAACTCCCAGTGTCTAACTACAATTTGTGACCTCGTGAGCGGCTTTTTCAGAAGTAAATTACAAAGAAAACAAAATCCGCGTGCGCATCACATCTTTACTTATTCTGATCTAAACCCTCCTTTCCCCTGACGGCGCTCCACGGTTTCGCATTCGTTCTCCACCTTCCCGCGGCTGCACAGAGGGACCTCCTGTTCCCTGCCCACCGCCACACCCAGGTCTTCAAGGCTGTTCTTGTCTTCATTGTGGTCACTGGACTGGACAACCGGCTCTACAAGCCACCCGCCGCGTCCTGGGCAATGGATGCCACTCTCCTCTTCTTTCTGATTCCCATCCTTATTTCCCTCTCCCCATTCCCCTGCAGACGCTGAGACGGGCTACCATTCCGGTTCACTGCTGCTAGCGGTTGTTTTTCCGGTAGTTGGTTGAACTAGAGGGCTAAGTTGAACCTCATAGAGTTTTAAAAGGTCAATATTGCCCGGTAACATGAATAACGGTTTCAAACTGCACTGGAAAGCGAAATTTGAGGTTAAATAGTGCTCGTATAGGCGCCGTTTTTGAAAATAGGCATTTATAGGCATTTATAGTAATTTAGGCACGAATCCCAAAAATAGGCATTTATAGGCACTATAAAAACACTATAAAACACCCTCTTAACCACCTCTAATTCATGCTCATATATCAAAGTGGCACGATAGGAATGCAAGGAACAAAATAGGCATTTGCCTAAAATCTGGTCTCTAGTTATTACTCTTCTTCCACGCTACACTACATATATTAACGCGATGCCTTGCCAAGCATAGTTCCTGTAAAGGGTCTCTTTGCAAAAGAGTTTGAAGCACCAGCGTGGATTTGTGGTAAAATACTCGAATGCCACGACGAGGGTCTGGGATCAAATACCATTCGGTACTGGATATTTGTACTTATTTCATTTTTTTCTTACATCGCGCGAAAGTGGTTAAGGACACCGGCGGCGGCGGCGCCTGTGGACAACTACACCACTCTCGTGGTTACCTGATAACAGCTTTCGCTGTAAAAGTACGCTGCAGCTCACCTGCCAGTATCGCAGATGAAACCAGCCATTCTAGCCCGCTAAGAAAATGGAGTAGGTTCCAATTTAGTTCGACCCACTGAAAAAAGGTATTCATTTGAAAACATAACGGACACAAAGCGGACGCTGCCCTCAACTTAAAAAAACCTCGCGTGGCTCCGTGCAGGCTTGTGGTTCTAACAGCAAAGTTATTAGAAGTGTTCTCAAGAAGTGGTCTCAAAATAAAGCAATTAACAAGTTGCCGCACCAATAGATTGACAGGCTCATTCCCCACGTCGTTTCCTGTTCTAAATAAATTTATTCCTACATCTTTCACAACTGGATGAACGTCCTATGAAGCATTTGGACGTACACTCGTGTACAACACAACACCTGCATGACATACCATATTTGCCCATGAATATGTTGCATACAGAGGCTGTGACAAACATTGGGAGGCAGGTGCCGTTCCCCTGCGCTATTTCCACGCGCCTTTCTTGTATTTGTTTAGTCCAGTATTCATTGGTGTCATTCTAGTGTTCGAAGGACACAGCTAGGTATTTACTAGAGTCTTAAACCACCGAACGTTACCATAAGTATCTGGGGTTAATAACCATGCTCCGCCCCAGATACTTTCCCTGTTTCACCTGGCTTCCTGTAGTTTCTCCAAATTCCTTAACAACGGCAACTCTCTCTTGTACTCTTTCTCTGGTGGTACAACACACTGCTACGTCTTCAGCTTATGTGAAAACTTTTCCTTCTGCGTCAAGCAGTCTATAACTGCGAATGGCCTCATTGTGTGTTATAGCCAAGCATAACCTCTCAACGTACAGTGTAAGCAAGAGTGGGCTTGCTGGGCACATCTGACACACAGAACGTTCCAGCTTAATAGAAGACCCCGGCATCTTGTTAATGATTAATCGCGTAGCACAGTTTTTATACGAGAGAAGCACCCCATCTGTAATCACCGATCGAACATTAACATGTTCAAGTGCGCCGAATAACATATTATGCGGTACACAGTCAAAAGCCTTCTCTAAATGAAGCTGGAGGATCCCAACATAAAAGCACAGAGCGCATCCTGTGTGTTTTTTTTTAATATTGAGCGCCCTATGATGCCAGCCGTTTGGTGCTCAACAACTATTTCTAAAATGACGGAGTGCAGTCTGCTCGGCAATGCTTTTATGAATATTTTATAGTCGGTGTTTTGGTAATGGGCCTCTATGAAACAACTACTTTTAATTTTGCTTTCACCTCTGTATTTGGTACTAGAATAGTGTGTCTCGGCGAATGACGGAGGTAATGCTTTGGTTGTATAAACCTTCATGAAGGCAGCTTGTGAGACTAATGACAGTTCAATTTAAACGCTTCATACAACATCGCACCTACATCGTGAGACCCAGGTGACTTTCCAGGGGCGTGATTGCCTGTTGCCTTTTCAATTTTGGAAAATGTTATAGACGCCTCTAGCGCATCTGTCCTTCCGTTAGATAACTGCGGAATCCGGCTTAGGAAAGTGTCCTTGAACGTTTATACGTTAACTAATGCAGCGGCAAGGAGGCAATTGTAGTAACGATAGAGGGCATTTGCTATAGTGCTGTTGGTATTTAGTTGGATGTCCTTTTTCTCTATTACTTCGATCTGACTACGACGCACATGGAATTTCTCGATTCCGAGAGCGCGCTTTGTGGCATTCTCCCGCACCGTCCACGCCTCTCCCTTGCACGAACAAGGGTTCCTCTTTAGCGTTCCTCTTCAAATAGCTCATGTTTCCCTTTCGCCCCGCCACGGTGGTCTAGTGGATATGGCACTCGACTACTGACCCGAAGGTCGCGGGATCGAATCCCGGCCGCGGCGGCTGCATTTTCGATGGAGGCGACAATGTTTGAGGCCCGTGTACTTGGATTTAGGTGCACGTTAAAGAACCCCAGGTGGTCGAAATTTCCGGAGCTCTCCACTACGGCGTCTCTCATAATCATATCGTGGTTTTGGGACGTTAAACCCTAGATATTAATATTATAATGTTCCCTTTCATCATTCGTATATCGTCTTTAAATGCCGCAGGCTCTTTACTTCCTAGTGCTATCAATTTCGGAAGTGTTGCTTTCAGTTCATTTTCTTTTATTTTTCTTCAT
The DNA here is from genome assembly GCF_013339695.2 of Rhipicephalus sanguineus. Lineage (NCBI taxonomy): Eukaryota > Metazoa > Arthropoda > Arachnida > Ixodida > Ixodidae > Rhipicephalus > Rhipicephalus sanguineus. The sequence continues at coordinate 139,172,198 of NC_051179.1, read as the reverse complement.
GTTTTAGCGCACTATATCTCGAAATGGCTTTTATTTTAACGTGATCCTTTAACAGCTGCCATTGCTCGCGAATATTCCAGTCGCCGATCAATTTAATATCCTTAATGCCGTCAATCACGAAGTTGTCGAAAACGTCATCGTGAAGTAATTTAGCGCTACATTTCCATAACTCCCAATTAAATTTGTTGACTTTTTCTTTCAGTCGAACGTTACCAGTTCAAGACAATGGTGTGAGAACGAAGCAGGTACAACAGCGTTACTGTTGCTTTGAGCTATCGTCTTTCCTGCCATGTATTGACTATGGAGACGTCCATGACTGGTTCCGTAGTAATGCGTAAAACGAACTCAGCTACGTCATGTCACTTCTAATCATTCAGCAATTTATAAAGTACTTCAACGCTTCTCTGTCGAACCGTTCGGTTACTAAGGAGAAAGCTTTATATGTCTCCATAAACATGAAATCTCAGCGTCGACGTCCGGCGTCATTGGCGGCGTCTCGCTCCCTGCGGCGCTGGCAACGAGTGGTACAAAAACTCATCATCACGTGATGATGGCACCATACGGCGTGATCAGGACGTCACAGATCGCGAAAATTTGTGATGTCATCATAACGTCACAAATTATGGCGTGACGTAAAGTGACGTAACGCCACATAATGCAGTTGTAGCGCCCTCATTTGGACGGCGCACAAAACGGGAAAGCGCTCGACCTCAAGAGAAGAAAATAAAGACGGCGCTTTGCAGTTGCACGTGAAGCCACAGCTTGTGTTCCCTGCTGGTGTCAATTCTACTTCAGCCGTTTCGTTCCTTCACTCCGGTGACATAAGCCTACACCGTCATCACATGACATCGTACCTAAGTGAAGATTTGGCTAATCACGGATGCAGTGCAAAACCAGGTGAGGTACCTCCGATCCTGGAGGCAGTGCAGCATAAATGCATCTAGGGACCCTACATGACCAGTCATTCATGTAGGCCCCCAAATAGATGTACTGAGAAGAAACAGAAGATGGCTTTCGCCATCGAGTGTTCTCAGGTGAATGCCGAAGGGAACCCGTGATTTTTATTAACCCGAAAGTGTTTTATGCCGGGGTCCACCAAGACTTCAGTGACGCATGTCCGTCACGGAAATGACGTAGAAAAAATTTACACGATCAGATTGCAAAGAAAAAAGTTCCGTCATTCGGGCATCGAACCCACGACCGCTGGGTCCACAGCAACAGATACCAGGCGCACTATCCACGGCGCCACGGTCACAGACTCGAGAGGTTTTACAAACGCGCCTTTTATATCAACCACTCTCCCGGTCGGCGGGGTGGTGTTGCCCTCGGGGAGCGGTAAAGTAATGTAATTCGTCCTTACTGTGGCCTTCGCGATTAACATCTACAACGCGTTACACGTCCATCTCATTCGGCGCGTTTTCAATGGAAGTTCAATTTTGTCAATGCCTTAACACACCGCAAGGCGGCGACCTTAGCTTAAGCGTCGTAAAAGCGTCGGCCTCGCTCATAGCATCACGCTAATCTAAACCAAAAGTACCTCTGCGACGCGCGCCTGCCTCACCTGGCTGTTACACCGCGTTCCCAGCTGACGCGCTCGCCCGACGCGCTTTGCGTTTCCTTATAGTCCGGTTAAAGTGTGTTCAATAACATTTTAATATGCCGCGGGATGGCGACCAAGTTCTGCGTCCAATATGCGACGCTCTTCTGGCTATTACACCTCGCTCTCTGATTACGCTTTCACCGTTAACTACGGCTACCAGAAGGGTTTGTTTAATCATTTAACATGGACGTTAGTCGTCGGGATGGAGACGTACCACCAATCATCAAAGCGGGTGCATCCACGTTAAACGGTGCTATAGCTGCCGCATATCAATATACATTGTGCAAACTCTCTTATATCAATGTGCAGTAAACATTCAGTTGCTTCTGTAAGGGCACGCATTACTTTCGTGTTCTTCCGATTCCTCTAACGGAGGGATCAACCATCTTTTTCTACCCTTCGCGCTCAAAACACAATTGAAAGCACCCAATAGAACACGCTGCTTTGGTGTACGTAGATGCTCCTTAGTCATCGCAATAAATATTTCTCACTCTGCCTCAACATTCAGCGCATAAACACAAATGACGCACCATTCCATTTCGCTAGTAATCAAATCGGAAATTAGCATTCTGCCCGAGTCACAAGAAATGTGGATCTGAAAAATCAACCCCATAACCTTTTCAACAAAAAGCGCTCAAACAGCGGAAGTTTTCTTTGAGTGACAAACAACGGCATATTATTCGACTTAAAACGCAGCATCATGCTCCGGGTCTTCTCTTTCCGTCCAACTTTTGTCTGCTGAACGACTAACAGGTCGATATTTTTGTCAGTTAACAAACGGTGTACTTGAGCCTGTTTTTCCTCAAGGCCAAACCTCGAACATTTAAAGTAGCGAAGCTCAGTGGCAAGTTGTTAGCCATAGCTACACACTGAAAGACAGGGGGCAGGCCCGGAACATGGTGCTTACCATGTGCAGTCGCGCTCAGTATGACTTGCAACACGGGAGCGCGTGGCCTTGCGAGTCCAAAGACTGCCTATGGCTTCCATTAGCCCTTATGTCTGTAGCGTACTCGCCCCAAGGAGGAGCGAAAAGCAAAGTCCTACACTCCTTGAAGTCTGGGCAAGAACTACTTTATTTTCTCAGAAAAACAGGCTTCGAAAGCGACGACACAAAAGGGGCGTGGCTGCGTATCTCCCGCGGCACGCCGGAGATAACGAAGAGGCATGTTGACCGCGTATGCGCCGTGCGCCTCTGTGTAAGAATTGGTATGCGCACACAAATAAAAATGATCGCGGTGACCGGCATCAACGCCCGCTACAAGAGGCCCCCCCTAGACCGCGGAGCCAGGAAAAAAACGAGCAAATGTTAGCAAAAACGAGTTAGTCCATGAGGTGAGCCGGTTTCACACGGTCGAGAGAAACGACGTCCTCTCTGTCGCGAACACGAATGGTCACAGTTTTGTGCGAGCGCGACAGCACACGGAAGGGCCCGTCGTACGCAGGAGTCAACGGCGTTTTCACTGTGTCTCGTCGCACGAACACATGGGTTGCCGTATTCATGTCCGGGAACGAAAACACTCTTTGGTCGCGGCTGACGCGTGGCGCGTTGGGTTGCAGGTGCTCCAACCAGGAATGCAGCCTTTCCATATGTTCTGAAGGTGTCGGCGCAGTGCTTGGTTTCTCACCAAAGAATTCTCCCGGTAGTCGGATTGTAGAGCCGTACAGCATTTCTGCTGCACTGAATCCGAGGTCTTATTTTAGCGCGGTACGCAGGCCCAGAAGAACGAGAGGGAGCTTCTTCGCCCAGTGCTCTCTATCCAATTTGGCCGTTAGAGATGCCTTCAGTTGACGGTGTAGCCGCTCCACCATTCCATTGCTCGCTGGGTGGTAATCCGTGGTGAACTGGAGCCGTGTTCCCAGAAGCCTCGCCAGCGCAGAGAATAGGTTGCTCTGGAATTGTCGTCCACGGTCGGTTGTTATGCGCAGTGGGCAGTCATAGAGTGAAACCCATGTAGCCACAAACGCCTGTGCGACGGTCTCGGCTGCGATGTCCAGAATCGGCGTCGCCTCAGGCCACCGTGAGTATCGGTCGACACATGTGAGCAGGTATCTGTAACCCTGGGAAGGCGGAAGAGGTCCTACTAAGTCCAAGTGCACGTGGTCGAAACGACACTCTGGTGGCCGAAATGCTTGGAGTGCTGTGCGCGTGTGCCGAGTCACCTTGACTGCTTGACATATTCGGCACGTCTTCGCCCAGCGTCGAATGTCGGCGTTAATGCCTGGCCACACAAAGCGGTTGGTGACGAGCCTCTGCGTCGCGCGGATTCCTGGGTGGCTGAGGTCATGAAGGCTGTCAAACACTGCACGCCGAAACTGGACGGGGACGAAGGGTCTTGGAGATTTCTGCGATGTGTCGCATGTGACCATAGTCGTTGTGTACGGTAGCAGGATCTCATCGAGCACCAGTGACAGTGGATTCTGCCGCATCTCGGTTAGCTCTGGGTCTTCCCGCTGGGCGGCGGCTAATGTCTCAAAGTCGACGGATGCTGAAACGGTGTCGATGCGGGAGAGTGCGTCGGCTGCTTGATTTTCGATCCCTGCTATGTAGCGGATGTCCGTGGAAAATTTAGAAATGAAAGAAAGTTGGCGTAGTTCTCTTTCCGAATATGAGGAACTGTTGATTTTGAACGCATATGCCAGCGGCTTGTGGTCCGTTAAAATGTGAAAAGTGCGACCTTCTAGGAAGAAACGGAAATGCTTTACGGAGCAATAAATGGCCAGCGTCTCTCTTCCAAATGTGCTGTAGCGCACTTCGGCATGTTTCAGACGTTTCGAAAAGAAACCTATCGGTTTCCAGTCCTTGCCGTCGTATTGTTGCAACACTGCTCCCACTGCTGTCGTTGAAGCGTCAACCATGAGTCGCGTTGGTGCGTCGGAAAGCGGGTGCATCAGAAGTGTTGCGGAGGCAAGCTGAGTTTTGGCGTCCTGGAAGGCTTTTTCGTGCTCCGCTGACCAGTGAAACTAGGGTGATTTCTTGGTGTCCCGGCGCAGCAAGTCAGTTAGCGGCTGTAGAATGTGTGCACAGGATGGGATGAAGCGCCTATGGAAGTTGATCAGCCCGAGAAACTCGCGCAACTTGAGGAAAGAGGTAGGCGTGGGAAATTCCCTAACGGCTTGCACCCGTGATTCGAGCGGCAAGATGCCTTGCGGGGTGATTCGATGGCCTAGGAAATCTAGTGCTTCAACACCAAATATGCACTTTTGGGGCTTCAAAACCAGACCGTGCTCGTCAAGACGCTTGAAGAGGAGCCACAGGTGATTTTCGTGCTCTTCCGGCGTTTTGCTGGCGACCAAAATGTCGTCTAAGTAGACGAAGACAAAGAGCAGTCCGCGAGTGACCTCATTCATGAAACGCTGGAATGTTTGTGCCGCGTTCTTCAGTCCGTACGGCATACGAACAAATTCAAAGAGGCCGAACGGTGTTGTCACGGCCGTCTTTGGGATGTTGCTTGGTTCTACTGGAATCTGGTGATAAGCGGCCATCAGATCCAGCTTACCCTATTGAAAATCGTGGGTTGGTGGATGCTGGAATTCTTGGTGGAAAAGGTGGAAACAATAGTGGATGTGGTGGAAACTGTGGTGGTCATAATGGCTGATCATGGCGAGAGTGGAAAAAATGGTGGCAGATGGTGGTGGTGGTGGCGAGCTTCTTTTAGTGTTAAGTGGAAAATGCTGGCTGATGGTGGCGAGAGTGGAAGAATGGTGGCGGATGGTGGTGGTGGTGGTGGCGAGCTTTTTTTGGTGTTAAGTGGAAAATGCTGGCTGATGGTGGCGAGCAAAACATGTTTCGGTGGATGGCTTGGTGAACAAGCTGGATGACGGTGGCATGATGGAAGTGCACGTGACATTATGTGAAATCACTGTCACTTCTAATGCTTTGCTGTTCAATGTGTAGAAAAATATGTTTACAGTTCAAAGAAGGCAACGCCAATCATTAAGCTTTCCAGCACGCTTTTTTTTTATTCATGCGGCGTAACCGCCTCAAGATTTGTGGAGCACAGCAGCCGTGAATGTTTACATTTTACGCACGTACTTATCAGGTTTACATCCGCGATGTGCTGCTCCATTGTGATGTTTACAAGTCTAGAAGTGTCGGTGTGAACAGCGACAGTATCTGTGTTACATCGGCGCGTAGTTGCCGAGAAGTAAATGAGCCCTTCCAGCGGGTAGACCAGAAAACAGCCGCCGCTTGATACCGTCACGCTAGAAACGCAACTCTGGCAATTCTTGCACACTCACTTACTTCAGCGGCACTTTAAGGTAACAGTGAAAATGCGTGCGAAGCTAAAGTGCACAAACTTTTACCTTCGGCCTGCGTCGAGATAAGCCCGACCAAGTATCACTTCCACCATCATATTCTACCACCATTATTGCCACCAAAGGTTAGGCATAGCTTACCGACCGAGTCCGTCTACGTGTTATCGGCACTTCTGGGTTTCGGATTCACAATTCCGATGAGTACGAATGACTTTCCAGCACAGCTGTGGCATCGGCTAACCTAAATGAAGCATTTTTTCTTGTGTACGGTGTCCGCACAAGAAGCGATCAGCATAGATGCGACGCGCTTCCAGCAAACGGATCCGCTCACCAACCGCCGGCGGTCGCACTCGCCGGCGCTTCTCTGACACGTATGCGAGAACATAGACTTGTCAATTCGAACGCCTTACTGAACCAATATGATGGCATATTTTTCCCGCGCACTGCACTTGCGTTTGGCCGAGCTGTTCTGCAGTTGTAGCTAATGATACAGCGTCAGATCAGTGCGCTGGCACGGCCGCGCTGTAGGTTGCTCGAAAAAAGCATCACAATACTCAATTAACTGTACGCGCGTATTTATGGAATGAGATTTGAGTCGACATAAAGCCTCTGCACATGTCGCCCTTTGGAAAAAGCGAGAAACGGCAATTAAACTTAGCTGCAAGATTCGGTTCACTATACCCGCTCCTCGGTCCACTTGACACTTTTTTTAGAGTTACGTTGTGAATTCTACAAGAAAGTTAGCGCTGTTGCCATTATCGACGTGCCATTCGTTACCGGCAGCAGTTTATTTGCGTTTAATAACTATGCAAATTTTAGTAGTATGTGAAGGTCGCGTCTGTGTCCAGTATGAGACATACAAAGCTGAAGCCAAACGGTGTATTCGTATGTTGACTAGTCATTTTGCAGAAGTCAAAGCAACTGTCAGCGTGACGTAGTGGTAAAGTACTCGGCTAGAGAGCCGAAGGTCGCACGTTCGACTCCCAGGGGCGGCAGTTTTTTTTTTTTTGCATACGGCTTTTTTTTTTTCTTTTTTTGTACTAATGCTTTCTACATCGCCTTCTATACAATTATTTATGTGTAACAGCTAATCAAGATGGTCCCGACGCTGTAGAGCCGTTTTACGCTCCGCTATTCCCAGCATCCATCATACGCCAGCATCCAGCATACACCATGTGCCACCATCTTCCAGCACCATAATCCACCATAATGGTGGATGGTGGAATCCACCATCCCACATGGTGGATAAATTTTCAATAGGGTAGTGAAGATGGTCGTTCCCGCGAGGCGAGCGCTGAAATCATGAATGTGAGGGAGAGGATATTGGTCTGCAGTTGTCGCAGCATTGAGAGCCCGATAATCACCGCAAGGCCGCCAGTCACCAGGCTCTTGTTTTGGCACCATGTGCAGCGCAGAAGACCAGTTGCTGGAAGAAGGTCGAATAATGCCGAGCTGGAGCATGTGGTCGAACTCACGACGGGCGATTTCGTGTCTTTGTCCAGCGAGCCTTCTAGGTCTAGCGGTGACGGGCGGTCCGGTGGTGACAATGTGATGCGTCACCTTGTGCTTGATTGGCAGTTCGGTGTTCCGAGGTTTTGGTGATTTCAGGGAATTCAGCCAGAATCTTTTGAAAGTTTGACTCTGGGTGGAAAGTGCAAATGCCGCATGAGGACAGGTCAGACTTCAGTCCGACAGCAGCGAGCGAAGTGACGTTGTCCTTGAGACGACGATCGCGAACGCTAACGTCGATTGAAGTGGCTCAGAAAGTCCGCTCCCGGGATGGCTATTCTGACGTCGGCCACAACAAAGAGCCATCAATATGTGCACCTGAGTCCGATGTCTATCGTCATTGACTGCACTCCATATGACGCAATAGCAGTATTATTGACTGCAATCAGGCTGGAAATGGACTTGCCGCGTCTGCGATGTTGAGCTGTTGCTGGTAGGATAGATAGCTCAGCTCCGATATCGACAAGGAGGCGTGTGCCTGTGATGCGGTCGACAACGAAGAAGAGGCGGCTTGAGCGCTGGCCCGTGTCGCATTCCGCCGTTAGCGACTGGCCGGTGCGTTTCCCGTCCACGAGCATGGTTGGGTGCAGCGAGTGGCTTGCTCTCTGAAACGGCGGTGGTACCAGCAGACGCTCTGCTCTGCCTCGCTTGAGTGGCCGCGGTGCTGCGGGCTTCGAGCACGGGACGACGAACGATGCCGTGCAGGACGGTGTTTGTTGGACAAAGCGAAGTTTTCCACTGCTGCAGCCAGTCGGTCAACTCTGTCCTCTAAGTGACCTAACCGGCTTGCATATTCGGACCATCCCGCTGCAGCAATAGACATTTTTGATGGCTCGGTGCAGTCGGTGATGCGGTGGGCGAGTTGAGCCAGACGCTCGAGAGTCACGTCGTCCGAGCCCGCGAGTATCATCCGTGTTGACTGTGGCAGTCTCTGCAAAAACAACTCGCGAAGCAATAGCTGTTGACGCTCCTCTGACGCCTGTTGTCCCAGCAGCTGGCGCATTCGGTGGAGTAGTTGCGAGGGACGCTGGTCGCCGAGCTCTTCATGGGACAGGAGTTGTTGCAGCTTGCTCTGTTCGACAACCTCAAGACGTTTCAGGACGGTGCTTTTTAGTTCGTCGTAGGCCTTCTCCGATGGAGTGGAGGCGAGCACATCGTCTACGGCGTCAGCGATGCCAGGTGGCAGTGCTGCAACGACGTGGAGGTATTTCGACTTCTGCGATGTGATGCGTCGAAGCAGGAAGCGGGCCTCGACTTGGCTGAACCACACCCTGGGGTTTTTGGGCCAGAAATGAGGAAGCTTTAACTCGGAGGCGTTGGTTGTGGTTGAGCTTGAAGTGCCTTCCTCGTCTGACATGGCTGCTGCTTTTCCAAACGTCGCGGGTCACCACTTTGTAGCGTACTCGCCCCAAGGAGGAGCGAAAAGCAAAGTCCTACACTCCTTGAAGTCTGGGCAAGAACTACTTTATTTTCTCAGAAAAACAGGCTTCGAAAGCGACGACAGAAAAGGCGTATCTCCCGCGGCACGCCGGAGATAACGTGAGGCATGTTGACCGCGTATGCGCCGTGCGCCTCTGTGTAAGAATTGGTATGCGCACACAAATAAAAATGATCGCGGTCACCGGCATCAACGCCCGCTACATGTCCATAACTAAACGCTGTTCTCCACTCAGGGATGATTCCAAATAAGAAAATATCGTTCAGTTGCTGACGTAAAAACAATTTGAACCCATATGCGCAATATTTGAATTCATGAGGCCACGCGCTCCCATGTTGCAAGTCATATTGAGCGCGATTGTACGTCTAGCTTGCTGCTGGACGCCTCCGGAGCCATCCTGTGGTCCGGCGTTACATTGCTGCAGCTTCATTTGGTTTCCACGGGTAATGTTGGCCTCGTCCTTAGGCCCGAGCGCCGCGCAAGTGTCGCCTTCGCTGGTGGTCCCTCTTCCTTGCTGTCGTTGGCTGTGCCCACAGACTCCTCCAACGAACGCTTAACTAGCTTCACCGCCGAGGTAGTCTTAGACGTGTATGCCATTCCGTGCACTCGCATCTCGCGTGTGGCCCCTGCATTCATTGTATTGTCCACTGGCTGGCTAACTTGCATCTCGCGTGTTGCCCCTGCTTTCGCTGTATTTTCCACTGGCTGGCTTTTGGCGTCTTCTGTGGTGTCCTCCTGGTTAGTAAGTACCGTCGTAAGTACTTTCTCCACGCTGTGGGACCCTTTATGGTCCCCTTCAGGAAAAAGTGTGTAGCGTTCCTTCAACCAACTCGCCACGTATCCTGCACCCTTAGCCTTGTCCTCTGCCCAGGTGGCGTCTGTGGTCTGCTCGCCGAGCTCGTAGTTCGTTGCAGCGCTCCTAACAGCGGCGTATGACCGGACGTACTGGGCGTCTCCATGCCCAAATGACACCCTGCTGTCCCGCCGTACATGACTGGTTCTTTTGCACCGTAGGCATTACATAGGCCAGCCCGGCGCCACGATCAGGGCTATTTCACCCGCAACACGTGCCTGGTGCGGAAGATACTCAACGGGCATTCCACTCATTAACTTTAGTAGCACCATTCTGGTAGTCAATTTTTGTCGCTGACGCCGTCAACACGCCAGCGTTCCTGATTCACTTCGACCACAGTCCCGAAAGCAGCGAAAGCCGTCCGCATATCCTCATGGGCGAATCCGTGGAGCAGCCACTTTAACCACAGTTTTATCTTCCGGTCCTGGAGATCGACACTGAGGCAGCGATGTCCCTTCTTATGACGTTACTTGAAGGACAGCATTCTCTTCGTTGCTACTTCTCCGGTCAGAGTTACCGGTTCCTCTCCGGTTAGGGTAAGTGCAACGATGTCCGGCAGCAGCCCTGTGGGGTCTAAGGCGTCTCTAAAGTATTCCGCCCTATAGAGTCGGGCTCGAACGTCGACATGCACAAATACTACGTCCAAAGCAACGCGTCCTGTTGGCAGGTGAGGCAGAATTACTTGATACTTTTCGGTTGTCCACTTACCGCGGCAAGCAAGGCCTGCTGTTGCCGCTCCGTCGGAGCCTTGCATCCTGCGTCCAGGCCCGCTAGCCGAGTACGCGAGCAGACCAAGTCATGGGGCGTCCTGAGAAAGTTCGTACTCACGAGGACGAAGCCGCGTATCTGGAAGCTAGACGTGTCGGTCGACGGGAAGTACGAGCGGCCACGGGCTCGTGCTTCGTTGGGCCATGCTTTGAGCGACTTAGTCCAAACAATAACATCTTTTCAATGTATCTCAAATTGTCGCTCATGGACAACGACGATTTTTTGCTTACTTCCAAAGACGTCAACGCCTACACCTGAATTTCTGCGAGACGTGCTCCTTAAAAGCTATGGAGTTAAAATCTACCAGCTACGTGGCTAGGCAAAATAACAGAGCATACAATTTTCGCTTCAATATACTTATTCATTACAAGCCCTCCTATTGTGTTTTTGATCTCACGTTTGAAATTTTCAGCAGGCTCGCTGATAAATGGCTGACAGATGGAACTGCCAGACAATTCTGAGTAGGCTTCCTTGGCATAGTCGTCTTTGTCCATTACAACTATCGCACCACTTTTGTCGACAGGCCTTACTACGACGTCATGCCTGCAACTCTAGTCATATAGTGGCCTCTTTTTCTCACGAGAGATGCTGTGGCGAGATAACCTTTGTAGTTTGTACACTTGAAGAATATCGCGCTGTACAGCTTTGATATATTGTCAAGACATTTATCGCGCTTCGGTGGTGGCGTCCAGTGCTTTTTACTTGGCAGTATAGTGTGTGTAACATCTTTTCCTTTGTCGAAGTGTCAAGTTTCATGAAAAATTGTCTAGATCTTTAAATGGCAATTCAATAAAGCCATTAGCGGCCGGTAAAACGTAAAACATTTTGAAAGAGCATTGATGTGAGCTGCAGAAAGTTGAATACTGGATAAATTTACAATGTTCCCCGCAACTGTATCACTGTTTTAAGATGGTGTTTGTACAAAAGGCACTTTTTGTTATATCCCGATCAGTTGACATGATGCCCAACACTGTCACAAGTGAATTTCGTTGCCTTAATGTCATAGAGTGCTCAGATCTTGTTGGATCCATAGCCAACTATTTCTTGTGCCTCTTCGGAAGAGAGATACTGCTTGCGTGATTTCTCTTGTCTTCGTAGACACTCTGCGTTCGTTTTGTAGTGGTCAATAATAATAGAAAGTTAAAAAAAACTAATTCTTAACGAGCTTGCCCTTGTCAGCAACGGACATTTCTGGAGCGGCTGGTTTCAGATTAACCTTCAGTCCATTCGGAACAATCGAGGAGCTCAAATACTGTGCAAGGGCGAACGCATGCATATTTGAGCGGTTTGGTTTTTCTGTTAATGTCCTTCACTTTACAAAATTCCTTGAGACTGAGCAACGGGTCACTTTACCGCTCTTTGCTTATTTTGAACTGGAAGGCACGACGACGACAATGGACAAAGGGAGAGTCACGCGCTCACGCACGCGGAGCAGCTACTTCCAACAAAGGTTATTCAGAAAGGACTAGAGTACATATAAGAGGTCTCAAGCTCAGAGCAGATACGTGGACGCATTTGCGAATGTTAGCCCCGTGAAAGGCTGGTACGGTGAAGTGGGAAGCGCGGGAGGGGAGGAGCAGTTTGAACAACACGTCAGATAACGTTGCCCTTTTAAAGGCTGCCTTTCAAATATCTCGTGTATGGCTCATTTCTGAAGGGAATTTGGCGGCTGGATTGAAAAACTGAGCGCCAGCGATGCCGATCTCCACAATGACTGAAATCTGAACGCCGATCCTGAAGCATACTGTTTTTGTTCCGCGGTTCCGTTTGAGCACACGGGGACCGCATGGGGTGCCTCACGAAAAGAAAACAAAATGCTTAAGACCAATCGCGTTCGTGTAGCGTTATGAGTCACGATAGGGGAGAAAATAGCGCCGTCAGGGGTCATCAATGCGCATTCGCAATAAAGTGGAACAAGTTCTTTGGTGATAATGAAATTGGTACGACGCTAACGGGCTTATCGCCTCCTTTTATGATTCTCTTGTCCTCAACAATTAACCTCACCCATTTATCATGGCTTCTGGCAACAACAGAGCACGCGCGAAAGTTCCTACTACAATGGCAATCTCGGTAATGAATTGCCGAGGTTTCTATTGGGCGCGAGTACATACTGTGGCGCCACCATGCGGAGGCATCCCTGTGACGTGAAAGGTTGTATTGCTCCGCCAGCCCTCTCCCGCGCAGCCCGCAGCCGCTTTCGCGCCTCCTTCTTTATTACCACGAAAGTGTTTTATGCCGGGGTCCACCAAGATTTTGATGACGTATTTCCGTCACGGAAATACGTCAGCAAAATTAACGCCATCAAATGGCAAATAAAAAACACTATAAGAAAAAGTCACAGTTTCGGCGCAAGGGCGAAGCAATGAATGCGATAGCAAGAAATTAATGCTATACGAAGTGAGGCTCGCCAATGGATACTCTCAGTTTGAACAGCGCTCCTGTTGCAAAGGCGACCGAAGCAGCGAAGGAAATTAGCGTGCTTCAAGTGTCGAGCTGTGACACTTGATAGTTCGCGCTCATCTTCTGTTTGTTCGTTTAGCGGTGTCCCTGAGCTCGAGTGACATTCGTACGCGCCGTAACATGAGCGCGGACATCACGGTGAAAGCTTGAAACATTCCTCTTTTATCCTCACCACGAGAAAACCGCGCGAACAGACAGCGGAAGGGCAAGGTTCTCCCATGCGCAAATGTAAGAAGAAGCGAGCGAGCTCGCCGACGACTTTTAAACGCGCCCGTCGGGCTCCTAGCGCCATCTCGCTGGTAATGAAGAAACGCTTATTATCGCCTGCCGTCTCTGAGTCCGTCCAGCGGTAAAGCGTGTGTATATAACGCTCGCCGTTAGCTACATGGAGGATCTGCGTTTCGTGGCGTAGTGGATAGCGCCACTCGCTGCGGAGCAGGAGGTTCCTGGTTCGATTCCGCGCTTCGGAAGCATTTCTCTGAATAATTTTTCTTTGGGGCTTTTATATATATATACATACTTATACATATACGGTGCGTGACGGCGGCGACGGCGACGGCAAAATCCAGCCGAGACTGTCATATAATTGCTATCGCAATAAAAGTTCCGTTGACAGGAGTCGAACCGAAGACGTCTTGGTCCGCGACGATGGATAACGGGCGTTTAGCCCACTGAGCTACCGCCAAACACAAAACGGAGGCAACATGAACGCGGCTTTTATCTTTCGTACCACAGTGCTCTTGCATGGATGGATGGATGGATGTTATGAGCGTCTCCTTTATAACGGGGTGGTGACATGTGTGCCACCAGGCTAGAAAAAATCACAGCATATCCACCGAGTGAATGATGATGAGTGGGCGAAGCTGCGGAGGTTCATCGGTAAACCGTGAATCTTCCGTGAATTCTGCCCAGTACATCATCACCGACGTGAGATCGGGCGCGTTTATACTAAAGGTTCGATGAGTCATCACGACTTGCGGCTCACTTTAATTTTACATGTACGCTGTGAATTTTCATTGTTTAGAAAACCATTGCTTTAGAAAACATCTGGCGTCTTTCGTTAAGAAGCTGGCGTCTTTTTGTTTTGCTTTAGAAACATCTGGCGTTCTTGCGTTTTACTTTTACAAAACACCTGACGTCTTTCGTTGGTTTATTTTATCAATCAACGGCGTTTTGAACAAAATTTTTATTGTTTAATCACGCACAGGAGAAATCTCACGAGGCACTACCTTGGAGGTAAAGAATGGCTGCTAATGGGAATGAGAGACAGAAGAAGTCAGCTTTTAGCTAACGCTGCGAATTTTTTATTGTTCAACAACGCACAGGAAAAATCTCCCACCGGCACCACCTTGGAGGTCAAAGCGTAAGACTGGTTACGCACGACGACTACGACTACGAGGGACGAACGGGTGCCGCCTTAAGGAGCTTCGCCCCTAAAACAAAAAAGAAAACGCGCCGTTGCTGCGACCGTCGCATTCGGCGCGTTTATAATAGGAGTGTAATTTCGTTTACCACACCGCGAGTTGGTGGCTTCATCCAAAGGCTCGCTCAAGCGTCCATCCATATCGAAAAATAGCTTTCCGACGCTCGCCTGGCTGTCGCACCTCGTTCCGCGCTCGCCCAGTGAGAATTAACTGCCAGGCTAGAGGGAAGACACAACGCGCGTAGCGTTTCTCTTCGCTTTTTGCGACGCTTTGGAGGAGTGCTTACCAAGTATCAGTGTTTATTATGTACTTGTTGGTGCCATATTTGCGCGGGATTCACCATATGCGGTGTCCACGTATATGTTAAGAACTTCAGCTACCGCAAGGGTTAAAACGTGATCATGGGCGTTAATCGTCGGTACGGAGATGTGTCACTAGGCGTCAACGTAAGTGCGTCCACCATCAGGCAGTGCTAGATCTGCCAAACAACAAGAGACATTATGCAACCTCTGATATAGCAATGCACTAAAGCAATCAACTACGTGACGACACGTTTCACTTCCGTGTTATAACGATTCGTGACATAGGGATCAATCACCTTTTTTTATTGTCGTTGCACTTTCCTTCGACAAAATCAGTAAAATACTGGGGCGGCTTCGTAACAGACTATATGAAATGCTAAATAGCTACTCTTAAAAAATGTTAAGCTCCTCAAAATGCGTTAGACAACGCCCTGACTGCCGATGTCGTCTGCTATGGTCGCTTACATGGAAGCCTCCTGGGCCGTGCGGGCTGCTTTTATAAAAGGTTACGAACCATTTTGTGTCGAATTGAAGCATGAAATGGGCTTTAGCGCGTGCTTGCGGCGAACATACATACTTTTGCTCCAAAAAATGCGTGCAACGGTGCAGCTTCATTCACTGTATCTTAGCATCTAAAAACGAACCACGCTTGACACGACAAGCATGCGCAGATTTACACTGCTGTTTAGCAGTGTAAATCTCAGTGAAGGACGACTCAAGCGGATTCTTCGTTTTTGGGAAGCAACCAAGCATGCTTAGACCTGCATGCAGCCCCAGCTTTTCTTATAAGATTGTTGGCAAACGCAAGTGAGCCATACGCACGCGCGTGACTCATTCGGTGCTGTAGCTAGACAACATTTCGCATGAGCACAAGTTTTTCTGCGGCATGGTCTTAATATTTACCGCTTGCTCCTTATTGCGCAAATGTTCTGCGGTTATCGCACGGTTCATTTTCGATCGCCATCGAGGCACATAGGGATAAAAATTTT
Organism: Rhipicephalus sanguineus; assembly: GCF_013339695.2. Lineage (NCBI taxonomy): Eukaryota > Metazoa > Arthropoda > Arachnida > Ixodida > Ixodidae > Rhipicephalus > Rhipicephalus sanguineus. Next base: position 139,156,598 of record NC_051179.1, on the reverse strand, counting down.
CGATGATTGACTCAGTTCTCCAGCTTCTACAAAGGTTTAATCGTGATTGAAAAATACGATCCCGACAGGACTCGATTGCGGCAGCAAATGCACCGTGTGCCAGTCGGCTGTATTACTTTGCGTACTTGAATGAGCATGCTGGATGTTGTGGCTTACCGTGGTCTAAATGGCAATTTTAAGTTTCAGTGAAAATGCCAGCGTGCAGCCTTTACAGCTACATTGATAAACAGTATGACACTTCGCTGCTGCTGTTAGAAGGTGACTCAGTGTTTGAAGCCAGCCACGTTTTCGCCTTTAACTTAAAATGGCAAAGAGAAGAACAAGTGGCACTAGCCATGGGCTCATTCTACAGACAGTCTATAAGCAAGGGACCCCATAGACCGAAGTCCGGAGTTGGCTGGAAAGCCGTGTGGTCGGGAAAACACATGAGGGCAATGAAAATGAGCGGCCGAGGGAGGGGGTGCGCAAACTGTGGTGGAAGTCATGTCGGCGAGACAGGAAACCTTCAGCAACGGCTCAAGCGCACATGTATGATGTAAGAAAGAAGATTTCATCGAACGCGCTGGCCGAGCTCGCAGATGCGACTAACGAGGAAATAGACTGGGATAGGGCAAAAATACCTGAGAGAGAAAAGAAGTGGACTTCTCTGCTTTATATTGAATATCTGACAATCTAAACAACGGCGCATACGCTTCAACGTAATGACGGCAAATTCCCACACGTGTACGCATGTTGCTACGTCATATTTTAAAACATATATAACCGGTCTGTTTCTGTCTTAATTTTTTGTTGTGAAAAAGGCTCCCATGTGGCAGCTGAAACGTTTTGCTGTTATGCGAACATGCGTGATAGGTGTCCATTTTAACCCCATGGGCTTTGTTGTAGCATGACATCGGGCACATAGTAGAACGTGTTTATTCTCGAGGCGCACACTGGCAGCCTCAACACAAGAAGTACAGTGGTCAACTCTCATGTCTATAACGCCGGAGCGTCGTGCTCGGAACTGCATGAGCGACATCTACAGCTTGAAACGGGCCACATCAGAGCATGCGCAGTGTCACTGATGCGCTTGCCATGTAATTTCCGTCCTTGTTATCGCCGCGGCCGCGACAACTGATTTCGCCGTCAGAAGCGCTGTCAACCGTATAGCGCCTAAAAAAAAGAGAGAGTGCAATCACCGGATCGGCGTGTTTTATACTGCGCACTTATTCTCGGTTCGCAGTATCATATCATACCGACAATACGCCGGACAATGAATAAACTTATAAGTGGACGCAAATCTGCTGCTGGGACAATGTGACCGCGAACGGCAAATCCACACGCAGCATAGCTTTCATCGCGCGCTGACAACGGTTCGCTTCGCTTCGTTTCCTTCTTCTTTTCTTTTTTTTTTGTGATAAACTGTTGACAGCGCTTCCAACAGCCAAAGCAGTTGCTGCATTCGCGGTGATAACCAACGATCGAAAATGCAAGGTAGGCGCATCAGTGGGGCTGCGCATGCCCAGAGGTGGCCCGTTTTCAACTGTAGATGTCGCTCGTGCAGTTTGGACCACGACGCTCCGTCGTTATAGATATGAGAGTTGACCACTGTACAACGCAGAATATACGCCCACACGATACTGCGGCCTGTATGTATACACACGCTATCTCTTGGCGCATGCGCAGGCATCAGTAGCTTGTGAGCACACACGCCAGCCACTCGACTGACGTCACAACACTTCCTTCACGCACAATTTTAGAAACTATAATAAGTAAGGCGATCAGGCTGGCGCCGTTCCCTTGTGCTCCGTCGCAAAGGAACCGGTTGCACACGATTGTCGGAACGTGGCAGGGCTGATGGTGACGACGGCTCCGGGCTGTGGGTGGTCGTTGGCGTAGCATTGGGGATATCAGATGCATGTGGGAGCTCCACTTCCGGTGGTGAGTCACGTCGTGACGTTCGTTCGATGTCCGATGGTCACAGGTGGTCGGCGTGCACAAACCGCACAGTGTTTCGCACATACACCAAATACGTTGAATACGATTTTACACACGTCACCTCTCCCGGCTACCAGTTCACCGCTTCTCCACGCACAGAACGCACCAGTACACGATCACCAACAGCAAACTCTCGCGGCGGACCTCGCCGCATGTCAGCAGATTTTTTTATTTCTGACGTCTTAACGCTCACTGCATTTGATAGATCTGGGCGCAGCAACGACACTTGGGTCCGCAGCTTCCTTCTCACAAATAATTCAGCAGGTGTTCTACCTGTGAATGTGTGAGGTGTAGTTCGATACCAGAACACAAAATTATCGATCCTGTGTTGCAGGGTTCTATTGGTACCCTTTTCAGTGTCTTCTAGCACTTGCTTAAGCAGTGCCTTTTTTGTTGTCTGAACTGCACGCTCCGCCGCACCGTTAGACTGCGGGTGGTACGGCGGCGTTAGTGTGTGCCTCACACCATTAGCTTGAAGGAATTCTTTGAACTCAGCTGCCCGAAACTGCGGCCCGTTGTCCGTCACTACTTCTAGCGGAAGGCCATGCGCTGCGAACCAAGAACGCACTACTTCAACAGTCTTCGCCGCGGTTGTTACCCCCATTATCTTAATTTCCAGCCATTTAGAATACGTGTCGACAGCGAGAAGAAACGTCCTTCCTTTTGTGGAGATAAGTTTGCGAGACGCTTACCCTACGAGGCGACCGGCAAGGGACGCGACGTTCTCCACTGCCGCAGCGAACAAAGACGCTAGGGCCGGGTTCGTCGATTCTCCGGCACGGCGCAGAAAAGGCACTCGAGGCAGGAGGTTAACAAACAACACGGGTTTATTCACCCAAGATGCAACACATTACTACAGTCACGGGCTTGCAGGCCGTAAAGGGAACTCCGCAAGACCGATCGAGTACGCCTGCCAGCGGCGCTACGACTATCACACAAAGGGCAGCAGTCGAGCACACGAACGAGAAGCCGCCTGCTAGAGCATCGCATCTACCTCTCGTGCTAGCCTGAGAGCATCTCACGCCACGAGCGAATCGTCGGGCGCATCTTAGCTCGTAGGAGAGGAGGATGTCACCAGCGGCCCAATGGGGACTGGCGCTGCGTTGTGACGTAGGCCCGCGCAGCGCGCCAGCGTAGCGTGCCCGGACATGCCAGCGCGGGACGGAGCCCACGCTTGGCTCGCCCAGACAAAGAGGCGCCCTGGCCGCCATCTTGGCGATTTCCGGTGCTTAAGTGCGCCCGGGCTACGCGGCCGGCACGCGCGCGGCAGCTGGGGAACGAGGCGCCAGGTAGGAGGACGCTCTCGATCCCCACACTTTTTCCTCGGCGAAATCTAAATGCACGAGCTCCCACGGATTCTGACATACTTGCCACGACGCTAAAGGTACACGTTGTGCTGCAGGGAGAAGAGTCTGGCATATTCCACATTTGCGCACTTTGTTTTCGAGGGCCTTGTCCATTGCCGGCCACCATACTAATGACCTAGCTAATGCTTCCATTCGGGTTATTCCCAAGTGCTGCTCGTGCAGCAATTGCAAAACTTCATTTTGCAACGATTCTGGTATTACTACTCTGTTTGTCCATATCACGCACCCATTGTCGACACTGAGGTCGAGCCTGCGTACCCAGAATGGTTTCAGCTCCTCAGACACGGCTTTGGGCCATCCATGCCAGATCATGTCGCGCACAGCTCTCAGCACGTCATCGCGTCCCGTTTCACGGCTTACATCATTTGACGTTAAATGTATGTCATTTAAGGCTGAAAAGTAAAAAAAAATGTCTTCGCACTTGCAACCCGTTTCGGGTAACGGTAGGCGGGACAGTGCGTCTGCATGTTGGATAGCTGATCCTGGTTTGTGTTTGATTCTGCATGTGTAGTCGGCCAAAAACGCCAGCCAACGATGCACTCTTGCCGTGGCTACTGCACTGCCGTGCCTTTTTGGATCAAACAAAATGGTCAAAGGTTGATGATCGGTTATTATTTCAAAGGATCGCCCGTAGAGGTACTTGTGTATTTTTTTTACAGCAAACACTATACTAAGTGCTTCATTTTCTATTCGTCCATAGTTACGTTCGGCGGCTGATAATGACCGCGAAGCAAAAGAAACCGGTTTTTCCTCACCGTTCACCATGTGCGATAGCACAGCCCCTAACCCGTAATCAAAGGCATCACATGTGATCCTAATTTCTTTCTTTACATCATACAACTGCAACACACTCTTGTCAGTCAACAGTTCCTTGCATCTTTCGAATGCCTGATTACATTCGCGTGACCAGTGCCATGCTGTTTCTTTTCGCAGCAAGTGGTGCAGTGGTTCCAAGATTGAGGCTAAATTTGGCAAAAGCTTTCCATAGTAATTAATCAAACCTAAAAAGGCCTTCAGCTGAGTCACGTTAGAGGGCTTTGGAGCTCTTCTGATTGCTGCCACTTTTTCTGCGGTCGGGTGTAAGCCATGTTTGTCGATTTCGTGTCCCAAGTATGTGACGCGTTGCTGGAAGAAGCTGCATTTCTTAGCGTTCACTTTTCTGCCATATTTACTTAGGCGTTGCAGCACTTGTTGCACTCTTTCTACACATTGCTCGTAGTTCTCACCCGCAATTACTACATCATCAATGTAGCAGGTGGTTCCCGGCAGATTGCGCAGTATCTGGTCCATGACTGCCTGGAAAATAGCCGGTGCGCACGCTACGCCATACGGCAAGCGGTGGAATCTAAACAGCCCTAAGTGAGTGTTAATGGTTAGTAATTCTTGCGCTTGTTTGTTTAGTTCAAGCTGCAAGTAGGCTTTCGAGAGGTCTATGATAGAAAACACTGTTCCAGCCTGCAGGCTTGCGAATATGTCTTCAGGAAGTGGCAAGGGATACTGATCGACCTTGATTGCTGAGTTTACCGTGACGCGATAGTTGCCACATAATCTTAGTTCTTGCGTGTTCTTTTTTGGAACAATCACAAGCGGCGTTGCCCATGTGCTGTGCCTGACCCTGTATAGAACACCAGCTTTTTCTAACTTGTCCAATTCTTGTTCAACTCGTTCGCGCAAAGCGTATGGCACTGGTCGCGCTTTCATAAATACAGGGCGCACGTCATCCTTCAATTCAATGCTGCATTCGAAACCCTTAATTGTGCCAAAACCTGCGTCAAACACTTCGGGAAATTTGTCAGCAAGCAATGCCTCCTTAGCCACAACATTTACTGATAATACTTCAGGCCAATTGATTTTGATTTTAGAAAGCCAATCTCGGCCAAACAAAGTGGGCATTCGAGCACCCTGCGACTCTTTTGCTATGACCAGTGGAAGTTCGAAACACTCGTCTTAGTACTGCACCTTTACATCCATAATGCCAACAGTAGGCACCGGCGTACCATTGTAAGTGGCTAGTTTGACATTTGCTTGTCTGTTAGAGGCATTTGGAAAGTGTTTAGCAAACACTGCTTCTGGCATTATTGACACCGCTGCGCCCGTGTCAAGCTCCGTAGGTATCACTTTATCATTTATGCGAACCTTGATTAAAATACCCTCTTTCTGGTTCATGTGACAGAGAGAGTAGCTCGTTAGCATTCTCGTTCTCGCCTTCTTCGCTCTCTACTCTGTTAACAAGCTTAGATTTGCACATTTTAGCAACATGAACCTTCTTTGTACACCTATAACAGGTACTGTTCAAAAATCGGCAAATCACGGGTGCATGCTGTCCTCCACAACGATGACACATTCTTTTCGCTCCTTCTTTTGCTGTCCAATTAGCCTTTGCGCAGCTGGCTTGAGTCGGTGCTTTACTCACTGGTGCCACCTTCTGTTGCCAGTGGATGTCTTCGGTTTCTACCGGTGCTCCCTTGGAACTGGTTTGCAGCACTTCCTGCGTGTCTTGCGTGGCCGCTTCCATAGCCAGGGCTACGCTGCATGCACGTTCCCACGTTACCTCATTGTCTGGCATGGCCAATAGCCTGCACCGTACTCCCTCGGAACGTAGTCCAGCGACAAGCCGGTCCCGCAACGCTTCGGTCAAAAAGGTGCCGAATTCACATGTCGCAGCTCGTTTCTTCATTTCGACTATAAAATCTGCGACAGTCTCATGCGGCTCTTGCTTTCGCTGATGAAAGCGATACCGTTTGGTGACCAGGGAGTGCTTGGGAGCGTAGTGTTTCTTCAGAACGTCAACGACTTCCGTGAATGACGTCTTAGCTGGTGTTTTAGGCAGCAACAAGCTCCGTGGCGTCACGTAAGCCTTCTCACCAACAGCCGTGAAAAAAATGTGAAGTTTCTTGTCTTCGGCGATGTCATTTGCCGCGGCAAATACCTCGAACCGCTCCAGATACACCTCGAAGTTGCCGTCATCTTGCTGAAACTCGGGCAACTTTCCAACAGTAGTCGCCATAGTCCAGTTCGACCTGGATGGAGTGGGGTTCCTAGAGGCCTGCGGCGCGTCCCATCCTCGTCTTCAGTTGTTGTAGCATGACATCGGGCACATAGTAGAACGTGTTTATTCTCGAGGCGCACACTGGCAGCCTCAACACAAGAAGTACAACGCAGAATATACACCCACACGATACTGCGGCCTGTATGTATACACACGCAATCCTTGGCGCATGCGCAGGCATCAGTGGCTTGTGAGCACACACGCCAGCCACTCGACTGACGTCACAACTAGCTTTAAATAACAATAAAAGAAAAAAATTGGGGGACGCTTAAGCTTCGCCTTTAAGAGTTGAACGCGATACCAATATCCTGCCCCTAGCGCGCACTTCGAATACCACGAGTGTTTAACAGAATGCGCGCAATAAGGTGTGTGCCTTATGTAATGGGTAGCATGCTTTAAACCAGGAGCAATTATGCGCGAGAATCTTTTTCGAAGCTGCGATGCACCCACTACGTGGTCTTAAGGGAATACGCGCAGTAATTTGTGTGCCTTTTGTAATGGGTGGCTGTCTTTAAACCACCGAGTCGTTATGATATTGGCATGGTGTGACGCCCGATGGCAATGTACGCTTGTACTACGCAATATTACTGCCATATTACATCTCGTACTGTGACACCTGTATACAGGACGCGTATTTTTGGGAAGCATCAAAGTTACTTTCAGCGCATCTCCAAGTAGAGGCGTGGCTGTGTACATCAATAACAGACATAACTTACAGTAATAACACACATTGCTACAAGAATGTGTCAAGATGAAAAAATAAAGGAAATAAAATGTGACGTTAATAAACCGGCAATAAAGAAGAAAAAAAGAGGCGTGGCTGTGTGGTAGAACACCTGCTTGCCATGCAGACGGCCTGGGTTCGATTCTCACTCGGACCCAACATTTTTATTATTTATTTTATTTGCAGCTTTTTCGATTTTTCGGTCACAGACAAGATGATGATTTTTCGCTCACAACCAACGACGCCGACGGCGGGATTTCTGCGATACGAGCTCTTTAACGCTATCGCGTTAAAACAAGTGGCAGCGGCACAATGCACTAGCAGAGCAGGGTATGGGTAAAAGTCAAAGCTCACGCCTGGCTCCTTCGCGTGCATAGCGCACCGTGGCACGAATCGGAAAAGTACCGTGCCGCCGATAACTTTTACTGCACTTTTCCGGATTGTGTAGCCTCAAGGGCTCCGCACACATAAAGTGCGAACACAACAACGCTGTTCAAACGAGAAAACACTGCGAAATCGTGGTTAAAAACAACGCATTCAACCGTCTTCTTCCCTTCGCCAGAGCAAGGTGAGATCACGTGATCCAACCCTGAGCGTCATAGCGACTGCAGCGCCCGTTTCTCCAGTGGTGGGCATCACGCCCAACAGTGGTGGGACTCGCGCCTAATCCACTAGGATCGGCTTGTTCGCCGTTGTTCGTTTCCATTATTCATGGAGCAAACAAGCGCAATCCTTCTAGCACCAAAACCAGAGAAGCAACTGACGAGCTCTCCTAACGCGCCCGCAGAACAAGCGGGCGAGAGGGCGTGTTCCGAGTAAACGAGTGCGCCAGTCAGAATTCACCGGCAGTGAATTCTGTCCGCTGATGGTTAGGCGTTCTGTTTGTAAAGAATGGTAAAGCGACCCATTGCCCAGCCTCGAGGAATCTTCTATTGCTAAGGAAATTAACGGAAAGAAATATCCATTCTCAAATATATGAATCCGCGTTCCACAGCGCTTGAGCGCCTCGACTACTCCGAAGGGCTAATGATACCAGCCGCCTCAGAAATGTCCGTTGCTGACAAGAACAAGTTCCTTAAGAATTCGTTTCTTAACTTTCTATTATAATTGACCTCTACAAAAAAAAAACGCAGCGTCTCTACGAAGACAAGAGAAATCACTCAAGCATTATGTCTCTTCCGAAGCGTCACAAGAAATAGTTGGCTATGAATACAAGTTCTCAGCACCCTCTCATATTAAGGCAACAAAATTCGCTTGTGACAGTGTTGGGTATCATGTCGCCAGATTGGGATCGAAGCAAAAGCGCCTCTTGTAGAAACACAATCTCAAAATAGCGACGCAGTTGCGGAGAACTTTGGAAATCTATTCAGCATTCAATTTTCTGCAGATCCCATCAATGCTATTTCAAAATGTTTCATGTTCTGCGGTAAACTATTGGCTTTAGTGAATTCTAGGTCTAAGATCTAGACAAATTTCAAAGAACTTGACACTTCGGGGACATTATAATGACCGACAGAACACAGACGTGACGCGCACTGCGCTACCAAGCAATAAACACTGGATTCCACCACCATGGCGCCATAAATGTCTTGACTTTATTATCAAAGCCGTGCACCGCGATATTCTTCAAGTGTGCAAACAAGAAAGGCCATCTCACCACAGCATTTCTCGTGAGGAAAAGAGGGCACTGTGTGACCGGAGTTGCAGGCATGACGTTGTAATAAAACACGTCAACAGATATGAAGCAATAGTTATAATGGGGAAAGACCACTATGCCAAAGAAGCCTACTCAGAATTATGCGACTCTTAAAACCATCGGCAACTAACCAGCGGCCCTTCCTAAAATATCAAGCGTGAAATCAAATACATATTGAAGAGCGCGATGACTCCAACAGTTTATTTTTCTGTCTTGATCAGGTGCTATACCTCGCGACAAATTTCTGGGGCAGCACAGCCAAGGCTACGGGAGCATAGAGCACACTTTTTTTATTACGCGGCGGCAAGTAGTGCGGGAACGCTCACTTTTCTAAGCTAGGTAGCATAAAAAAACATAAAAATAAAGAAAATGGGTATTATTTTCAAGACTGTGCATTGTAAGTAAGTCTTTATGTTGTTTGCTATTTCTAGTTTTCTGGCTTTGCGGTGTTTAGTTCACGTTTTCTTGCGCCAGTAAACAAATGCCTGCAAGCGGACTACTTGGCGTAGTAACACCTGTGCGGAAGCTCCGCCAGCGTAGCTCTCGCTGTGCTGCCACAGAAAGTTGTCGCCAGGTATAGTTGGTGTCGCAATTTCATGAGACATTTGGTGGTGGCGCTAGTGGCTATTTTTGCAAATTGTCGGTGCGGCATTCGATTAAGCCAGACACAAAGCAAGCTCCTTAGCTTCTGTGGCCCAGGTGCTTACGTTTAGATCCAATCCAAGTCATCCGGATACCGTTCTGTATCTGTTCTGTCGGACTGGATGGCGTCTTTGTCCGTTCTGTGCCTGTCCTTTGCCTAGCAGATGAAAAATGATTGACAGTACTGCCTTTTTCGGTCGCTGTTTTCTTCCGTCTCATCGTCAGATGAGCCTGGAGCAGTCCCGTGCGGCGCGATAGAATGCTGTAACAGAGAACGTGTACAAGATTGTACCCCATAACTTTTATTTATTTATTTATTTATTCATTTAATTTTTCATTTATTTACTTATTTATAAATATTGCGGTCTAACTTAGACCATAGACCATAGTAGAGTGGTATATAAACGCATGAAACGTAAATTTGGGGAACAAAAAAGAACAAGCGATGGGAAGGCAGTTTGAACAGGATACAGAAGACATCAGATCAAATTGTGCTCAAAAGATACCAAGGATTTTTGAATGAAAGCTTCGTTAGACAAGTTATACCAATCATTTATTGTTCGAGGAAAGAATGAATATCTAGAGGCATTGACTGTATGGATTACAGGCGTAATGGTTTGTGAATTGCGGTTTCTAGTTCCGTAACCTGTAACCTGTAGAGGGAATCGAGGTATGTGATGTGTTAGTTTTGTAAATGACCGTTTACCAACTGATAAAATAACTTAAATCTGCAAATATGGTTTCTATTACTAACTGGTGGGAAATAACCTTTTTTATGGATGCGCTAATAGAGCTGAGACCATATGAGTTGTAAATAAAAGTTAGAGCCTTTTTCTGTATTCTTTCTAATTTTTCGATGTTTGGTTTTATGAAGGGGCACCAGATTATCGAGGCATACTCTAACCAGGGTGTCGAAACTAAATGTTTTTCGTTTCGTTCCACCGCAAAAAGTTTCGTTCCGTTTCTGTGCCGGAACGAAAAAAAATGTTCCGTAACGGTTCGTAACGTTTCTTTCATGCAAAATTGAAGTTAGGATAATCATCAAAACATTAGATTTGTGATGTAGTTACTCTCTTCTCAAGAAAGTGGGACAAGGGTAAAACACGTTCGTCAGAGGAGCGGAAGTAACTGTACCACGAATTCCTACCAACTAACACAAACCAGTAATGATTTCGAAGTCGTATTATTTATTTTCTCAAAAGGTAAACACGATTTTTTTAGTGAGCTCAATGCTTTGTGTCAAGGGAGTGAGCACAATCTCAGAAGCAGCACGTCATTGAGTGTACTCTCTGATGTGCGAGACCGCTTATCTGATAAAAAGATCGCCAGGCCTGCGCGGAACACGCAGCACAGCCACAGCGAAAGCTGGAAGAGCGGACTTTGTAGAGCCCGTTGTAGAGTCTCTTGAGAAAACTAATACAAGTACACATGCAAGTTACCGACTACGCCATAAATCATCGCAACTTTTCTGAAGTAGCGAAGTTGCCACTATGCCATTCATAGTCATTCTCCGCACAATCGTGCTAACCGCTACACATCTGTAAGGCATCATGTGCACTTTGTGCTGTGGCTGATGATGATGAAGAATTATGCAGAGCACTTAACAGTGCGTGGGAAGCAGTGTTACTGAATAGGCGCCTCTATTCCATTCCAATTCCACTCCGGGGAATTAGAACATGCCGCCATTCCAGTCTTTTCAATTCCTCGGAATGAAAAAAACTTAGCCCATTCGCACTCTGGGAATGACGGGGCAGTTCAATTCCATTCCTGTAATTCCGCAACGTACGAAAGCGAGTTAAGAATGAACGCCACATAAAGGTGATGTCATAAGATGCGTTAAGAACTGCAAAAGTACGCAAAACACGTTACCAAGGTCGAGGGATAGTAGCTTGGTGACATACCTCGTGCAGTACAACCAACCTACTAATTCCCATAGGGGCAGTTCTCCCGCTACCTATAGTACTTGCATGGTCAGAATGTTTGAACGAATGGTGGTGTTTTTATAATGTTTAAGCTTAAGTGTGTTGATGCTAAAATGACAACATAGCGTACTTTTATGCTGACAAAAGTAGTATTCAAGAAGACAAACAGTTTTGCCACGCGTCTGGATCGGTCGGGAATATGGAGAAAACTAAGATTTGGTTAATGGGGAACAAAACCCTCTAGATCTGCTGGTATTAGTTCGAACAGTGCACCGCTCAGGCACCTTGCGCCTTTGCATCGAATACGGAATGCTGAGCCGCACTACTCGTCAGCACTTACGCTTGTCAAGCGCGCCTCGCAAGCATGGATGAGGTGAGGAGAACTTTCTGTTTTCGCCTGTGCGCAGGTTTGCAATGTCTTCCTGGTCGCACAGGTTATTTACGTGCGTCGGGTACTAAACTGCTCGTGAGATAAAGATCAGGCTGTGCATGGAGTATTCGCCACTTTTGTGTGGGGGTGTCAATGGGAACCAACGCGCAGAAATAATTTCTTTCTCCCTTCGGCACCTGCCGGGATAATGCATTCGTTTGTACACTAACTTATGCCTCGGTAAGTAGAAGACACGTTGCTTATAAATGTACCGTGCTTGTAATCAGCCAAGCCATTTTAAAAATACTGCTTTATTGTTAATTTCGAGGCTCTGACTTAATAATGTTTGAAGTTTCCAAAACAGCACGCAGACGAAAACGTCCTCTCTTTTCGGAGAAAGACGTTTTCCATACCCTTTTCATTCCATGCAAAAGGCGCTTAATTCCATTCCCAATCCATTCCTTCAAGCATTGTCTCAGTTTCATTCCGGTGTCGCTGAAATGTGAGATGATTTCGGAGTCATTCTAATTCTGGTGGGGCTACTCCGCAACACTGGTGGGAAGCATTAAACAACACACTCTTTACGCTATTAGCATTGTGTGATGACTGGTTGTTATTTTACTCCTCTGCCACGCTATGTTACATATGTTGACTCGACTCCTTGCCCGACATGACGCCTGTATAGAGTATTTTTGCGAAGGAGTTACAAGCACCAGCGTGGCATTGTGGTGGAAGACCCGACTGCCACGCAGAGGGTGCGGGTTAAAATCCCATCCGATCCTAGATTTTTTCTTATATCACGCGATAGCGGTCACGGACACCGTCGGAGGCGGACAACTAGGGCGCCAAAATGAGCTGTTGGACCTCATAACAGCTTTCGCTGTAACAAACGTCAGCGCCGACAATGCCCGCTCCACTTTGGCCTGCGTAACAGGCGCGCAAAAGTCCACTTGCGCTAATATAAACATATCTAGTTGCCACTCTTTTGGTTTTTCGTACAATTTCAACGTATCTTTGCTTTGGAATTCCTGCCTGAGGTACGCGCTAATATAGTACCCTGAGATATGCTAACATTGCATAAACTCAGTTGTCCCGGATTGAGAAGCTTTCTCGTGAACCGAAAGACGATTGAAAAAATTTCGATTTCGCTCCGGAACGCAAGAATATGTAAAGTTTCGGTTACGTTTACGTTCCGATCAAAAATATCGTTTTTTTTTTTCGTTTTTCGTTTTCGGTTTTCGTTCCGTTGAGACACACTGACTCTAACATAGGACGGATAATTAATCTTTAGGCAAGCAAGCGCTCTTGAGGGGTAGCTAGCTTCAGTGTACGCCATAAAAACAGCATCTTCCTTAAGGCAATGGCTACAACATCATCTATGTGTGTGTTCCAGGAGAGTTTGTTAGTAATTCGCAATCCTAAGTATTTGTAGAGCTTAACGTATTACAGATATTGGTCACCCGTAGAATATGTAAGGAACAGAGTTCTTTTTTTATTAGCGGTTCTCATACAAATATTTTTTCTAAATTGATAGGCATTTGTCACTGCTCACACCATAAATTATTCCTTGGAAAATCATTATTCGATCTCGCCTGACCCTGTAGAGAACTCAGAGTTTGATACAAAGCGCAATGATATGCATACAACCTAATATTCATTGCAATGTCATTACCACCGCCATTTATCAGCACTAGAAAACGCAAAGGCCCGTGAACGGACTCCTGTGGAACGCCAGAATCAAGCGCCACTTTTTCGGAAGAAACTCGATCGAACGACACACACTGACAGCGATTTGAAAGATAGGCCCTCATTCATGTTGTTGATTATATATCTTAGTTTATGGAGCAACTTTTTGTGCGACACTTCATCAAATGCTTTTTTAAAGTGCACGAAGTTCACGTCCACCTTAATCTCTGCGAAATTATGCTCATTACCAATAAATTCCGCATTGCAAAAATGCTTTGGAATAAATATCGCATGTTGCCCAGTAAAATTTTAGTTTTACAGCTAGGCTACCTTAGTCTACCCTGCGCTGTCGTCCTCGCCGTAGTAGTAGTAGGTGTCACGAAGTTCACGTGACCTGAGTATAAAATATTTTTTTTCGCGAGGAGAGGTTTCAAGCTGAGTTCTGACGGTTTGAAGGCAAGTGTCATAAACGCTGGCTACATAGCAAAGCTTGCGAAATTGAATTTATGGGCAGAATATGAATGTTCTGTACCTACTGTTGTAACATAATTGAAAAGGGGAACAATTGCTTTGTACGCTTCGTTTAAATATTTTTTCAAAGTTAAGATGAATGCATATACCCAGTGGTATATTCCGTACAAAATACCGGGAAGGCAAGTTGCACTTTTTTAGAGACTTATAATAATCGTAATAAACCAAGACAAGGCACCTGCGCCCATAAGACTTTCATTCAGATAACAGGAGTGCTTTGAGGAAAGATTTAAACGCCTACGGAGCACCAGCAGAAATACGAAGCACAAGCAAACAGCGTCCACGTTGTTTTCCTGTGCTTCGTTTTTCCTCTGATGCTGCTTAGGCGTCTAAATTTTCCTGAAGTTATGTACCAACTATACAGCCCAGCAACAACTTGTTCTAAGTAACAGAAGCGCTACGCAGGGTGGCCCGAGTTTGACGAAACTAGGAATCTCTCCGAGATTAGGAACTGCGAACTACTACTGTGAAAAAAAAATCACAGCATATCCACGGGTAAATGATGAAGAGCTTGCGCGAAGCTCCTGAAGCATTCATGGTTACAACGTGAAGTCCTCACTGGTTTCGCCCAGCAGTAATCAAAGTGATAGCCCAGTACATCATCAAAGACGTGACAAACACTGTATATATTTATACAAGAAATTTTATTAATCGTAAGTGGTAGCTAGACGTGGCTTCCGTTCCCCCTTCATTATAACGGCTTTATAATCGGTGAAGTGATGGATCGGTGATGGGTCGTAGTGGGATGTTTGCAAAGACGAAGTAGTGGGCAGTTTGCAAAGGTGGCTTCTGTTCCCCCTTCATTATAACGGCTTTATGGTCGGTGAAGTAATGGATCGGTGATGGATCGTAGTGGGATGTTTGCAAATACGAAGTAGCGGGCAGTTTGCAAAGGATTGGTGATAGGTCGTAGTGGGATGTTTACAAAGACGAAGTAGTCGGCAGTTTGCAAAGGTGGTTACGCCGGACAACGGAGACGTGACAAGGTTAGACTAAGAGGAGCTTCGCCCCTAAAAAAATTGCGCAGATTGCACTGAGATGCGCAAAGCTGGGACAGGGCAGAGCTGGTCCGCACTCGGCTGGTCCTGGCTTGCCTAGGCACACCTGCATTCACACGGCGATGCATAAAGTGCGCGCGTGATCACGTTGTAAATCATGAGTATTGGCTAGGTATCGCTCGGGTCAGGCTGGGAATAGCTTGGAAGTCACAGAACCAAGCCGCTTATTTAGATTTCTCTGTATTGCTCGCTTCGTCTTTCTTTCTATCTCTCTTTCGCTCTACATTTCCTTCCTCTTTCTCTGTTTCTCTCGCTTTCTTTCTCTTTCTGCCTTGGTCTCCGTTTTTTTTTCTTTCTTTTGTGTCTGTTTTTGTCAATTTCTTTCCATCTTTTTCAACACGAAAATGTTTTGTGCCGTGGTCCACCAAGATTTAACTAACGTATTTCCGTCACGGATATGATATTGGTAAAATGCGCGTTAACGAATGACAAAGAAAAAATTGAAAATTTTACTGACGTGAGTCACCTGTTAATCGAGCCCATCACCTCTCGGTCCGCGACGATGGGTGCCTGGCGCTTTACCCTCTGCGCCAGTCGCCTGATACCTCTTACACAATCTCTATCGCACGGTGTTCTTGGTTGCTTGGCGGTGAGCCGTCTGTAAGCCGTGAAGTGACGTACTGCGTCACGACACTAACGAGTGCCGATAGGGTGCGATTCGGTGCCGCCACCTAGGGTGCCTACAATCCACCGAAGGGGTGTTGGCCGCGCTTGCATCGAGGAGGCGCCCTAGACGCAGTTTCACAGGTGCCGTTCTTTGTCTGCCACGTCGTGTTACCGTGTGACGGCTCGTTGTTGAAGTCGTGCAGCTTCCACATGCACCAACGGTGTTTCACAGCCGCGTACTGCTTCGAGTGCGATATCACGGGCTGCGAGTGCGATATCACGGAGTGCACGACGTACGCAACGGAGACCGGCCTCACTCTTCACACTTTTCCGCAGGGCAAGTAGCTGCGTGAAGCTTGAATTGTAAAACTTAGAAATGCTAAACAGCGACCGGTTTCAACACGATTACGCTGCCAGCACGTCCGCGACGAAGATTTCTGCTGTTCGGTGTTCGGTGTGCGATGTTCGGTGTGTAGTAGAAAGCACTGTCCGAGACGCTCGCCCGTGCACACTGGCGGGCTAAAGACGCCTTGCTCCCACAAGCTGGCCCATATGTTGGCCACCTCAATATCGACCAGGAATTTAGGTTGATTCACTCACAAATTGAAAGTGCCCCGTCGCAACCTCTTTTCCACGGAGCCGTATGTATTGTTGTTGGAAAGGTGTCAAGCCTTGTGCGTCATAGAACGGTTTCACCACAAAAATTGCGGGATAGCTGCTCAGAGAATGTTACGCATTAAAGCTTTCCATTGTGGTCTCTACACTCCCCAGAAGCGTACTGCTCCTGAACTTCTAACCGTGGTGAGACAAGTGTGTCGTCTTCGCAGGTGAAGAGAGTGGTGCATATCCGAAGCCTTTGAAGAACTATAGCGTTGCAGGCCGGGTCGTACGAAGCTTCCGCTGAAGAGTTCTCTCAGGTGCTTAAATGAACACTCGCTTTGTGTTCTATCCGCTGACGAGGAAGGTGGTTTAGCGGTGCTGCCAGCAGGAGTGTGCCATAGTAAGGCACAGCAAGCCATTGACTCAGCCTTTGGGCAACATGAAATTTCAATGAAAATTATCAAGACGAATACAATAGAATTGTGTATTAGCTTAACATAGCAAGCAGTCCTAAGACTGCTTGAAAGTTTTCTTCAGTACGATAAGCGTCGTCGTTGATTTATCATAGTAGGCTGTAGTGTCTCAAAATGGCTCTTGGCAAAAATGCGCCGTATTATTTTTGCAAAACCATTTCCAAATACTAAAGATATACTTTGTTCGAGCGTCCATCTCGTGTTGTGACAAAGGTCTGAGCGGTTTTTCAATAGATCTTACAGGACTACCATATTTGCACTATTGTTGGTCGACCGATTTTACCTAAATATGAAATCCACAGTTGGGCGATAGACTTACAATCGAAACCAAAGCTACTTTTCATTGTAAGGTCGACTTACAACCGAAATCGAAGCAAAATAAAAATCAGACCTGTTGTGGCATGGTTACGACATTATGTTTACGTTAACATATACCCTATTTTCTCGATGTATGACCAGCAACATCAGCAAAGTTCGCGGAACACTTCCTAAAAACGGTGCCCACGTATTGCCGCGAAGCTATTGTTGTTTAATACTATAAAGCTATATTACTACAATAGTTATAATACACTGCCGTGCAGGCACCTTCGCGCACCGGAATTAGAGTGCGTTAACAACATCGTAAATAAATTTGTTTTATGAAATGCGCTGGCGCTTTCCTTTTTTTTCGTTCGGTTTTAGGGCGGTCGACCTAAATTAGAGTCGACTTAAAATCGTGTAAATACGGTATATTATTCGATACCGCAGGACCTGGTAATGCATTGCGTAGATGATGTCATACAGAAATTTGCAGCTACCCGTTTTCAGAACTCTTCGGTTATGTCATTTCGTTAGTTTCTAAAACTGCTGAAATTTTATCTTCACGTCGACTGTTATCATCTGGAATGACAAACCTCATCTTCAAAAGCGATGAATGTGCATTGGTTCTAGTATTTGTCCGGTTTTAAGCGACTTCGTTTTTACAATACTTGACAGATCTGTAAACTTTGCCTTGGATACCACAAAAGTTTTTAGATTCGCTGATGATTTTCTAATTTTTATAGACAGGGACTCTCCTGAATTTCAGACTAATGCCTTGACAACTTTTTCAACTTTCCTAATCCGCTGAAGCTAATATACGAATTTCCGGACGATGGGAGACTCCGGTTCCTTCATGTTCTGTTGTTCTTCGACGCAGATCACGTCTCTTTTGAATCTACCATCCGCGGGGTAATAAACCGCTTCTCCAATTCAATTCGTGTCACCTGAAACCGGTGAAGTGTGGAATTTTAACCTTTGTACAGCCAATACGCTCGAAAGGTCCTGCCTGCATAAAATGTCAGAGGTGCTAGGGCACCAAACAAAACGCCTGCAGCTTGCCGGAAGCTACCCTGATGAAGTAATACTGTCCGTAGCAGAGAGCACACGCAAGGGATTTCGAGCAGGTACTGCGATATGCCAGGAAGTTGACAAAACACGAAAAGGGGAAAAAAGTTGCGGTCATTCATTCTATGCACGAAGTTTTGCATAACTTAAAGCCAGTCGCGCTAAAGACGAACATAAGAGTAGTGTTTTCTGCTCACGCGAAACTAAGCAATTTTCGCTGCATGACGAGGCCATCAAATGCGATGAACTGGGATGGTGTTGGCCACAAGAAACATAGAAACAGATACACTGACTGCATTCAAAATAGTGTGTACAAGATTCCTCTCACACGCAGGAAGTTTTATGTTGCCCAGACGGGCCGTTGTACCAACGATAGGTAGACAGCATGATAATAACGTGAAACGCTCAATCGAAAGATGGTTAGCCATTCACTGTAGGTCGCGGAAGGGTTCACTCATGCTGTCAGGTGTACTATAGTGAGTAAGCACAGTAATCGTGTAACACGTGAGGTAATTGAACCAGAAAAGATCGCGCATTTGGGCGACAACTGTGTCAGCACCCTTTTAATAGCGCTATCGTCCAAGGAACCAAATTCTATGGGTCAATTTTTTGACAGCGAAGTTGCTAGTGAAACCATAAAGACGGTAGCGGTCTTGCAAAAACTTGCGGCGCGGTTGCCTAGCAACTGTCGAGCACAGTACGCGCTCTGCGATGGAAACCGCCGTGCATAACGACCAATAGAGACATCGCGCATAGCGTCCCATTGCAGTTAAAAGCCATGGACGCAAACAGATAGTAAATAAGACACAAATACAAAAATTGGCCGCGTATCTGCGTGCTTCGCTGCAAATGTCGTCTAAAGACGATAGAAGAGGCGCTGCGTGAGATATGAACGTCATCTGGCAATACGTCGGGAAACGTGAATGCTGTGTTGGGGGCTGGTAGTCCCGGCGCAGCAGCAGGCGAAGACCGGCGGTCACCAACGCGACCGGCGGGGACGCCAGCCAGCGCGAACACGCGGTTTGGCGCGAAGCGCCGAAGCAGAAGAAACGTCCGCACTCAACGAGTACTCTCCACACACTCTTTTATATTCACGTCGCCTGGGTAAAACAGGAATGCCAGAGCGGCGCCCCATGACACTCGTACAGTGCAATACTGAACCGAAACCGAAACACAACAATGAGCTCGTGCAGAGGGCACGGAGGAAGCCAAGTTTCGGCGCAGTCGCATTTGCAGCGCAGCTTAAGCCACTAGGGTCTCTAGAGTCACGTATCCATGTATTTTCTATTAAAGGAACACACCACCTAATACTTACCTAGTGATGTTGCGCCTCAGATATGCGTAATGTTTGCTTTTTGATCAACAATGTACACAAGTATGAACCTAGTCAGCCGCTCACAATGGCTGGGCCTTGGGCAAGTGGTTCAACTTTGGCCGAGTGGCTGAATCGAGGGACGTGCCGACAAACAGAAAGACAGACAGACAGAAAGACAGACCAAAATTTCTGCGTTTAAGTTCCCCAAGAAAGACTATCGTCTTTAAAAAGAGGAAACAAGCATCACGACCAGATACCGCACCACCTGGCCAAGCCACTCCCACCGACAGCGATATCGCGCGCAACCTCCACTCTACAATGCATAGCCTGGCTGCGCCAGATCGTGCCGAGACAGCCACGGGGCGTCCTAAGAAAGTGTGTACTCCCGAGGAGGAAGCCACGCATCTAGAATCTGGACGTGTCGCTCGACGGGGAGCACGAGCAACGACGGGCCCATGTTTCGCTATAGGCTTCCCAACCAACGCTTAGCGGCGCTGCTGCTCTTGACAGGCAGCGCCATCTCTGGCAGAAAAAGAGAAACTGGGGTGTTAGCAGCGCGTGCTTTCCCTTCTCTCCACCGCGTTGCTGCTCGCTTCAGTGCACGTGCATCACAGGCACGTAGCCAGGATTTTTTTTTGGGGGGGGGGGCCCAAAGCCTAAATGTTCGAAAGTCTTTCCACGGCAAAAAGAACAAAAAAGTTGCCCAGGCATATAGAAGGCTGGACGAATTTCGAGGGGGGGGGGCGGGCCCCCCGCCCCCCCCCCCCCCCCCCCTTGCCTACGTGCCTGCGTGCAGAGCTCTCGCGGTGCACTTTCAGTGCCTCGCAATGTACCGCTTGCAGGGCGGCTTCAAAAGGATTTTGAAGCTTGACTGGCACTTCCGAAAAGCGAACTTGATAAAATGAGAAAGGCTCGTCAATCACGGTAACAGTGAAGAGCAGACGATCGACGACAACCACGCCCGACTCAAAGCGAAATGCGTTTCCCAAGTCGCGATTACACCGTGCAGGACGTATACCTCGAGGTAAGTCTCATTCTGTTATATTACAGATCAATAATGGTCCACATGCACTCCGACATGAAGCCGTACACGCTATGGATGTTCTGCGGCGTGGACTACGAATCATATGATTGTTGTTTTGATATGGCATGCTTACAGTAGCAGCCGTGTACTTTCGTGAACAAACGTTTGCGACGTGCGAAAAAAAGATTATACGGCTATGGCACTGCTTCCTGAGAAGGTTAGAGTCAAGTCCTCCGTGCCGCTGGAGAATCACCCGCCGATTAAGACGCGAGGCAGCTAGCTGAGCTTAACCACTGTGAAGCAAGATGCACTGCTCGCCTCGTTTTTTCGGCTCTCGCGTCATGCTTGCAGTCTCTTTTTATGATATCGACTTGACAGGCGTATAAAACCTGCTGCGTGAACGCGGCTAGAAAATCGCACAAAGTCAGAAGGTGGTTACTTCAAGGTTGCACTTGCAAAGCATGTATTAAGTGCCAGTTATATTTAGCGGCTTAAATATATATCACCCCAATAAAGTGACAAAAACAAAGCAAATCTGCAGAACGATGTCAAAGCTTGCGGAAAATGCGCAGACGTCCGTTCCGGCGTGATAAAGCAGCCTTCCCGACGTGTGAAATGCAGGCGCCGAACTTCTGACAATGTGCGGAGTTCAGTTGAATTCAACGAACCGCGCAACGCTAACGGTATAACGCGAATGTGAACGTTCAACAACGACGGGTAGGTCTCACGAGCACGGGGAATCAAAACACAAAGTTGCTTCACCTACAACCGTAACTGGACTTTAACAATGCGAGAAGACAGCAAGTAATCATTACTGTAGTCGCTGCGTGCATGCGCCTCATTACTTACCGATTCAGGTAGTCGGAACGAACGAAAGCGATGAACTCAGAGAGCCAAAAAAATTACACCATCTCCCGCTAAAGGGGACCATGAGGCGCTGCGAAGCCGGAGCACTTGCACGATCGCGTTCCGTTGGCGTTCGTTGGGCATGCTACCGACCTCGCGTCGTGGAACGCGAAGAGGGACGCTACGCGCGTCGTATCTTCCATCTAGCCTGGCCGTTAATTTTCACACGGCGAGCGGGGAACGCGGTCGACAGGCGGGCGAGAGGGGGGCAGCGTGGGAGAGGAGAGAGAAGCGGAGGGGACGCGCATGCGCTCGAGCTCATCGCGGCGTTGCGCAGGAGAGAATTTCGGCATGTGTAGCCCGCGTTTCAGAGGGAGAGTGGAAAGGGAAAGTGGAGAGGGGAAGGGGAGAGGGAAAGTGGAGATGGGAAGGGTGAGTGGAGAGGAGGTGTGTGGAGAGGGCATGCGCATGCGCAGTAAGGGTGGTCACGCCGCACACCACCACCACCGGATTGAGCTGCGCCTTAAATACTTCGCATCTAATAGAAGGCGAGACAGCGCTGTCAGCTATCCACGCTTGCCGCCTTTATTTCTCGTGCGACACGCCCGGGAACCGATACAGTTTAACACGTGAATCGTGTGCCTTGGTGTTGTTTGCACTGTTGTGGCTGGCCACTAAACCGCAATACTTCGGACCACGCTTGCGCTTCCGCGGGGTCGCTTCTGCCATCGCGGAAATGCGCAGCTTCGCACAGCAAGCCTCTCGGTTCAACGTACCCAGCTGACGACCTCCCAGTTACCCGCACCGCGAGAAGAACGCGTGCGCACGTGCGCTACCACTACCATGAAAGGGGCTGAGTCGGCCGCCCAGAAGGTTCAGAGCTTTCCGACAGAGCCGCAGCGCGGCTGGCGCGGCGCTGTCGTCGCGCCGCAAACTTAAGCTTGGGTTCCCTATGCCAAACTTTGCGCGAATCAGCGCAAACTCTCTGTAATCTGTGTGTAGCACTGCTGGTGACTGTTAAAATGAATGTGACGCACTTTCCATGTGTGGCATCCTGTGTGACTCGGTGCATTGTGACTGCTTATTTTGAGTGGACGTGGTATATATATATTTGCGTTGAGTTGTTTTTTCACGAGAAAATTGTTGAGGGTCACTTCTGTGTGCGTGTTCTTCTGTTGTGGTGTTGTTTGTTGCACTGTTCCTTGAGGTATGTACAATCAACAAGCCGAACTTTCCGCACTGTAAAAAAACAAACTGATGGGTCTGTATTTCTTCAAGACTTTAACGTCTCCTCTCTCGTGTATTAATATAACTTTGGTACTTTTCCAGCGTATAAGCACACTAAAGTTTTCAGATATTGTGTGTGAAGTGTCGCAAGTTTTTGTAATATAAGATCCCCTCCGTCTTTGATTAAGTCTATAGTTTGCCGTCTTCTCCGGCCTTTTTTTTTCGTCGGGGCACATCTCTTATAAGCTTTTCTATTCTCATCTGCGGTTACATACAGAACTTCAGTGTCTTGTTCTACTGGGATTCACTTGAGGTTTGAAGACTTACCTGGAAACAGCACAGTTCTGACCATGACTTGCATTTTGGCGATGGAGGCCAAAATCCTTCAAGTCTGTGTACTTAGGTTTAGGTGCACGTTAAAGAACCGCAGCTGGTCGAAATTTCCCGAACCCTCCACTACGGCTTCTCTCATAGTCATATTGTTACGTGAGTGACGAGTCCCTTGCAGTGTGGACTATTTACAAGATATATATACAACAGCGGTTGCAGCGCTGACCGGTTCAGCTGAGAGACCGACAGAGAGAGATCTTGGTTCTCTTTGTCGGGCGTACAGGCACGTAGTTCAAGAGGCTAGCAATATGCATGTACCAATATCATAATGCAGCACTATCATGGTTTCGGGACTTTAAACCCCAACAGTTATTATTTATTTCACTTTGCTCTTTGAAAAAGCGGAATATTACTGATTGTTTCCACAAATTGAGGCGGTTAGTAACGTAGGCTTTAATTCAAAGTAGGACTTTGCGTAAGGTGAGTTTAATCATTTTTGTAGTTTTGTATGTGTTCGTGCCCGGAACTATAAAAAATTAGATATCTTTGCTTTTGTAAATCGGTACAACTACTTTTCATGAGCCGTGAACGAGTAATAATAACAATATCTGGGATTTAACGTCCCAAAATCACGATATGATTATGAGAGACGCCGTAATGGAGGGCTCCGGAAATTTCGACCACCTGGTGTTCTTTAAGTTCACGGGCCTCAAGTACACGGGCCTAAGTACACGGGCCTAAGTACACGGGCCTCAAGCATTTCCGCCTCCGTCGAAAATGCAGCCGCCGTGGATTCGTGAACGAGTACACTGAGCAATGTGATCATGGAAATCCGTTTGCAAGAACCCTGTGGTAAACGGCAAGTACTTGTTTTTACTGAAAGTCCATGGTTATGTGCTCTCAGACAATGAGATTCGATAGTTTACATGCTATGCCTATTAGTGAGTTTGACCCGTTTATAGAAAACTTCGTATTACTTCGCGATTTATGTACTGTTATTATTACAACTGTCTTTCATTCAAGAAAGATGAATGAGGTCGGCGACTTGTTAAAAATATTCATATAAAAATATTCACTCCAAAATCGACACATTATTCATCCAAGACACGGTGATGTGATGTAATGAACTTGACATCAGACAAGGTTCATTGGGTCTAAATGAGTAGAACCCATTTAGGCGATTACGTCACTGGCAGAATTGAATTCAGTAAAGCTTGTTCGTTAAAATGTATCTAAATTCATCTGTAAACTCGTTACTACATAAGGTGGTTCGCGCAAACCATGGAACCACCTCTCTTGAATAGCTCTTTAGATTGAGATGGCTGCATGGCGTAAAAAGAAAAGACCTACAGAGGCAAACACGAGAGCAGTCAAAGTGCGAGTTGGTGTAGCTCAAGATGTCAAGCGACGTTGTTTATTATCATAAGCATTCCAGAGTCAGTTAGTATTTCGCTGGCACCTTATGGCTATCCTTGGCGTTCGCGCGAAAAAGAAAAATATAGAAAAGAAGAGAAGCCAAATAAAGCCAAATTCATCGTCTGCCCATGTCCCAATAGTCCAAGGAGCACTCGCCGTCCAAGCACACCTGAAAGAAAGACGAAAGAAAGATATTTCTTGTGTTTTCATTGAAACAAAGAACAAAGATTATGTCAACCATCTTGATAGTGTATTCCTATTTTTTGCGCTCTTTCTTTCGGTTAACGAGGGGTAAAACTACCATGTATTGCATCTTAGTTGCAGCACTAGGTTCTTGGCCAATGTGTCTAAGTGTTATGTAACGCGATTAAAAGAGCCGATTTTCAAACAATCCTCCCTTGATGGGCTGTATTCTGAGAAGGTTACTTTTGGAGATGTCGCCATACTGATTTCAATGAGTGCTCATTGAGTGGTTGAGGAAAGGAGAGCACTCAGTCGCGTCATGATTGGACACCCAAGATTACTCCTCACGGAAAGCGACAGTGTCGCCGAAAGTGACCCTAGGTTCCCACTGCATGTTGCCCTCTTTCCCTCAAGCTTAAACAGAAGAAAGCGCGGAAACACATACACAGCAGAGGAGAACAAGACGACACATACGACGGCTATTCTTTGAAAGGGCCACCGCGGCGGAAAAGAAAGTAGACACTGTGGGATCGGGAGAACCGCTCGTGGAACAAACGGACACATTTGCCACCGTAAGACAGCGAATACATGAATATATATTAGCAACTTTAGTTCCAGTGCTGGGCAGTACCGAAGATACATGTATCTTAGATACTATATTAGATACTCTTTGGGCATCTTGTATCTGTATCGAGATACATCTCGCAAGACGTGTATCAGTATCTGTATTTCCGATACATTCAAGGATGTATCGTGTACCTTGAGATACAAGATAGTGTGATCGCACAACTACCGTGCGAAACAATAAACGCTGGCCGAACTCCGCTTCTCAAGCTGATACTGCTGCCACCAGAATAAAACTAAAGGCAGTGAGATTATTTTATCTTTCCGCCAGAGCTTTCCAGCAAGGATAAGCGGAGCTCTGGGCGTCACTATTGGTGGATCAAAGTCGCGCGATGGTGCTTGCGTTGTCTCGACAAACAAGCGCACAAAATGCTTTGAACCTTTTGTTTTCTCCTTTTTCTCCCATTTAGTTGTGTAAGTGCCATGACACTTGACACTGTCCACTGTCTCAGCCACTGTCCTGTGCCGCGTATTCCAATGCGTGCGGCGTCTTTCGCGCACATTCTGATGCCGCTGTAGTGTCATGATCGAAGTTTCTCTTGCGTGGTGCTTCGTTACGAAGGCTGAAGAATGCAAGAATGGGTGGTTGCTCTGCATTTCGTGGCTTTTACAAATTGGCAATTTTAATGATCTCGTAGATGTAAGTTTCATTACATGCAGTGAGATTGACTTATATGCAGCGAAGATTCTAACAGCTATAGCACCACCGGTATCAATGCTGGACCTAACAGAACAAACATTCACTTAACAGAAGCTATCTTGGTGTACATCTCCTTTTCTTTTATTCAAAGAGCTTTAAAATCAAAGTTCTTTCTTACCTGTCATTTTCCATTCAATACATTACCTATATGTCTATATTGTTTGATGTTTTTTCATCCGCTCACTGCAATATGTGTTCAGTGTTCTGCCAAAATAAGCTTTTTGTGTTATTCTTACTTTTAGCTGTATGCGTCATTTCTGATACTGTTTAGACACTTACATTCCACTTGAATTTACTTTTATGTAAAGGCGATGTTGAGAACAAACATGTAATAATCCGGCCGCGCCTGGTGTGTACAGTAACAAACATTCAGCTTGCTACTAAGTATAACATCGAAATTGAGTTGGCATTGTGATAACGTAAATTATTAGGAGCCATCTTGACTATGTTTGCAAAAGAACTCGAGAAGCGTTGCTATTCCATATGCTCCGTTTTTCTGATGAGCTAGTTAGTTAATTCGGTTTTTTATGGCGGAAAAGCAGCTGAGGCTATGCTGCGGCTGGTACAGTTTTCTGATGAGCGTACCAACGAGCCGTTTTACGCTATTTTCCATAAGCACTGAATTTAAATGTCATAGCTGTTAGGGGTTACCTGCCGCGGTGGTCCAGTGATTATGGTGCTTGACTGATGACCCGAAGGTCGCGGCGGCCGGATTTCGATCATCGGAAAGTTACAGAGGCTCGTGTGCTTATATTTAGGTTCTAGAACCCAGGGTGGTCGAAACTTCCAGAGCCTTCCATTACAGCCTCTCTCGTAATCATATCGGGGTTTTTGGCCGTAAAACGCAACAATTATTGTCAGTTCTTGTGAGTGCCGCCTGTATCGTGTTTCTATGCTTATTTGCTGTTTCATACGGAAGTGCTTAATTATTTTACTTAGATATTGTTGTTTATGTTGTTTTAGGCTTTCCTAAATGTTTTACTGTTACTAATCACCAGGTAATCGGAGCTATAAGTGGCAATGGTGTGAATAGCGGTGGTGTCCTGCGGCGCTTTGGGCAACTGTACTATACGCTCGAAACTTTTCTGAACTGCACATGTTCTTGGTGACGTACACCTGTCCGGTGATACGTTTTTGCGAAAACCGTAACACGTTTACTGGCAAAGAACCCCACAGCACCATCACGCGGAGACTTCTTATGATAATACCTGGGGCTTAACGTCCCAAAACCACGATATGATTATGAGAGACGCCGTAGCGGAGGGCTGCTGAAATTTCGACCACCTGGGGTTCTTTAATGTGGACATAAATCTAACTACATGGGCCTCAAACATTTTCGCCTCCATCGAAAATACAGGCGCCGCGGCCGGGATTGGATCCCGCGACCTTCGGGTCAGCAGTCGAGAGCCATAACTAGACCACCTTGCCGGGGCGCGGAGACTTCCTATTAAAGTTTCTGCGAATAGATGACAACCCTCTAGCAGGTCGGCAAGTAGAGCAGCGACTCCCATCAATTACAAAAGCGGCAAACAAAAACAGCTGTCAGCGAAGTGTACAAAGAGCTGTCATGTTAAGCAGCTAAAGCAAAGCCAATAAGTTGTTTCGGAGTTAAACGTATATATCATGAGCAAGAATTACAAATCTTTTGAGATACTAACAAACATTTCATTCGAATGAAACGAAATTCGTCGCAGTTAATAAATTTTCAAGCGAATATTTTAGGGCACAGATGTTTAGTGCTACATTGCATAGATATATAACAACGAATTTCCGAATGTATCGAAGTATCTTAAGATACATTGCAATGTTTCGTATCGCATACAATCAGTGTTGTAGTATCTTATATCTGTATTTCAAAATACTTCTTGCCCGAATATCTTCTGTCGTATCGCGATACAATTTCAAAGTATCTTTGCCCAGTCCTACCTTTAACATAACGATCAGCCCTTTAGCCAATAACTTCACTGACACGACAAATGACGCAATATAAGGCCAATACAAACATACAAACAACATAGCACACATGATGTGGGACGAATGTGGCGCCGCCGACTCACCGAGGGAGTCCGCGGGAACGAGTCGCGGAATCGCCCCCCACGGACCTGCCACCAGACTACCGTTGACGAGCAGGATCCAGGACGAAAGAAAACGAGTGTTCTTCCTAATGCGCCCGCCTGACGTCACCGACAGTGCGGCGCCACAGCGGCGACAGCGCCATTTCTCGCAATATGGCGACTGAGCTATGCACGACGTAGGATGCGCGGGTGCCATGAAGCGAAATGAACTTTACAGGAAGTGTGAGCACCCCTGCAAGCAAACGCTCATTCGCGCATGCTCAGGTCTGCTTTCTTTACCTGCCAATCAGGCGCAAGTGCTGGCTTCACGAAAGATAATTGTTCGGGCATGTTCATTTGTTCTTTATGTAATTTTTTGAAGCTGGCTAACTCATGCGCTTCCACGATACTGTCGACATGACATATTTAACATTGCCAGTAGAATAAACACTTGGAAGCCAGCGTGCTTTTCGCGCTATTACATACGTTACAAAATATCCCCTCCCCCCTCGTTTGTACGTAGTGAATGCATTACCTTCACTTTGACGAATCCTTGCCAACTATCTCAACGTGCTGGTGTATGACAGGCTCAAATTTGCCATATTAAGACAATGAGTCAGCCTCTCACACTCGATGCACTATACGGCTAAAATGTGAACACCACGGAGAAACTCAAAAAAGGCGAGGCATGAAACCACATATGAAAGAGAAGAGCACAGGACAACACAAACGCTGTTCAAAGGCACAATGCGGCAGAAAAAACAACACAAAGTGAAGTTATCGTTATTAGCGAAAGCTGGCTGTTTTACCAACGAAAAGTGCACGAAGATATATGCATAGACTTCGCTCTGCCTAGTGAGCTAAGGGAAGGCACCGCTCCCGCTTCCTGAGCGCTCGGTCTGAACACGTGTGCATTGTATGGCTGCTTGTGATCTTAGATGCGCCAGCGTATTTATTATGGGGCCATACTGTTTGATTTGGCTGTTTTAGCATTATTTTCTACACTCATCCGAACTCAATGCAGCGTTTTTTCGTGACTGTGGTCAGTGATCCAATGCATTATTACACGAGCAAAATCA
The DNA here is from genome assembly GCF_013339695.2 of Rhipicephalus sanguineus. Taxonomy (NCBI): domain Eukaryota; kingdom Metazoa; phylum Arthropoda; class Arachnida; order Ixodida; family Ixodidae; genus Rhipicephalus; species Rhipicephalus sanguineus. The sequence goes on along the minus strand of NC_051179.1, from coordinate 139,127,734 downwards.
GGCGCTCAAAGTTTAGGGCCAACTTGTACAGAAATGTGGCGTAAAAAATACACTTCTAAACTACAATAGGAGGTATCTCACCCGTTGCGAGTCACACACTGTCCCGTCAGCGGCACGAGTGTACCAGCAATCCCACCACCCGCCATGTCCAGTTCCGTTGTAGCGGATGAACCGACAACACTCCTGTTTGCAGTTCTTGTAAGGTGAAACTGTTGTCGTGCGCCTCTAAATAGGACAAAAACAAAGGAACAGAAGTATAATGTCATAAAAGTACACTATGTTTTGGCAGAGATCGCCCGTAATACCCGACATAGTGCAAACATTTTAAATGCGGTATTTAAGTCGTCACGTTGTAGTAACAGCTATAATGAACATTCTGTTCGATCGGAATGGTTTTCTACCCTATCACTGACAATAATCTTCGTCCCTACCTGGTTAACGTGTGACCACCGATTCTCCTAGTGTGACAGTGTGAAAGCGTCGACTAGTTGGTTGATAATATTCCATATGAAGACGGCGCGAAATAAGAGTACGCGACAGACGTCCATGAAGAACCGCACACGATGTGTGTGGCTTTTTCGTGACTTTTCGGTGACCCGATATTCCGCGCTGTTTCCGCTTCAAACCCCTAGTCAAGATTGAAAAGTTACATTAGCAAGTGATGTAGCCATACGCCACACGCCGCTGCATATCTTCAGCCTTTTTTTTTTGTGCCGATTCTCCGTAAATGCATTCATTGTTTTGCATATTTCCAATGCATCGTCATTTCTCGTTTTCGCATCCATTTCATGGTGTACACAATGCGATTACCGCTGTATCTTTTTTCCACACACATTTCGCTTGCTTGTCACAACTGTGCGCGTGAATAAGCCACACCGATTGCTGTACGCTGAGGCTTCAGGGTGTTTGTTTGAAATAAAACAACTGAAAAAATCTGCAGAAGAGAGACTGAAAATCCGATTTGACCGCGTTGCGAAAAAGGTTGGTAAAGTCATCTTACCGAACAGTTAAGAACACAACTTCCGCGTAGCGGAAGCGAACATGCTTGTAGATTGAAGCAGCCTGAAGGAGTTAAAGGGACACTGAAGCACTTTAAAAAAATGACTTTGGAATGTGTGATCATAGTTTGATCCTTGCTGAATACGAAAACCAATGTAAGAGTTCACAGAAGTGAACGCAAATGGCATTTCTTGGCAAAAAAAGAGCGGCTGCAGCCGCAGTCAGTCAGTCAGTCAAGAACTTTATTCATCGGTCCTGAGGAGTTTAGGCCGCCGGGGGATCCAGGGGGGACACCCTAGCAGCCGCTACCGTAGGCGACGCCCGAGTCGGGGCGGAGGCTTTTTTAACTGCTGAGCGAAGGCGGTGACGTCAACTTCGGTATGCCGCGTCATCGGCGCCATCAGCTCTGTAAAAGCATAGCCTTCGCAATAGGTTCCACCAACGCGCGCAGCCAGAAGTAGTCACGGAGGCCACGGCTCCGCCAAAACCACGGTGGTAGAATAAAACAGGTAGCCCATCGAGCGCCGCGAGCGCGTCGCCGTACTGCTCGAGTTGCTCGCGGCCGCCGCTAGGTTCGCGACGAGATTTTGGGCCGAAAGACGCGCATTGAAAGCTCTCGCTGGGCTGTAAAAACCGGTTTCTCTAGCTAACTTTGTGGCTTTAAACGGTTGTTTGTGCTTTTACATGCTTGTAGTGGCTGTCTGCCAGCTTCGACCGCAAAAGTGAGAGCGCCAGGCTTTATGAAGCTTAGAATGTTTTAATCCGCGCGGGTAGTCCCGATATGACTCTCACAGGGTGCCGATTGCAAGGGACGTGCGCGTATTTTTTTTCGAAAGCGCGCAAAATTCTACCGGCGAGTGTATAGAGTAAAAAAAAAGCATTTGGTTTTCACGCTATCGTATGTATGTCGGAGGACTGTAGCTGGCAGTATTTCCGTGGTATTGCATTTCTCCACAACCGCACTCGCTTGTCGTCTTTCGGGGCGGAGAAAAGACAGCTTTTCTTTGCACGTTTTGTAGCCAGATTTGCAATTTGGAGCGAAGCATTTTCGTCCCATTGTGGCCGCCTCATCAGCTGCACAGATCGAGCCACCGTGGTTTCAGCCGTGGTTCCAGCTTACAAAGTGAGCGGAAACACCGATGCAGTCGCGCGCGTTGGTTTGACAGAGCGCAACAAACGCGACGCATCAGAGCGCATCTCAAGCCGTGGGATCACCTAATCACGACCACAGTGATCTGGCCGTGATCATGACTCGAAGGCTGATTGCGACTTTGCGACGCTGGCTGCGTCGCATAGGGACGCTCTTGCTCTTCGGACGCTTGCACCCACGGACGCCTCCGCATTTATCGAAGATGACCAAGCAGAAAGGAAGAGGGAAGCAAGGTGTGTGACCGGGCTAGTTGGTATTCCATAATGACGTGAACAAAAGGAAGAGACGCGGCGTCAACGCTGGTTGCGTTGCATGCTTTCATTAGTGGCGCGTCCGTTCTAAGCGACGGCAACTCTTCAGTGTTGCTCTAGGCCTCTCTGGTGTGATAAATACACCGCGGATCTCTTTCTCAAAAGTTAAAGATGTAAAATGGCTGTTTAAATGCTCGCGACGCACGCTGGCCACATGCTTTCAAATGCGCCGGAGCGAAGATGTCGGCCCAGAGTACCCCTGCTGCCACCTTGCGGAAAAGAGGCGGCAACTCGAGCACCTCCGTGACACGCGCGGCGCATTGGCGGAGCGTCGCGTCGGTCCACCTGTTATTCTACCACCGTGGCCAAAACTACCGACGATGACGTCGTTCCGGTCACGCCCACACTTTCGGCGTGTTCGCGTGGGCGGAGCAAGACGAACTTTTCTTTCGCGTATTTTAAAGCTCCTGCTGCCACAACAGCGAAAAAAATTACGCCATCGTCGACAATAATGTTGGTCCTTGTTAACAACAAATTACTCGAAGGTAACTCCGCCACCACGCTTTGCGCCTTGCTACCTATTGCATCTAGAGGCCCAGATTACTCCCGGGAGTGGCGGACACACGGGTCAGACGACGAAACGGGGGCGCGGGATAAGCCGTCAGCCACGACCTTTGAAATCCTTTCCGTCAGCCCACAACTGCGCTCATGACAAAGATGGGCCAGCGCTGCAAAGACAACGCCCAGCGCTCGAAGCGGCCTTCGGCGCGCACAAACATGGACGCCATATGGTTCGTTTCCACCACTAACGACACTCCGTCGACCTAACAGCCAAGCTTCCGTGGAGCAAAATGCGAAAGCTGGCACTCGGCCGTGCAAGGCTTGAGACACAGCGAAGACGGCCGATTAGATGGCGTTTCATGGCTGGCACTAGCTTGAACTCGGCTATAGCTGAGGTGAACTTGGCTATCTCGAGATTTAAACATTGATGTAACTAGGTCTTAACGTGGCTGTACTAAGTTAAACTTGGCTGTAATCAGAGCCGTATATTCCCTTTGGGAGAGCTCGGCGCTCTTTTGATCTCGCCGCCAGTCTGGGAACTGCTGCACTACAGTCTGGCAACACCGCGCTTCCGCGCCGCCGACGCCATTTCGTGCCGAGGTTTCTCGTGATGCTGTACCCGTGACGTCGCTATAACGTCGCTGTCGGCATTTATGCTTCCTCTGTGACCGACCTGGTGTGTCTTTGCTGCTGTTCGTGCACGTGTCGGCTGCGTGGAACATCGTGGACCTGCACGGACGTCGCAATGGGGGCTTGCAGCGCAGTAGGCTGCTCTAAAGGCTCTGTTATACTCCGACGTGCGTTCGCGTCAGCCCTTTAGCGACGCTAGGTTCGTCACGTTACGTTGACGCGAAAACAGAGCACCCTATACTCGCACTTGCGCGACGCACTACGTCGCCTTGACGCATGCGCAATTGAGCGCACTCGGCGTCCCTTCTTCACGTAGAGACACAGACGCAGTTCAGTCTGGATAAGGTCGCCGGCGTGGAATGCAGCATGTCGCATCTCGCGCCGGCTGCAGCCGGGGCGCGTTGACGGACGCTGGGCGCGTCAGTCGCATCGCGCGTTGGCCTATAGAGTGGTGCACGTTTGTTAGCGTAGCGTCACTGTGCCGAGCGTGCGCGCACGTCGACGTTACGCTGGAGTATATCAGCCCCTTAACTCGCTGAAGAAAGGGTTCGCCAGAGACCGAGCGTTGCGGGCGCACGCCAACGCGAGCTTACAGTGCCGCGGCACAAAATGGCGGACAGCGCCGCCGCTAAATTTGGATGGTCGTTGGCTCCGCCCCTCCGCCGAACTCTCCGAAGGAATATACGGCTCTGGCTGTAACTAGGCCTGAACGTGGTTGTAACTAGATTGAACTTGGCAATGGTACGCCTCTCTAAGCTTATTATGACACCATCAAATCGGCTAGCTTTGCTGCGTCTCAAGCCTTGCGCGGCCAATCGCCACATTGCTCTTTTTTTAAGAGAGACGGAGAGTTCTCGTTTGAGTGAGAGAAGTGTTTCTTAGTATCTATGAGTCATCGTCGTAGCTACCACCGTCATCATCATCGTCGAAATTCTCTCGCAGACTGGTCGTCGGGTAATCATTTAGGGGGGAAGCCCTTTGGGGTCTCGGCGTGTCGGTGTACATCGTCGTGTCCTGTCGTGGCGGTCCATTTGCTTGAGCGCAAGAGAGGGCGCTACCACCTTAGCGCTCGCCGCGTGGCGAGAGAGAGCGAACGGCGCACGTTGACTATGGAAAAGCTCTTTCTGCAATGAACGCTGAACTACCAGATAGCAAGGAACGAGAACGCGCCCTCGCCCGCGAGAGACAACGCCGACGCAGGCAGCGTCTGCTAGCCAGTTTCTTTATTGAAAAAACACGGCTGATCCCTCCGTCATAGGAATCGGAATAACACGAAAGTAAAGCGTGCCCTTACAGAAGTAACTGAATGCTTACTGTACATTGATATAAGAGAGTTTGCACAATGTATATTGATGTCTGGCAGCTAATGGCGCCGTTTAACGTGTATGCACCCACTTTGATTATTGGTGGTACATCTCCATCCCGACGACTAAGGTCCATGTTAAATGATTAAACAAACCCTTGTGGTAGCTGTAGCAGTTAACGGTGAAAGCGTTATCAGAGAACGAGGTGTGATAGCCAGAAGAGCGTCGCATATTGGACGCAGAACTTGGTCGCCATCCCGCGGCATGTTAAAATGTGATTGAACACCACAGCCGTACTAGAGGGAAACGCAAAGCGCGTCGTGCCGCCCCGCCGGCCACGATTTTTCTCGGGGCGAGCGCGTGAGCATGGAACGCGGTGTTACAGCCGGGTGAGGCAGGCGCGCGTCGCAGAGCCATGGTTTGTATTAGCATGATGCTGTGCGAGGCCGACGCTTTTACGACGCTTGGGCGAAAGTCGCCACCTCGCGGTGTGTTTGGCATTGGCAAAATGCAACTTCTATTGAAAACGCGCCGAATGGGACGGACGCGTAACGCGTTGCAGGTGCTACTCGCGGAGGCCAGAGCAATGACGAATTACTTTACCTTACCACTCCCAGAGGTCAACACCACCCAAGCGACCGGGAGAGTGGTAGATATAAAAGGCGTGTTCGTAAAGCCTCGTGAGTCTGTGACCGTGGCGCAGTGGATAGCGTGCCCGGCATCTGTTGTTGCGGACCGAGCGGTCGTGGGTTCGATGCCCGTTGGCGGTACCTTTTTTTCTTTGCCATCTGATTGTGTGTATTTTTTCGACGTCATTTCCGTGACGGAAATACGTCACTGAAGTCTTGGTGGACCCCGGCATAAAACACTTTCGTGTTAAAAAAAAATCACAGCATATCCACGGGGTGAATGATGATGAGTGGGGCGAAGCTACGGAGGGAATCATCTGTAAACCGTGAAACTCTTCCGTGAAATGCGCCCAGTACATAATATAAAGAGTGTGAAACATCGTGTATATATTAAACATCAAACTTTTATTGTACTGTTGGTTTACGTGGTCCCTTCATTATCACTTGTGATCGGTGAAATGCAAGGAAGAAGGCCGCTCGCGAGCGAAAGAGCGCCAAGAGCGACCGCATTCCCCGCTCGCCCTGTGCGAATTAAAGGCAAGGCTAGAGGGAAGACAGGACGCGCGTTCCACGACGCGAGGTCGGTAGCATGCCCAACGAAAGCCAACGGAACGCGATCGTGCAAGTGCTCCGGCTTCGCATCGCCTCATGGTTCCATTTAGCGTCCCAAAACCAAATATATTGCTCAAGGTGTGCCTTGCGTTTTTCGTAGAAATAATTTCTTTATCATGTACATTAAGATGAAAAGTTGAAAGCTCACTAGAGTGTATCGCCCGAAAGTATGTCTTTTAGTGTGATTTAACTCTCGTACGGCAGGGTCCTCGCGCCGTTGCCGGTCCACCTCGCCCGTTGACGATCGGGCGAGGTGGCTACATAAAACTACTACTACTACACTTTAAGAAAAACATCTGGCGTTCTTTCGTTCTGCTTTTACAAAACATCTGGCGTCTTTCGTTGGTTTATTTCATCAATCAACGGCGTTTTGAACAAAATTTTTATTGTTTAATCACGCACAGGAGAAATCTCACCAGGCACTACCTTGGAGGTAAACAATGGCTGCTAATGGAAATGAGAGACAGAAGAAGTCGGCTTTTAGCTAACACTTACACTTCTACTTCTACTAACGTTTCCTATTGGAACATGCCAATGGCTGCTAATGGGGAATGAGAGACAGAAGAATTCGGCTTTTAGTTAACGCGCACGCTGCGAATTTTTCATTGTTCAACAACGCACAGGAGAAATCTCCCACCGGCACCACCTTGGAGGTCAAAGCGTAAGACTTGTTACGCACTACTACGATGACGACGACTACGAGGGACGAACGGGTGCCGCCTTAAGGAGCTTCGCCCCTAAAACGACTGTTTGCTCTAGAGTAGTACACTCTACTCGCGCTGCACAACCGTTCACCGGCCACCTCGTATATATAGGCACTGGATCTTGACCTGCAATATAGTGGCGGAGGGAAAATTCTCTTGTGCGTAGTTGAACAATGAAGATTCGCAGCGGGCACGTGAACTAAAAGCGGACTGCGGGTCTCTGTGTCTAATCTCTCTTCCGTCTCTCATTCCCCATTAGCTGTGATTTTGCCATCGGCGCACTCTGCATGCTTCGTCCTTCCGCAGGTTTCACGTTAGTAGAGCTGAAACACACTTCTCTACATGCCTCGCGCCTCCCCCAATTCTTGGTTCATCATCACCATTTAAGACTTCTACGAATTGCTCCAGATGTTCTTGCTCTACCAGTTCTTGCTGTGGCCGCAAAAGCTTTGCCAAGGGAGATTCGAGAAGCGGTGTAGCCGGTTCAAAGCCTCATCTCCAGTTGATCATCGCCGCATAGAGGTCTTTGCTGTCATCAAGGCTTAAAACAGGTCGGGACACCAAGGCAGGCTTGACCGGCATCTTCACCATCAGAGCCTTGTGATCACCGTGGTAGACTGCCAACGGCTTGCACAACTCGCGCATACAGGCAAGATCAAAGTTCGCATAGGTGCAGTCTATGCGTACGCGCTGCATTCCACTCACGGTGATCGGCAGTATCTTGTTCTCTCTATCATTGGCCGCGTATTCTGCATCTGCACGTCGCTTCCGCTGCCGTTCTTGCACATCGACAAGCCACGCTTCACGATGCGCTGTTTGTACTTCGGGAGTACGTACTTGTTTTGCGCGTCCCATGGCTGCATCTGATCGAGCGGCGGAAGCGCGTCGGAACTCTATTGCGCGAGCTGTCTCCGTCGCTGGGCGTGGATTTGCGATAGCAGCTGCGCGGTTATCGCTACTACGCATCACATGGCTGTATCTCATCGAGCGGTGGTAGGGTGGCTTTTTGTGAAACGCGCACGTGTTCTAACGGCGGCTTAAATAGCTTCGCTCTTAAAAATCGGGTGGCTTCTGGGGCTTAGGGGTGACCACTACCATTATTGCGAATGGTTGAAGGGCGCCTGAAGAGACAGCGCTGTAGACACCCTGTAGCAGCCCTGTAGCCACTCTTTAGCCCTATATATAGTTAAATTCCGACAACTAAAGTTTAGAGAACGCGTGGGTTATCAAAAGCACACATACTGCAAGGCTATGTACGGTTGGGACGATAATTCGTTCGGGACAGTGCACGAACATATGCAGCGATTCGTTCAGATTACCAGCCCGTTCTGCGCGGACGTGGTACGAGAAGGCGATGTCCTGTAGAGTCGCCCCGCGCAGTAAAATGCGTGAGGTGTTAGCGAAGAGATTATTTACATTGCTGCTAACTTCAGTTTCGCCGCATACAATGCCTTGCCAGGTGTAACGTAGTATATTCAGTAGCTTACGACGACCAGCACGATGTAACCACGAGTGATAAAGGCATGATCGTGTCCGGAGACGGCTTGTGAAGCGACGAACCATATGCATTACGGCAAGTTTCAACGCACGGCGGAAGCAGACGACGGAGTTAGGCGCTCTTTGTTTCCCGTGATACACTGCGCCGACGCACGGTGGCCCACGCGGTTTTTAGGAAAGGTACAATGGTACAACGAAACGTCGATTGAAATATTAGGTCCAATGAATCACGCATCTGTTCTCCGACATGCGCGCCTGACCTAAAGGGGCCAATATGCGACATGGACGAGATTAGGCTTTCTGCACGCGACGGGTGCATGAGGCCTCACGCGACAGACAAAAGGATAGACTGCGCAACACGGCGGCTCATATTTGTGTCGCGGAAGCGCGCATGAGGCAAGCGATCCTTAGAAAACGCCGCGATAGCCTAAGCGAGCTGGATCGCTGACGACATCGTCCACCCTTTGCGTTCGCGACAAAGATGGGCTATCGAGCGTGTGACTGCCACAACCATAAGCCTTGGTAGGGAGGCCACTGTGCGGGGGTTTGGGCAACCAGCTGCGCTGCTCACAAAGGAAGGCCAGCGTGTGGAGGCGACGCAATGGAGGGGCCGTAAGCACGTGCACCACGTGTGTATAGAACATACTGAAGATTATAGCGCACGAAAGACACGGACAAAGGAAGACGTGACACACACAGGGGCTAACTTGCAACAATGTTTATTTAGAAAACAAGGAACCACATATATAGGCAACATCGCTTGTCACCATCATCATACATGCACTTTGCAATTTCAGCTATCTTTACGTAGATAGGCTAACTCCTTACAGGAGAGGGCAATCGACGGTTTGGAAATGCATTTATCTTCCAGCCTATCAGTCAACTCAGCCTCGATAATTTCGCGGGTTAGCTGACCTCGGCTGGTATTGACAAATGAACATTCTTGAAAAATGGGCATGCACGTGGTCTGAACATTGTTACTTGCACTGGTGCCTGAGTTAGTGCAGTGTCTGCAGTGGGCATCGAGGAACCCACCCCTTTTTTCTTTCACGTTGTAGTGGTGCTCTTTTAAACGCTCGTTAACGCACCGTCCACTTTGACCCACATAATTTTTGCCACATGTTAATGGAAGCCTGTACACTACTTCATCAGCACATTTTGCAAAGCTATTTTTATGCTTCGTTTTGCACCCCTGCTTCTCCGATGAGGCAGGTCTGGTTAGTCTGCACAAACACTGCAATTTTGTGGGAGTCGAAAACACTACTTTTACGTTCGCGCGCTGTCCTATCTTTTTTAGTCTGTGTGATAACCCGTGGATATACGGAATGACCGCGACTTTCCTCGTGTCAGCTAGACCCTGCAGGCAGGAGTCTTTTTTGACGAGTTAGTCTTGAGGATGCCCTCAGAAACGCTGACAAGCACGTGCGTAGGGTAACCCGCGGTCCGAAGGCGGCCAATCTGTTCATTGAAACTTTCGCTCATGCGCTCGGGACATGATTTGCGTAGGGCGCTGAGCAAGCAAGTTTTAGCGATTCCCCTCTTCACCAACTTGGAGTGCGCCGACTGATACGGAAGCAGTGGCTTGTTGGTGCGAGGGTCGTACTTCCAGTGAATGTGTTCGTCATGAAATAAAAGCCTGATGTCCAGAAAGCGAATACTACCGTCCGTAGGTAACTCATGTGTTACGACTAGAGGGGATAAGCCCTCGCGTACGAAAGAAAGAGCGTTAGTGGCTAAAGAATCAAAACAGTCAGCGCTGTAGTCAAGAAAAATTAAAAAAATCATCGACATATCCAAATATTCTCTTAATCTTAAAATCTGGGAGCCGATCACACATACTCTAGTAGAACTCGCTGTCGGGCAAATAGTCAACTTCGCGCCAAAATCACACTCACACAGAAGAAGAAACACAAGCACGGGCGCTCGTCCTGTCTTGTGTTTCTTCTTCTGTGTGAATGTGATTTTGGCGCGAAGTTGACTATTTAATTCGATCACACATGTTTTTGTCAAGTTCCGCTAAGGAGCCGATGCAGATTCCCTGCTTCTGTATATAAGGCTCCTCTTCCCATAGAATAAACGTAGACCGCAGATAAAAACTCAGGAGCTCTAAAAATTCCTAGCTTTTCATTCCGGTAGCGTTCATGAAGGCCACATTTTCAAATCGGTCAATACAAGCCTGAACGCAAGAGAGCAGACTAGAGTGTGGCAGGGAATAGAAGAGATCAGCAATGTCTATGGAAAAAGCATTAAGATGCTTATGCGATGACGATCGAAGATAGTCCAAAACAACGTCAGAGTTTCTTACAAGGAACGGATCCTCAACCGGTAACATGTTGAGAATTTTTTTGGAGAAACAAGGCAATACACCTTTGCCAGGTGCCGTTTCCCGACACAATGGCCCGGAAAGGTGCGTCTACCTTATGCGTTTTTACGCTAAAGAACACGTCAAGGCAATCACATTTACTAGCACTAATACCCTTAAGAACACTGTCTAGTCGTAACCGTTTACAAAGCTTCTTAGCCTTTGCTTTTTCGTTAGAAATCGACAAATTTTTTACATGGTTTAAAAGCTTTCTCGACAGCGTCAAGGGCTTTGGAGTTGAAGGTACCATGAGCCAATACCGCAAAACCACCCTCCTTGTCAGCGGGTAAGACGCAGATGTGATTGTCCTTTAAAAAGTAGCTACACGTTTTACAGATACCTTTGGTACAGGCGGCTTGTTCAAGTTCAAGGCATCGACCCCATCCGACACACAACGCACTGCGTCCTCAGCCGGCGCCCTCTGGGAAACCTGTCTGACGAGAGTGAGAAGTCCACATTCCTACCAAGTGCGAGGGACCAGACCGAACACACCAAAGCCAGGGATGTTAACTATGTTAAGGAGACTATATGGTGATACTTGTGGCGCCCAATAAAGATACGGACAAAGAAAGTGAAGACAGGACGATGAGGGTTGCTGCGCAGGAAGCGCATCGTCCCGTCGTCACTTTTTATATCCGCGTAGTTTGTGTGCGCTACAAGTTTCACCATGTGCCACCACCAACAAACTCCTTGTTACATCCTTTCTAACTAGACTATGTTCAGTTTGCGACTCTACACGTTGGCAGGAGAATGAGGGGGGGGTGGCGTGAGACAAGTTATTGGATCCAAAGAATCGACCACTGATGCTTGGGCCCATGCCGCCTAGACCGTGTACGTAGCCAACAATATTGTGAACCATGTAAACGTTATAAAGTGGAATACCATCCGGCGTAATGAATTTCTTCATTTGTATTTTCGTACGCGCAAGGAGAGAAATCTTTGAAAAGTCACCGCGTCAAGTTCCGAGAAATGGGAGTGTTTAAAATCTCTAGAAGACTCTAGCCCAATTACTCGTCCCTAGCGTGTGCACTGAAACCTATGCGCGTATAGTGTATTTATGACCACCCACTCACGAGACAGCCCGCGTTGGTCTTGACTTAAACAGTCTAGCACCGAACGCCGCTGAAAAGGCGAAACATATCGATTTAGGAGTGGCACATCAGCGTTTGACAATACGTTGACATCTATTTTAGACGTTTTTCTGGCGGAGCACTTACTCACAGGCCTAAGCGCCCACACTATCCCGATGTGAAGACGAGGTTGCAACTTCTACATGTTCATTGAGGTTAAAGTAATTTGAGCAGAGTGGAAAGTATAATATGCATCACATACCTGGCGCCAATATTGATATCCAGTCCTACGGTAGCGACGGCGCGTCGTCGTCCTGCCCCAGTGGTCGATGTTGCGGTTAATTGTTGATAGCTGCAAATTGCAGGTATAGTAACCGGCATCATTTTTACCTTCTGACTGTGGTTTTACGCAATTTACAAGTTTTATCTTTCAGTTTGTCCAGAATGCTGTCAGTCACACCAACAATTCAGTGCTGCTTTGTGACGCAGCTGCTCAAGCGGTTTGCCTGAAAATGTGGCAGGCTTCAGTAGGAAAATGGAGATATGCGCCCTAAATTACTCATAAAAATGTTATTTCAACAACAATGCTCATAAGCCTGCAGTGGGCAGCGAGAGGAGCTGATTACTTATTGTAATTTGTGATTTTCTCAATCCTGTTTCAAACTACATTTCCTTTAGGTTTGTTTATCGACGGCAGGTTTGTTTATCGACGGCGACACATTCTGTGGGCTTGCCCTCAGGCGTCCCTAGGGGGCCGCAATAAAAATAATGATGAGCAGTGGGAGGCCTTACTGCTAAGCTCGGATCCGGAAGAGCAACTCTGGGCCGTCCAGCTGGCCGAAAACGCCGCCAGGACCCAAGGGCTACTGGCCGCCGTTTAGGCGGGGACCTGTTCCCCAAACCGCTGGACGCAATAAAGTTATTTCTCTCTCTCTCTCTCTCGACTGTCGGTTAGTAAAAATGATCAAAATATTGAGATTCCTTACAGTTATGGCTTAGCGGGGGAGACAGATAAATATTTAGAGGTGGGATACACAATGGTACTTTTGCGATGGATATTGTCAATTTACATGGGAGGAAATATTACACAATGCAAACGGTTGGCCCCCGGAGGTGCACAAGTAAACTAGAGACTGGAAACATGATACAATGATGTATTTTGTTTGTGTTGGCCTTACAAAGAGCGAAAAAGCAGTTTAAAACATAACTGCATCGCGCAATTCGCGCTTGCACAGTCATCTTTGACCATTGCAATAGCCGATAAGAGGCCGCACTTTGTATGCTGTGCCAAAGTTGGGCTCCTCTCTACTCGGCTTAAGCTCGTTGTCTGCAAGATGCAAAGCACTTCGAAGCTTCTCAAAGCGATGAAGATGCATCGCACTGGCAATAAAAATCACGACAACGTTAGGCATGGTTGACTAATACTTTATGAGCACTGGCAACGCGTGGTCACTAATACTTTATGAGCACTGGCAACGCGTGGTAATTCATAACTAAGTTGACTACCCAAAACGCCTTTGTTCCTTGGTTGTTGTGTAAACAATTGCATTTTGTTGCGCGTAACGGGTACCATCTTACACGAGTACGTCGGAGGCAGCTATATTCAAGTTCATGACTGCAGACAGAATCTCAAGAGGTGTGAAAACTCCCTTCATCGCCAGCTGATATGCATCTCACTAGTCCCATCCCCGCAAAATTTGTAAATCTGTTGGACTTGTAATTGTGTACCCGTTTCAAGTCTTTGTTGCTTTCGTGTCGGGTAAGTCAGAAGAGCTGGGTGCAGTAGTTGACGAGAAAGAGGCAGCTCGACTTACGCGCTTCTTAGGAGAAAATTTTAGGACCCGGTTTATTCGAGTGCTTAGCGTAAATCTCTGCCCCATTGTTAGGCACGTCTTCGTCCGTAAATTTCAAATAGTCAACGTTGTAGGCTCAGGGCCACCGGTCGGCCGGAGCCCTCAGAGAGAACATGGAGGCCAACCAGAACAGACACCTCTACTAATCGGATAACACGCACAGAATGCCAGTCGTTCTGGCGAGCGCGAGTGCGCAGAGTGTGGGGGCGACCCAGGCTTCCCTTCATACACCTCTATTCATGCTGGCAGCCGCCAGCGCACCCACAGATTTCTTATTTTGACAATGAAAATTTGCACCGCTTTTCAGCCATCATCCTACGAGGCAGTAAGCTGAAGTTAGTCAAATTGCGAAGTATAGCTCACGGACGCACAATTAAGAACACGAACACATCATGCGATTCTTTCCCGTGTCATTTATCAAGGCAGGATGGCACCACCTTTGAATGAGCGGACGTTCACGTTCGCTCATTCAAAGTAGAGCCAAAGTTCCGTCACGGTAGATAGGGACACATGTGTCCTGTTGCCAAATAGACACATGTTGCCAAATAATGTACGATAAGTCCTTATTTAACCACTGCTTGTGCTTCCGCGGTTACTATAGGCCTATGAAAACTACTAGTTTCTTACTGATACCACACCCCAATTTAATAAAAAAATTGCAATTACTTTGTCCGGCAAAAAACGCTGCCCTCCGGCGTCACAAACGGCGCTTCTGGTGGGATTTGTGAGGCCGTTATGTCGACCTAAATATAATATTCTGCTACAGCCATCTTAAACGAGTCGATTGTGCAAGTTATACGCTATTCGACGTGGCAGTTCTTTAGACACACATGATTTAGTTATGCGGACATATGTGTCCCGCCTACCTCAAAAGGGTTAAATTCAGGAGTCGGCATTCTTATTTTTGCGAAATATAAACGTGAGTAAAATTTTCCTAACCTATCGGTAGTGACATAAGCCGAAATTGGCATAACGTAAATGAAGGACCATCGGAATATCGGCCCGACAGCGTCACCCATCTCCTTAAAATATTCCATGATGCCCTCGCCCCCATTCCAAATTCACCTGACAACTTCATAGAGAGAAATGAGTTTAGGGCCGTCAATACAGAATTCTATGAGGAAGAAGTGACTGTTGGACTACTGAAAAAGAATCAGCCCTCGTGACACCTTTTGAATGACTTTGTAAGCCGCTGCGGAAGCTCATTGGTCAGGTTGGTCGGTTGCTGACCAGACCGACGCGGGTTCGATCACAACCGCGGCGGCCACATTTCGATGAAGGCGAAGTGCTAAGTTGCCGTGTATTTAGATTTAGGTGAACGTTAATAAAGTCCAGGTGGTAGAAATTATGCGAAGCCCCCTACTACAGCATGCCTCTTATAATATCGATATTTTAGCTCGTAAAACCGCAATACTTAATGACTTACAGGAATGTTCGAAGAGCTAAAATAAGAGCTGTTGATTTCGCCTCAAATATGGGCGTTAATCCGGGATGTGCAATATAAGCCAACATGACAATGTCTTTCTGAAAATAACCACATTCACTTTCTTTTATTGCGATAGCAATTATATGGACAGTCTCAGCTGATTTTTGCCGTCGCCGTCACCGCCGTCATGCACCGTATATGTATCTCTCTCTCTCTCTCTCTCTATATATATATATATATATATATATATATATATATATATATCAAAGCCACAAAGAAAAATAATTCAGAAAAGCTTTCAGACGCGCGGAATAGAACGGGCGACCTCCCGCTTTCCAGCGCGTGGCGTTAGACGGTTAGGCCACAAGAGCTCCGTCTTTCAGCCTGCTAACGGCGAGCTATTTATATACACCACTTACATCAGCATGCTTTCTCAGTTACCACATAGACTGCGCGATGTCCACGCGTGGCGCGCTTTAACGATTGTCGCTCCGTTCCTGCGAACGCCGTTGCTCTGCGACCTACAGGGCGTGGTCGCCTTCGTGCGCTTATCTCGAGGAAAGAAGGGGGCGGCTGGCGGGGGGGGGGAGCAGGGGGTTGTATGTCTTGTGCTTTCCCCGCGATGTCCGCGCTGAAGTCACAGAGCGTACGAAGGTCGCTTCGCTCGCTCCAGCGGCCGCGTTTGCGAAAGGAGCGCGCTGTTCAAACAGAAATAAGTAACAACTGGGACAGTTAGTTCGCGCTCGTCCTGCGTGTACCTGTTCGTTCGTTTCGTGCGTCCTGCTTTATGTTTGAGCAGTGCGCTTCCTGTGTCGAGCTGTGACGCATGATAGTTCGCGCTCGTCCTGTGTGCGTTCTTTTCGTGCGTCCTCTGTGCTCGAGCGACGCGCTGGCAATTGCGAGCTGCTCTGCGTTCTTCGCGTTACATTCCAATTTATTGCTATCGCATTCATTGCTTCGCCGTTACGGCGAAACTGTGACTTTTATACTTATTGGCGTATCAGTGGCCATTACATTGCTAATTGCCATTTGGTAATCTAACATACCAGTCAAATATCTGGAGGGCAGTAGTTTGGCGTTCAAAGGAAACATATCGTAAACCTGAAATTCTGCATTGGACAAAAATATAGGACTAGAAAATCTTGCGTGTATCGGTATTTAAATTATCAGGTTGGACTTGGACGAAGAAAGCATGATGTTTACATGCATATGTTGTACACGTATAACAAGATGTTCTCGGTTCGCCAATAAATTCGAACTCTGAGTACCTTAGTGTGGACTCGTCGCCACAATTACCGGAGCCTACCAGTACAATAGGGTAAAGCATATGACGTACATGCGAATCTTGATTAGGGCATGACGTATCGCTCGGAAGTAACACATTTCAATCAAGCACAGTTGTTTTAACTGGCCAATTATAATGCAATTACAAACAGAACCGTGTTTTGCTGCCTAAGCATGAGGCTTGCTTAAACCTCGTAGCTTCCAAACTGCTGCAACTAGCTTGCAAGAGAGTATTGACGTAACCTTACGCTCCGTTGAACGGGCTATACGGCGCAGCAAGCGATGCGTTGTCAGTATCGCTGCTGTTGCCATAGTTCTGCGCACTGGCAGACGCGCCTGGCGCCATAGCGTACGCTACATTTAGTGTTTCCCCTTAATACAGTATCTTTATTTCCATTAAGTGACTATGCGCATTTCAAGAGAAAGACACGCATGCTTGTTTACAGCGTTCTAAAAAAGTATCAGTTTAGCGTCAAGGGCGACGCAATGAATGCGACAGCAAGAAATTGGAATGTCACAGGAAGAATGGCAAGCAGCTAGAACTGCGCGCTACCTAATTCAAGCATAAAGGTCGCATAAAAAGAAAACACACAAGGCGAGTGCGAGCTAACAACTGTCACCACTCGACACTTGTAGCGCGCTGCTCAAACACAAAGAAAGACGCACGGAAAGAAAGGCACAGGTATGCACAGGACGAGCGCGAACTGTCACACTTGTTACTTCAACTAACCCCTACTTTGGCTCTTCTAGCTAGCAGGTCACTCCTTTCGCAAACGCGGGCGATGCAACGAGCAAAGTGAGCTTTTTGTGGTCTATAGCTTCAATGCAAACATTGGGGTGAAAGCACAAGACGTACAAAACTCCCCCTCAAGAGATAATTGCGCGAGCACGGTCGACCACGCCCCGTATGTCAAAGTACAAGTCGAAGGCGCACATCCCAACTCCTGCGAAACAATAGACAATTTTAGAATTGGGGCCCAAGAAATTTGCGAGCCGCCAGCACGCATGCGCAGTGCGCAAGCCACTCTCGGACTCTTGCGCTCGCGTTGTCCCAAGACCCTGCAGAGCCTTCCTTTGGGCGGCAAACAAAACCGCAGAGCGCGCGACTTTAAGAGAAAAAAATAAAGACGGCGCATGGCCGTGGCACGGGAAGCCACGGCTGGCGTTCCCTGCGGGCGTCGATTGTAGTAACTAAGATAAAGCTTCATTTGGCTCTAGGCGGTACATATTCCTGATGCTGAGATTACAGCGCAAACGCGCTTCGTTGTCATCCTTACTTCTCCTTTACTTCTATTAGATTCCAATTTCATGTATTCGCGTATCTGATAAACTATCATCCTAGTTACACGTTTTGGCTCAGAGGTATTGTTGTGTGCGCATGTGCGGTAAGCTTGCCTGGGGCTTATATATGCATTGGCGTATGAAAGAATAAACCAGTTATTAGTCAGCGCTTGTGTCGTAAGTTTCTTTTCTTTGTGGATGTCTCGTGCTTTTGCGCTGAAATTTTAGACTCAAGATTCTGGTGACGGTGTAACATTCTGGTTCGGCCGTCTCGTTTTTTCCCTCCTGTGGCATAAGCCTTAAGACCGAAAGCGTTCCCACTAGCTCGCGCCACCACGAGCCATAGGATGCTCTTTTTCCCTGGCCGACTGACCACGAGTGGCTTGCCGCAACAACCCCAAAATGAAAAGCTAGGGTGGGTCGCCAGCAATACGACGCAAACGCAGCGTGCGCAACGATGTAGCATGCCCCGCTGTCTCGCATAATTTTAAGAAAGAACCTTTCGTGCATTAAGAGACGTAATAAAATCCTCCTTGTTCGTTTCTGTTTGATTCATGGAAAAAAGAACCTCTTTGGCGCTGCCATGTGGAACGACGTGCGTGGATCAAAAGTTCCCTTTTCGCCGAACTGCGCTTCGCCCGGCGCACCGCTTCTCTCACGCGCTCGCGTCTCAGTGGTAGTTTCGGTATCGCGTACTACCGCGTGTGTTTTGTACGCTCTGACAGAAAGTTCGACAAAATGCCGCATGCAGGTGATGTTGCCCGATGCCCGAATCGTGCACGCCGCCGGTGCACGCCGCCGCGCAGTAAAGGCGGGCAACCTTGGGCACGGCAACAGTGACGTGAGAAAGACCGCTTTCAGGCGGGTGATTTAAAGTGCGTTAACGCGATGGGGACCACTGAAACGTGATTTTATTTCAAAATAAGCACTTCCTTGGTAGAAAAGTAGCACTACGAGGTTTCTGGACCGCTATTTCAACAATCAACGCCAACTCAATATTTGCCTTTAGCGTCCCTTTAAACACATTTTAATTTTACTGTGATTCAACCACCCAAGTGTGCATGTTTGTGTGATGTTTGTACTGCCTTATTTGAGACTTCTTTTGTTTGTGTTATCAACGCTTGCCTCTTATTCAGTCTTTAGAACACAGCTGGCGTTCTCTGGCGCGCTAAAAGGACCTACTCTTAAATTCTTCGCGCTTTCGTGGTGTGTTTCGGGGGGCTGATACGCCGGCCATTGGAAGCTGCCCAGTGATTGCCTCCCAATATAACGGGGTGTGTGCCAGTGGCTTACGTAAGGCGCAGGACAAATAACCGATGATCAGTTGGAGCGACGGGATGGATAGCAAGCGCAGCCGAGGGCTACATAGAGTTGTGTGAGGAGATCAAGAAGTTCAAATCCCCTGAAGGCGAAGGCCCTACGGACCTCCACAATGTAGAGACAGGAGTGTTTCCAAATATATGGCAGCTGAGAATAATATATCCAACGTTGTACCATGACGCTTATCCGTGGTGGGGCGGTTTGTTAAATTTATACATCTCACGGGAGTGTGGTCGAAAGCCGAATAATTTAAAAAAGTCACAGTTTGACCGCAAGACTGAAGCAATGAATGCGATAGCAACAAATTGTAATCTTATAAGTATTCTGAGTGAGGCTGGCAGCTGACTCTTTTGGATCTGATTTCGCGTAACTCTAAAATACACTGGCGTGAGAGAATACGGCCGCTCCAGGAAGAGATGCTCTTTCCGCACAGTCTCTTCGCGTTGAGAGCGCAGCACGTAGCGAGTCATACAGGCCATACACCGCTGATCGCTGGCGAGATGGCGCGGGCGCCAGCGATCGCGACCACGCCCTTAGAATCAAAGTTCAAAGTTGCTGCTGGGGCGACCCGCCCCACCTAACGTCTTTTCATGCACGTTCAAGATGGGCGGGGCGTTTCCTCTCCGCTTCGACGACAGGCCTCCCGAGCGGGGTCATGTTATCGCATGCGCCCTCCGAGCGACGGAGATGGGCCGGCTCCTTTTATCTCTGCTCAGCCGATTCCGTCGCCCATAGTCGCGCGATTTTACCCGCGGTAGAACATACGATGCGCGGGGGGATGTTATCAATTTGGACTTTATACGGCACATGACGGCGACGGAAACTGTGATGGCAAAACCCCGTCCAGAGTGTTGATATAATTGCTATCGCAATAAAAATACTTAGGTAACAACCTTGTAAACATTGCGAAGCAGTGGGAGGCCCAACTGGGCAGCTCGGACTTAGATGTTTATTTAGGACTTCTGTGTCACGTTAGGCGAGCGGCGGAAGACAGTGGGGCCCTGGACCTAGGGCTCTTTGCAACATGCTTCTGAGTAACACTTTCTCATTCCCTTTGCTTAAAGTAAAGATTCGTGCTCTTCTTCTAAGGCGTGAATTTGAATCGGATGACGCAACACATGGTGAATTGGAAATCATTGAGTGTGGCCTTCGTACAGCATTGGGGGCAGAATACGCTGGTAACGAAGAGTGACAAGATTATCTTCACAGTGAGAGCGCTCAGTGAATACCATAAATAGTGAATTGCCATAAACAACCAAATCCAAGGGCATGAAGGAATCTTCTTTGTTTTCATCCCCTAACTTTTTTAAGGCTCGGCGCCTGTCTTGCCGTCGCCGTCGACGCCGCAGTTCCTTTCCGCATATGCAGGTATATATATATATATATATATACAACCAAACAGACAAACAGTTCAGAAGAAGGCTTTTCAAAAGGGCGCGCGACTGGGTGTTCGAACCTACCACCCCTGGTTGCGCGGTGCACCGCGTAGATCCACCCGGCCACATAGGTATTTATACTCCAGCATACTGATGGCACGCGATTATTATATGCTATTTACCGTTGGTGGTACGCAGATCTCTGACGTGATTCAGCATGGCATAGGCTTCTGCACTATCACCCGCGACATGGCGGGAAAGTGCAAAAGGCACGCTTTAAACGGCGTCACCCTCCCGTCTTTCACCGGAGAGGCGCTGCGCGCCTTCGATTCTGTACTTTGACCTACAGGGCAGCGGTCGCATGCGCTCGCACGCTTATATCGTGAGGTGTATTCAACAGATTACTCATAGCTTTCTACGTGTTGTGCTTTCCCCGCATGGTTTCGCGTTGAAGTGAGTTGAGGGCCATAATCCACACAAAGGTCACGTCGCTCGCTTCAGCTGCCGTGTTTGCTACATACGACTGGTCGTAAAAAAAATCGGCAAATTTCACGCATTGTGTGAAACGTGTTCATGCAAAGCAGTTAGTGAGTAGCAGCCTATGCAGGATTTTTCGCTTGGAGCCAAGCGTTACGAGTTGGATGAACGTCTGTGTAAATGTAGTAGTTATGCGCACATGGCGGGCTTGTCACGCAGATTGACTACGCTGTCGTGTAAAGGGTAGCTCATTACAATGTAACAGCGGCACTCACGCTAGAGCAGGCATGTAAGTTATGCCGCAACGAAGTGCACTCTACGCTGCGATGATGTTGATATCATAAGTAGCGGTCATCGGCGTATACGAACAACTCTTGCCTATTATTTGAGTAGTCGTCCTGTACTATATTGTTTAAAGGCGGATAGTAAATGCCGCCGCTACTATTGGTGTTTGCTTGACATGGTGCTTGTATCGGGCCTTTTTCCCATGCAGCTTGAAGCACTGGTGTGGCTCTGTCTTAGAATATTCGACTGTCACGCAGGGAGTCTGGGTTTGATTCCAGCTCTAGCTGTGATTTTTATTCTTTGCGTTCAACGCGCTTTCTCGCTCACTGACTACGTTGCCGATGCCGGCACTGAAGTTTCTGCCACACTGGCTCCTTAACGATATCACATTAAGACTTCCAGCTTACTCTCGCAGTCCCGGAATTGATTGATATAGTCTGTGACCCACCTGTGGCTCACACCTCTATAGCACGGGCTTTGTTATGCGGGCATGCGGCGCACGTAACTCCTGGAAAAGGTTTCGTTACGTAAGCGGCAGGCAATTCACGTTATTAATGTCACAACCTGTGTATCGTGTTCATCAGACACTCATGTCCTCCTGTACCAATTTTTAAATGCGAACCATTCCTTAGCGAAACCCAGGCAATTTGAGCGTTTATATCTATCTATCTATCTATCTATCTATCTATCTATCTATCTATCTATCTATCTATCTATCTATCTATCTATCTATCTATCTATCTATCTATCTATCTATCTATCTATCTATCTATCTATCTATCTATCTATCTATCTCTCTGTCTGTCTGTCTGTCTGTCTGTCTGTCTGTCTGTCTGTCTGTCTGTCTGTCTGTCTGTCTGTCTGTCTAGCCGCCTACGTCTGGGTGATCTCATGATCTCCTCCTTAACTTGATGTAGACCAAAATTGGCATGGGAGGGTAAAAGGATTTGACGAATATGACTGTCTGATCATGGCGTGAATAACATGAAAATCCTGTCGCTTACGTCGTCAAACGCTTTCTTCCAGGCCCGTTTGGCAAATACCCGTATACCACGGGCCGTGGTATACGGGTACGCTGACATCTGATAGTTTATATCTACCCAGAAACGGCGAGAACAGGCATTGGTAATTTAAATGCGAGAGCGTTAAGAAAAACTGAATCTGGCATCGTAGATCCGGCGAATGCAAAGAATAAAAATTAGGATCCCATAAGGAATGGATCCCAAGCATTCTGCGTGGCAGTCAGGTATTCTACCACAGAGCCACGCCTGGTCTAGAAACTGCTTTGAAAAAGTACCCTATGCAGGCGTAGTGTCAGTGCAACGTCCAGTGTGGTTGGGCTGCTGGCTATCTAATTTTATAACAAGGCAATCAGCATTACATATGTACTCCTACAATACATGCGTCATGTCAGGTTAACGTGTGTGGTTCAAGTGTTGGCTCCGCTTTTATAGCAGTCTAATAACGATTACATTTGTAATGCTCGCTGATTTGTATTACACGGTGACTGCTTCGCAAGAGACCGATTCCCACGAGGCGTGGCATCTGCAGAATTTTTATTTATACAACGTTAAAGAGACGACCGCAAGAGCGCCCAGACGTAGGTGGCTGAATAGATGGATAGATATAAACTCTCTAAGTGCATTGGTTTGCTAATAAATCCTTCGAATTTAAAAAGAACTGCAGCTGCAGTCCTTGCCACTTTGAAAAAAATGTTTTGACTACAATGATGTTCTGTACAAGTATATTTCACCAGGCAGACTGTTGATGCTGATGACCGTTTGTTGAGCTGGTGACAATAAAAGTGTTCAACTTCTGACGTCTCATTTATTGCCAATGCCAGAAGTGAATATGTGTTATGAGGTGAATCTGTGTTATGATAGAAAATTGGCAGAATATTCGCACTGCGCAAATAAAATTAAAACGAAAAATTTCGGCAGATCCCACGTACTGTGGCAATCAATGCAATGCGAAGCACGCGGCGGAACTGTGGCGTAATTTTTTTACATTAAGCGATACGTTACCAGATGAGGCTAAAGACGTTACCATGAGGCAAATGGTATACGTGCACACATCCCTATAGGAAAAGAACCGCGTTTCCAGTGCCTCCCAGTGCCTTTCAGCGCACTGGTTGGCACTAGGAACGCTGTACAGTGTGGCCCAGTGTCTTGCAGCGCACTGGGAGGCACTGGTCACGCTGTAGAGTGTCTGCCCGATCACTCGGAACACTGGTGGTACATTGGAAAAAACTGGGCGCGCTAGGTGGAATTCCTATCAGATACGGTATTGGATCGCGAGAAGTCTAAAGAAAAACGTATCGGATATTTTCAAAATAATATTCTAATGTGTGTCCTGCACATATCGAGCTTTAGTTTTAGTTAAGCGACGGACGTACGCATACGCTAAAGCAATCATCTGTCGAGTGAGCGCGCGTGCACTTTCTCTGAAGTGTGTGATCGAATGTCGTGAATGTAGTTCATATAACTACATCGAAAAAACGTTTCATTCGAGCACAATATGACATTATTATTAGTCTGATAATCAACATAAACATAGTCCAGCAGTCAGTCCTTCTATATGGGCTCGTAGCGCTGAAAGCAGCACACCACGGGCAACCGTGAGCCAATGTATTATAACGCACAATTGCGGCGTTTCTAGCTTCTGATTTGTGTAGTCGAAGGTGCAAATATGGCCACGCTTGAGTCAGCTATCATCGAAACTGCATTTGAACAGTTATTAAATTCTTCGTAAATGAATATCCACGTTAATCACAGCGATCGTGGCGCACGGAGTACAGCTCTAAGCCTAACGGTCGGTTCAGCTATAGTGAACTACTGCGGCTGTATAGTGCGCGGGACGTAAACAAAAATCACATAAAATATGTCCAAAAGGGTGACGAAGAATAAAGTGTTCAGTGTGCATGTAAGATGCACATTGTTTTCTACATAGGTATGACTAACTGCTTAGTGAGTAAGTGAGATTGCCGCAACACATCTGCGCTTACGCAAATATGTTTTGCGGCAAAATGTGCCAGATAGACGTTCTGATCCTAGGCAGAGCATAAACAAATTTAAGTATCTTGTGTTAGGGTCTCGCGAGCACGAAGAGACTGAAATCTGCGCGTCTAAACGAAAAAAATGAAAATACTGGTTACGGGAAGTAGTTATAACATGAAGAAAATAAAGGTCGAAACTAGTCTTCCAGGTGTGGTGTTGCGGTAAAGTGTCGGATTCGGGATGTACGGTGCGTCGAGGTGTTGGGTTCGACTCCGGCTAGGTCGCTCGTGTTTTTTAGGTGTTTTTTTGTCGCAGTGCTCGCGTTTGAGCTCTAATTGCGATCTGGGATGACCACAGTTTTTAAAAAGAAAAGCGTGCCTCGTGCAGCGTGCCAGCGTCCCTAGTACCTAGAGCCACACTGGTCCAGTAATCATGTATGGCACTGGGACAGTGCCACTGGGTTTTCCGATGGGGATATGTTAAAGGGAACGACAACTGATTTTCCTCGTCTCATTGTTTACGGCGCAACAGAAAGCTCACCCTTCGCAGTGTTTTTAGCTGCAGTAGTTAATGCCAAAAGCACATAGTCATTTTACAAGCAGCATTTTTCGATCTGAAAGGCTGTAAACACGGATGCACCTTTCCTCCAGCAACGCTGAGAATTGGTAGAGATGCCGCCAGCCCTTCTCGCGATTTTGAAAGCTATCGCTGTTCTGCTGTCGCAGGAGTTTCTGTAACTATATGTTTAACCACCTTTATTTATAGCTTTCCAACTATTTTTGAAAATAACAAGCTGTTACAATGAGATGATGTGGCATAATACACCTTCCCTGTATTTGTACCGCGTTGTGTGCGCATGCGTCCAAGGTTGCCTGCGCCTGTGTCATGGGAGGCTTGTCCCGGCGTTGTTACTCTCTCGATGCGCGAGCCCAGCCAAGTCATCGAAAACGTCACTACGCATATACTCGGCACAGCCGAGTATATGCGTAGTGACGAGTGTAGGTAGCAAAACTATGCCGCTCCAAAATTTTAGCGACTTGGAAAATGCGTGGACGGTTGCATGAGCACGCTGAAATGTTGCTCAAGACGAGCTGCCGAGCATGGGATCATTATGTCACGCAAAGGCAACGCCACTTTAATGCATACCACTAACGCAGACCTATATGCACATTTTAATGGAGTAATACTTTTTAATATACAGAAACGAACAATATTTCAATACTAACAAAAAATCGCCGACCGCGTAGAGCAATCAACGGTTACATGGCTGGTTTCATCGGATCGTTCATGTTTTTGCCTCCAGAGGCGCCACAGGTCATTTTTTCGCGACTTTCAAATACGAAATAAAAATATAAATCCACCTCTCAAGAAAAAACAGGGTTGGTTTGAGTCGATGCGACGGACAATCTTTCCATCAGTGGAGCCATCTCATTTCATGTTCTGGGCAGTTGCCGGTCCCTTCAAAAAGTAGCCGATGCGTTATACCTGTAACCAGTTGTTTACAGTTGCGCAACGATGCCAACAGCTACATAGGTATTACCAACACCAGACGCAGTAAGGCGATATGTAGTCCTTCTACTTGTCCGCCATGATTGAGAACGCACGCACGTTCTACGAACCCGTTTTCTTTACAGTTCTCACGTTATTGTGATTGATGGTGCGCAACGCAGACCTCGCCGATACCGCTACCTATCTGTGTGTGTTCGGTGTCTGGCGGCCGGCGAAGTGGGATGCGGCTTACGTGGAAGTTGCGCATCGCTGTGTTCTTATATGTACCCACGCTGCAGCACCAGCAGTGGAGCCGCTTGCTGTGGACGACGCATTGGAATCCCGTGGTTGCAGTAGCCTCATTGCTCCATGTTTCAGAAAGTGCTAACACGCCAATTCATGATAGAAGAGCGTCTTTTTCGAGCCCGTACACGTGCGCGTGCACAGACTCTACGTTCAGAGCGGCGAGCGTGAGGGGACTGTTGTGGTTGTGGCACCAAATGAAGGTGGTAGTCCGGCCCAAGACAATGTCTAGAGGCCTGTTTGCTAGCCGCCTCACGTCGCCGACAGACTGCGTCAATAGAGCCGGTGACATATCGGAGCCTGAAGTCACATTTTGCGTTGGTGACGTATAGGCCATCGAGGTTGGTGGTCCTGCAAAGTACTACGTAGACAAACTTCAATGTACTGCGCTTATTGTATCCGAAGACTAGCTGGGCCTACGCAGCCCTTTGTGACTTATATATTCCTATGGTGTTTTCTTGTCCAAGAGGATACTGTGCCCTCTTACACAAGATATTTTTGTGTCTTATGTTGTGGTTTTGGTGGTTCGCAGTACCAGAGGCACTCATTTAAGTTCTGCTGAGGGTGCGAGGTAGTGATGTGCTGCGTCCTGGCTGGGACGACAATGCCTACCGTAGACGTTGCAGATTCCAGTCACAGTCGCACGAGGTTGCCGTGTTCATTACGCTGGGTGTCCCACAAGGTGCTCATGTTTTCATTAACGAGGTCGTCGCTGCGGGATGACATAACACGTTGTCCCTAGCGTCGAGGCAACGTGCGGTATAGCGGTCGACGTCCGCATTGCTGTAGTATAGCCGTATGCCATCAGGGCACTCAGCGGCAGCTTCTTCGCGCTTCACAAAGCGGCTCTACGTCAATCTGACGTCGTCCTGGTTCAGCATGACGCCATAGCCCAGCCTCATATGAAATGAAAAGAACACTGCGTCATTCTGGCGGACCACGTGGACGAGCAGATGGCACTGGAGCGTCTTCCAGGGGTGTTTTGTCTTCAACTCTGTTCCTTGTTTGCGTTTCATTGTGTATGTTCGCTGTTAATGAGTTGACTGAGACAAAGAATTACCTGTGGCACATACCCGAATAACATGAACTGTGGTAGCGGGTATGTGCCACACGTGACTGATGAAAAAGGTTTCACGACGTACGCGGCAGGCTGCGTTATTCATATCATGACCGGTGAATCAGGCTCGTCATAGACTGAGCTCCTGAAATGCCAAATATGGTATATTCCAAGTTATGGAGACGACCAGGAGAGCACCCAGACGTTGGGGGCTAGATAGATAGATAGATAGATAGATAGATAGATAGATAGATAGATAGATAGATAGATAGATAGATAGAAATGTACAAAGCGCCTGAGGTTCGCTAAGACATGCTTCGCATTTAAAATGAGGGCAGCTACGCACTAGTGGTGCAAAAACTCAGGAAATAGCTGAGGGGTAGCTTCCTTTCCACCTCCTTTACCTTCTCCAAACTTTCAAATCATTCGTCCTCACACTCACTTCCCTTTCACCTCCTTGCTATGGTATGCTCTACTCTTTCTCCTCCTCTTTTCCATCTACACCTTTCCCTCATCAACCTTACATCGCTCCTCACTCTAAATTCCCTTTCGCGCCAGCGCGCAATACTTAATATACATGAATATGTTATGCTTTATCCTATTCCCTCCTCCTTTCCTACTCTTTACCTTCACTCCCCTTTCCCACCTCCTTGCTATACTATACTACATAAGGGTATCCTATGCTTTGCCTTCTACCCTCCTTCTTTTCCTCCTCACCTTGACTTTCCTTTCCCACCCCTTGCTATACTGTATAACACAACAGAAGGCTCTCCTATGCTTTACCGTCTCCCGTCCTCTCCCTCCTGCGCGCCCTCACTTACCTTTCCCGCCGCTGGCTGTGCCATCCTGTATATGGCTATGGTAATCATTCGTTTCATTTCATTCATTTATTTTATTACGATAGCAATTATATGCACAGTCTCGGCTGGAAAATGTCCGTCCTCGTCGCCGTCATTCACCGTATATGTATAAGTATGTATATATATAGAAAGGCCACAAAGAAAAATAATTAAGAAATTCTTTCCGACGCGCGGAATCGAACGGGCGACCTCTCGCTTTGCAGCCCGGCGCTTTAGACGTTAGGCCACGACAGCACCCTCCCTCAGCCTGCTAACGGCGAGCTATTTATATACACCATGTAATTCAGCATGCTTTCTTAGTGGCCACATAGATGGCGCGACGTGCGCGCGTGTTGCGCGCTTTAAAGATCGTCGCCCCGCCCCTGCGAACGCCTTTGCTGTTCGCTCTACAGGGCGTCGTCGCTTTCGTGCGCTTATCTCAAGGAAAGAAGGGGCGGCCGGTGGGGTGCTTCCCTTCGCTCGCTGCAGCGGCCGCGTTTGCGAAAGGAGCGCGCTGTTCAAACAGAAATAAGTAACAACTGTGACAATTAGTTCGCGCTCGTCTTGTGTGTACCTGTTAGTTTGTTTCATAGGTCCGGCTTTAGGTTTGAGCAGTGCGCTTCAAGTGTCGAGCTGTGACGCATTAGTTCGCGCTCGTCCTGTGTGCGTTCTTTTCGTGCGTCCTTTGGGCTCGAGCGACGCGTTGGCAATTTCGAGCTGCATGCTTTCCGTTCTTAGCGTTACATTACAATTTATTACTATCGCAATCATTGCTTCGCCGTTGCGGCGAAACTGTGACTTTTTTATTTACAACTTCACACAGAAGGGGACATGGGAAGAAAAAGCTGAGCAGAACATGACTTGGCTTCACCGCCTGTTACAGTTCAGCGGCACGCCGTGGCAGTGTATTTTTTGCACTTTGTGCAAAAAATACACTGCCACCAAGTACGCGTAATTTATACAAACTAAAGTTCTTTAAGATAGGAGCAGTTTAGAAGAGCTGTGTAGAAGGATGATCGCTGGCTAAGTGGTAAACAAGACGTAAAGCTTTCTTTTGCAGAATATAGAACTTTACTAAATTTGTGAGCATAGTGTCCCATACTAGCTGGCAATAATTCACCTGTGGCATAAACAGAGATTCGAAGCCACAATTTGATTTTAGCAGGAAGGACATGCTTTAGCCTCTCCCCTCCTCTTTTTTCTTCTCCTCGCTCTCACTTCCCTCTCCCACACCATGATATACTATACTCTGCATTGCTGTAACTATGTTTCAACTTCGCTATGCACAGCACAGTCTTTTGTGTGCTCCCGTATACGGCCCTAGCTCAAGCTTCGACAGCTCCGCTGTTAAACGTGCAAGAAAACTTGCATAGCCTTAGCTACACAGTAATGTTTTGTAAATGAACAAATTCTCCTACAACGTTATTAGCTTTATTACACGGTTCCCCTCCTTAGTTACCGACATAGTCAGGTAAGGGCCGCCGTTTCTATATCATAGGCAACACTTGTTTGGTTTCGTCTCTGTTTGCCGCTTGGTGACGTATCTAAGCGGTAATTCCTCTACTGGACGATGCCATCGCCAGCCTGGGCTTTCGCATCATAACAGCCATAATAAAAGTGCGTTCAAACAAGAATAATACTTAGAATAACAGAGAATAATAATACCTCTTACTGACGGTGTAAGAATATTGGTGGAAAAATGTGCTTACCGAGCAATTTAGTGGTTGGCGAGTTTGGCGAGTCGCAGTGTTATTTCTGAAGTATTCTGCAACATGGCATTGATCGCAATCGAATTGCTTGTAAAAATCCACAGGAAAACCGATATCAACCTCGAGAGCAGGTTTTGGTATGTCATTCCAGCAAAGATCGTGTTTGCCGTCACTGAAACGATTAAATGTTAAAGTAAAACATCTGACCACAATTCGTACTCTCGGCTTAAAGTCCTGCTGAAGTAACACGTGTTGGCACTGTGTCGTTGGCAACATTTGAGAAGTATCTGGAATTTCGCTTGCTCTAACTAACACGCTTAAATTGTATCGAAAATTACATACTACCGTTCTCAATAAGAATGCTTCTCAATGTAAGTTAATGCAAACTCTAATTTAACTCTGCGTAAATGCATTTAACATGTGAGACGATGCAGAACCTCTGTAACAGGTATTTCCGGTGCATGTAGTGGGATAAAAGACCTTTGTGACACTTAACATCGCATTTTAAGAGTGGAACGCGTTAGAGTAACCGTGCCTCGTTCGCATCACGTTCTCATTCACTTGGCATACTTCGCTTCCCGGTGAATACCTCAACCGTGCTACCAGGAGGTAAGCGTCTGTGCGCGTGCCATAGGCAATTGTGAATTCTTCTAGGGCCGCTAACATATACACATTCGCAAAGTGCCCACAACGCCATAATTTATCATTGTGCGATTTAGCGAAGCATCCACTAGGCGTCTTCAGGCAATACGCGCACATACGCAGTAGCACACGTTCTTCTTGTGGCTGATTATGATTAATAATGATGGCTGAGCGCTCTCCGTGGCCATCATGCGCACAACGCGCGCATCATGGCCACGGAGCTTATCAGGTGACTCGTTTTCACGGCTTACTACACGAGGAATTTTATCACTGCTTCGCCCATGGTGACGTCTTTCGGGTGATGCTCCAGACGTCTGCAGAAATTTCCGCTATCGCCATTGTATAGGCTTCCAAAGCGATGTTGGGCGGCGCCACTGCTCTTATCGATACTGGGAATAGACCTTATGCAAAATTGCTGCCATCTGTCGGAATTTTGACGAAGCTGAGAATCGGCGCCAAGTTGGAGGCCTGTGTACGAATTGTATTGCTGTCGCTGTTATAACTTCTTGCTTGTATCTGGGCTTGCAATCGGGGCATAAAAACGTCAGACGTTACAAATTTTGTATGTTGTTCGTGTAGCGAATGAAGCGCTGCTAGCTATCGGAATATTATTCGTGTAGTGTGGGATGGTTGGGAGGAGGCATTAGGGGGCGCTCGACGCGGCTGCCCACAGCGATGACAATAAGAAAGTGCTGTTGACCCATTTCAAAGAGTATTTCATAAGGGACAATCTACGTCGACCAAATGTATTGTGCATCTTATTGTAAATAAAACTTTGTCCGGCAGGTTATTTTTGAAACAAGAAATATTCCACTTCTGTAGCAACCGATGTATATTTGCATATAATTACTTCATGGTTAAAATATAAGAAATTTAATGTCCACTTCCCACGCACGTGACAAGTGAACATGAAAAAGGTTAGTTGCTTCAAGAATCAGGCGCTGATTAGCTGGTATTTTATTGAATATCGTTCCGACATGTACTCGTAAATAACACGATCCGCCAAGAATAATCGCGTTCACATCGTCGGCGGGGTTTACTGGCGCCTTACAATTCCAACCCGTAGCAATAAGGCAGTTTTGCGTTGCCAACTGAACGCTTCCCAAACCACCTCAGCGCGTAACCAATGGTAGCGCACCCTAATAATAATAATAATAATAATAATAATAATAATAATAATAATAATAATAATAATAATAATAATAATAATAATGGTTCGAGTTTAACGTAAACCATGACATGATTATGAGAGACGCCGTAGTGGAGGGCTCCGGGAATTTCGACCACCTGGGGTTCTTTAACGTGCACCTAATCTTGGCCTGAAGTATTTTCGGCTCTATCGAAAGTGCTGCCGCCGCGGCCCGGATTCGATCCCGCGACCTGTGGTAGAACACTCACGGTCGAATGTAACACAACTGCGGGAACAGAATTTTTTCCAGTTTCATACGAAAAGTGCCACACACAAGCATCTGTTCACATTTCATAGCGCACAGGGGTGGATACAGGATATTGCTGACAGGGGATCAGCGTCAGCTGAGAGAACCTGATATGTGTTCTTCTTGTGGTATAAATAAATAAGAAAGTGAGGGGGGGGGTCAGGCCACCTGGGCTGCCCCTCTGAATTTGGCAGTGTTATCTCATGAAATGCTTGAAAAATACGCATAGAAAAGCAGTACGCGCGAAAAGCATCCCACCAAATGCTACCTTGTTATTCTTTACAATCGAAAACAAACTACGAACAACACGCTCCAGCACAATCGGTCCATTTGCTGATAATCGATGACGCGCACGAGCTACCTAACATGTAACTGTTATCAAATTGTGATAAACAAGGTAATGGTGTCAACAACTGCGCAGGCATGCGCGAGTAGCCTCGATGCAGCTTTGAAGCTCGTACAAGAAGCCGGTTTGTCTGTGCCTGCAGGTACACGGCGCGAAAACTGTCTCGTTCCGGCATGACACAAAAGAGTGTTCTGTGATTATAGTGCCGATAAAGTCACATGCAGCATGTATAAGGAACGGTGAACGTAAACACGGCATTAGTCGTAACCAATAGTCGGAGCAGCGGAACGATCTGCCGCAAGGAGACCAAGTAACATATGGAGGCTAGCTAGTTTCCTGCGAACCCTGTTTCAGCATCCTAATTTCTTCGATCTCAGCAACACGGCACACCAAAATATGTCGGCATCGCCGTTCCTTTCAGCCACCACACTAGCCACACATAGATGCGTACGCTCTATGTGTGCACATGCGCAGCGCGCTTAGCCTTCAACATGGCGGAAATGCTCATGGTGGCCGTTAGATGGCCCAGGTTTTGGATAAGATCTATATCCATGGCGCAGTCTCACTTCGTCACAACGCTGCCGCCCCTCGCTTCCGCGCACGCGGAACTTGACTATCAGTCCTTGACTGTCAGTTCTCCGGGTCGTATGAGGAGCGCATGCGCGCACGTGCGCTTTCGCCGCCGCTGCGAAGTGTGGTGACAAACCGGCTTCGCCGGCAGCGTCTGTCCCCGGTGAGGCACAGCTGGGCTGCGCGAGTGTCGCGCCCAAACTTGAGCTTGGGTTCCCTATAACGATCATTGGTAATCGGCGCAAAAGACCCCAGAGAAATGTTGCCGAGTAAGGGGATCCTTCACATTTAACGAGTTAACATTGAGGTAGGCGGTGACACATGCGCGATTTGTCCACTAATTCCATATTTTACAGTGCGAGACGACACCACAGGAAGGAAGGCACACAAGACACACGGAGCCCTCTTGTGTGCCTCGCCCAACATATTACTTTGTGCGCCACGTTTTCTAAAATCACGAACTAGCGCTTCGCTGACACCTCCAATCTACATAACAGTAGCGCGCTTCTGTGTTGACAGTCTGCTGGTTGCGCATGACGAACTTCTTAGACTTCGAAATAAAATGCTTCGGTACGCATTCCTCAAACGGCCATTTTCAATTCTCTGGAAGCTCCTCCTGCTTCCTGAAGTACAGAAAAGACGCGTACCATCGAGGAAGAATATAAGACTGAACAGAAAAGGGCGTGAATTCCAGTAAGCATGTACCAAATAGCCCAACAAGTTTTGCTAAGCTCCTCCTGCTGGCTGCTTGCACGAGAACAGATGCGAGTGGCTCGTTGAACTAGAGAACGAAACACTGAGCGTTTGTGCACGGCCATATGAACCGACTCGTAGTCTGGATTGGCTTTCAGTGGACACTGAAGGCGATGTCTGTGGAAGCACGTTCTACATTGCGCCAAAGAAAGACAGGTAACCGTCTTTCTTTCCTTCCACAGTGAACTTGATGGAAAGCTCGATGACAATTAGGTAGTCATGAAAAAGTTGCACGTCCTCCTTTGTAATGAAGTGGTTTATAATGAAGTTCTTTACAAATAACTGGTTTTTCGTGTTTCTTGCCAATTAAGCGCCACTATTTTTTAACAACTCATTATTTTTTCAGCAGTCCGGCTATATTAAAACGCGCAAGGGTGCAATAAATTGCTAACACCTCCCTTGTCAGTGGTCATTGGTCACCGGCGAAGTACCTGACTGGTATACACTCCTTCCGCTGTGTACCTACGACTAACTTCCTCACCGGAACAGCGACTGGCCTCCCTGGTACGGTATCTGGCCAAGAAATTCGAAATGAACCTCTCGACTACACTCTGGCTTCTGTAGGCTTCTGCCACAGGAGCGGAGAAACGAGACGGCTGAACCAGAATTGACGCCTGCGGAGAACACGAGCCGTGGCTTCACGTTCCATTGCGAAGTGCCGTCTTTATACGCTTCTCTTGAGGTGACACGCTACCTGATTTTGTTCGCCGCTTAAGTGAGGGCGCTTCAACGGAATTATGTAGGGTTGCGTCGCATGACGTCACGCCAGAATTTGTGACGTCATGTTGACGTCACAAGATTCTGTGATCTGTGGCGTCGTAAATACGTCACATGGTGACATCATCACGTCATGCTCATTCTTTGCACCACTCCGCAGAACGTGAGACGCCAGCGGTCAAATTTCGTGTTTAGTGAGGAATATAACGCTTTCCCCTATAAAGGAGGCACCCTGAACCCCGTAACAACGGGAGACTTGAGCGGCAAAGTGCGAAGAAAATAAAATGGGGCAGAAGTAATTGATAACTGCAGTATTGACACTAGAACTAAAAGAGGAGATATTTAAGCAGTATCTACAGAAAGGAACAGGTTGCGCATAATGAACACCTTCTTCCGAAAATATTAGTAATAGAAAGTGCAGATAAAAAAGCCCTAGCGGACAAACAAACAACAAAATAGATATTATTCTGCGCGGCCACCCAGACACAGGACCGCGTATCTGTGTCATGAGCAAGGTAAAGTTCAGTGACCACAGCTGAGTGTGTGCGAGGATAACGCATAAACAGAGAACTAGAGCAAGATTAACCACCAAAGAGAACTCAACCTTCACGTAGTGACGATATAACAAGACGACTTTTGTATTGCGATTGAGAACAAATACGAATCTTAAGTACAAAAGGAAAATACTGACGTCGAGGAAATGAACAAAACAGCAACTTAAATGATCATTGAAGCAGCAATCGAAGTTGAAGGTAAAGCGTCAAGACAAGGAGTAGGGAAACTCTCCCAAGAAAGAGCAACGTATGAAAGTCCCGAACTAAACATATTAAAGTTCGCTCAGCTAAGAAAGCTGATCGCTACTCTCTCTATCTACGAAATACTTAATAGAGAAACAGCAACACATGAAATCCACGAACTAATGGCCGTAAACAAATTTGGCTCAGCTAACAAAGCTGACCACTAATGAAATTCACCACACGGAAAGGAACAGGAAATAAGACGAGGCAGAACGAGACAGCACTTCCTCCTGTCTCGTCTGTTTTCCTGTCCCTTTCCGTGTGCTGAAGTTTCAATACGCATCAGTATTAACACGCCGAACTGCATACGATAAAACGCTGATCAAGAAGAACAAAGAGAGTGACATAAGGAACGACAGCGTCAAAGCGACAGAGGCAGCAGTAAAGAAAGGAAGGAGCATCGGAGCAGCGACAACGAAACTCCGTTTAGGAAGGAATACAATGCGCGCTCTAAAGGACAAGCAGGGATATATTATCAGTAATTTCGTTGGCATAGTTGAGATGGCTGAGGAATCTTACGCTGCACTATACTTTTTGCAAATAAGTCATCGATCCTCGAGCGACAGCAATGTCGTGCAAGAAAGAAAGGAAGGATAAAGAGAGAAAGGAAAAACAGGGATGTTAACCAGTCTAGAAGGACCGGCATGCTACCCTACACTGGGGGAAGGGACGGGGGAGATATAAAGAGAGAGAGTGAGAGGGAAGGCGAATACGCACGTACAAAAGGTCGCACACATCTCACAGCCATGCAAAATACTGTAGTTCCATATGTAGCTAACGACGAGGGTAAAAATGCCATACGCAATATGACACATGGAAAAGCGGCCAGAGAGGAGAAGAGAAGAGAATACAGAGGAGAATTTATTTTGAAGAAACGTCCTACGCTATACACTCAGTGCCTCAAAGAAACAACAGTTCGATTGAGCTCAAAAGTACCAACATTATACCAACATACCAACAAGTACCAACAAAAGAATTCAGGAAATATAGGTCTATCAGCTTGCCCTCAGTAATATACAAAATATTTACGCAGCTGATTTCAAACAGCATGAGAGAAACACTTGAACTAACCTAGAGAACAAGACGGTTTCATGAAACCGGCTTGTTCCGAGTTGTTCAGGAAGCCGGCTTCCGCCAGCCTTTCCGCCGGTGGGATCCTCATCCCACCAGCGGAAAGGGTGATTTTTCGTCCATTTTTATTGCTTTCAATTTAGGTCCAAATGATTAAACTATACAAAAAGCTAATAATGTCCGCTTTGCTTTAATTCCTTGGCATAATTGTCTGTTGGCTTCACTAGTTTGGTCTGACAAAGAAACGAACCCCTCGAAATATTTCCCTTCTTTCGTAATCACAAAAAAGAAATTCGCTGTAGAATAAGAATGGGCTGGCGCATTCAGAGACACTTCGATATAATCACAGGAAATCTGCCCCTGTCATAAAGGCGAAAAGTATACAATCACTGCATACTACCACTTCTAATAAATGGGGCTGAATCCTGGAGGCTAACAATGCAACTAGTGATAAAGTTGAGGAGCACACAGCTTGTAATGTAAACAAAGAAGATAGAAGTAACACTGAGAAATCGGAGGAGGAAAGAATGGGTGAGGGAACAAACAGGGGTAGCGGATATTCTAGTTGACAGTAAACGAGAAAATTTCTATGACTATTCTCAAAGTGTTCTTATTTTATTGCCCATGAAAGCAGCAGGGTAGCTGCAGCTTCTATTAGGAACTAGGAGCTCCTTACACCTACCTTGGATAAAGTCATGAGCAGAAAAAATATGCGTCATATCACACTCACTGCCTCTTGTAGAGGTCATGCCACGGCCCACTTACTTGACACGATAATAAAAGTCTCGAACTGACTCTCTGCTGCATTCAGACAGGTATGGTATGCGTCCACCAGTCGAGGAGGATGTCAGGTAATGCAGTTCTTCATTTTGCGGACATTCGCCCCACCTGCCATTATCTTTACGTGCCCCTAAGCTGCAAAAGAAAATAAAACGAAAATTTTGCTGAATTTCGTTTGTGCAGCTTTCACGAATCATTCCTTCAAATGACAGTGAGTGCATAACATTATTCGATCACTTTGTAAATATTTCTAAAGAGCAAGGCTGTGGCGAGAAATGAGCAGCACCACCTGACCACTGCCGCGTTACATTGCACATCACACGAATGAGTCCAACTCGTGCATAAGACGCACGTTCACGCAATACTGGCTCACGGACTGTGACTTGCGAATAATGAGCCGTCGTGGTGACGTGAAATCTCTTTCAGTATTTCATAATCAGCCAAGTTTAGAACGAGACGAAATTGCTTTTTTACTTATTTTTATTGTACGTAGCTTTAGAATGGTGAAATGAAAGTTGACCTAGAAAGACTGAGTGGAAAACTGTACCTCCAGCAGTAGCTTCAGGGATTATAAAAGTTCTTGGGACGTAACGTCTATGTAAGTGAAGGCATCAGCGAAAGCGGAAAGCTTCCTCAGATTTCTTGAACATTTCAGATTTCACCCCTTCTCTCTCTTTACATCGATTTTTCAGTCATGAAAACTAGAAGTCGCCGCTGTTAACGAAATATTTCGAACTAAAATATACGGCAACTCATTGTGAAAGATAACATAGAGCAATAGACAGGATTGCTTGCAATATGAAACTACACGAGCGCTAAACATGCATGCTGGGAAGCCTTCATCTTTCAATCACGCAAGCGCACGTCAAGCGTGCTTCCGCGTAGCTCGATTTGCTCACTGTGGCACGCAGGGGCGTAGCCAGAAATTTTTTTCGGGGGGGGGGGGGGGTCAACCGTGCTTTATGTATGTTCGTGCGTGCGTTTGTATGTGCGCGTGTATATATACGCAAGCAAAACTGAAAAATTTCGGAAGGGGGGGGGGGTCGAACCCCCCCAACCCCCCCCCCTGGCTACGCCCCTGGTGGCACGGTAAAATGTCACCATTGCATCAATATAAGCACATTGCCCTGAGTGTATGCTTCGACGTAAGGTGATGTACAGAAAGTTGAAGCACATTGCAAGGAAAGCAGCTACATGAAGTTTCTGGAATTGAATAATGCTTGCAGACAACCAATTAAGCAGTTAAACAATGCCATGTGTCGCCACAGTACTTACTGCCTAACAAGACTACCTTTTTTGTCGGAACATGTTCTCGCCTTTTTTGTAGCCCTTCTGGTAAAGGAGAATACAATTATGGAAATCAACTGTCACGACCGCGACTCACGCACTTTTCACGAGCAAGGATTTATCAACGTTCTTTTAGCTGTAGGTTGGAGCTCGCCATGCTTCCTGATATGTTTACTGCGCTTTTCGACAAGACGTCGAATACAATGTATATAACTTTACTTGAAAACAAAAAATCA
The DNA here is from genome assembly GCF_013339695.2 of Rhipicephalus sanguineus. Lineage (NCBI taxonomy): Eukaryota > Metazoa > Arthropoda > Arachnida > Ixodida > Ixodidae > Rhipicephalus > Rhipicephalus sanguineus. The sequence goes on along the minus strand of NC_051179.1, from coordinate 139,089,636 downwards.
CCTATATAGGATAGCATAAATAGCTTCTGGCATAAAATACGCAATGTGCATGCATATTATGCCAGTTTTCCCTACAAACAGTGAGAGTCAACGAATGCGAAGTTGAAGTGGATACCTGGTGAAACTACGGAGTGCACTCACGAGCATTTCGACAGGTCTGAAGAATCGTGCTACGAACCTCGAGATGTATGAGCGTAATGGAGATGGCGTCATCATTTCAAAACATATGTGCTGAATAGCGAACCCAATGTAAGCTCTTCATTACGGCTGAAACTCCTCAAGATTAACTGATTTCCTTCTTGTCCTAGTTGAGAACTAGGCGAGTTGAATAATGATGCAATGAACGGCCATGTATGCAGTGGTGACGACAACGAAACGAAAAATTCAGCTAGTTCCACGCTCCGAAAAGCATCCGACAACGGAGCTGTAAGCGCGCGAGTGTACATGATTGGCTACCGAGATCACGTGGTGTCATAAATCCGCCGCTACATTTGAAATGCGCGGCCTTACAGCTGATTGTTCAAAGCGACCTTACTTGACCTGCCGGCTGAGGCAGTGGCACTTCAGCTCCATCGTCAGCGCAGGTTGTAACCTTGACCACTTTTGTTTGTTTGTTTTTGTTTTTGAGCGGGCGGCTTACTTTCAGCGCGATCGCGAGCGAGTGCGCGGGCACGTCGTGCCATCCCACGGTGGGCGCGGTTACTGTTCAGCTCACGGTCCTCATATCAGCCAATGGCCATGGGCATTGTCTTCATAACGAGGTCATTTTGGGTGTGTCGCATCATTTCTAGCAGATCTTGAGAGTTATTTGCAAGTCCCCGTTAGCTGATGCGCTATTTTTGGCTCACATCTTTTGGAGAGCCTCGACTACCGATCAGCAGCGTTTTTCTGACCATGCTGAAAAAAGTGTTGCGGGGCCCCTTTCAACCTGATCACCGGTGTCAAACACTGTCAGAGCGCTCTCTAACGACCACGCGAATATGTCATATGTCAACTTCGCTATAAAGCGCAGGATGAAGAGTGCGATTCGACCTTTCCTATTGTGCCGTAGTTTTGCTTGTGGAGAAAACAAACCCTTGGGTGCTATGCAGGATTGCTCGAGTTTGGCCAAACTCGGGATCATTCCGGGCTTTGGCGAACCCTCCTTTTGAACGAACTAATGTGATGAGTAGCGGATAATTTTTAAAGTGCACTCGACAGGCACAGGAGTAGAAGACAGCCTATAGTGGTGCGCTTCGCGTGGGGAGCCCGCTAGAAAAAAATCAGTGTTCGATCGAGGGCAGACGGAACAAGCAGGCGAAGAGGTTCGGAGACCAACCACCGCGGCTGTTGGTCCACGCAGGATGTTGGTCCTGTTGCCTGTTGGTCCACGGAGTTCCTCCTTGAATCTTTCGGTGGTCCTTTGATGTGCTAGAGCAGCTTCCTGGTTCGCTCGGCGCCTTTCCTAGCACCCAGATGCTGAGCGCGGTGACAGACCCATCTCTGTTCCTCAGGCCGCAGGCGGAACATACAAAGAAGCGGCCGGCTTCCTGATGTGCTCGGCAGTCAAATCGGCCTCATGTGCAGCTACGACGCAGTCACTGCGCAGACCTGCTTCTGGCACTACGACGGGCGCGACGCCGACAGTATTGTGAGTGGCAGACGGCCACTAGTACTAAGCGTACTCCTCGTGAGCCGGGTCTTGACACCATGTTGTCGCTGAGGAACTCTAACGCGTTTTTCGACGTCGCGTGTGCTGTTGCTTGAGCTCCTGGGCCCACGAACCTTTCGCACTAATAGCATGAAAAGGTCAAATGCAGCCCTCAGTGCACTCTGTGTTCCATTGATTACGATGGAACGCGGCGTCACGTCAAGGCCAGTCAAAAAAGTTGGGTGCTGTCTTCAAACCAGCGGCATCCTCTTTCATTTCTTTGTCGTTCCACTGAGTGCAGACCTGCACCTATGCAAGAAAAGTGTGCAAATGTTTACTAATAGTGTTGTTGCTGCTGCTTCACTGTATGGAGCCACTGTAACATTGTTCTTCTCGCAGACGAAGCCCTCCGGCGAGAGGTCAGCAGGGCAGTCGATGAGTGAACGGCTTAAGGCGGGCTACATGCGTGACTTCGGTTTTGATGACCGTCAAATGGCAGTGAGGCATGCAATTCTATAAGTCACCTTACTAATACGCTCAGTCACGACAAACGGTACAAAAATTGGGGGGACGCTTAAGCTTCGCCTTTAAGAGTTGAACGCGATAGGTATATCCTGCCCCTAGTGCGCACTTCGAACACTACGAGTGTTTAATAGAATGCGCGCACTAAGGTGTGTGCCTTATGTAATGGGTAGCATGCATTAAACCAGGGGCAATTATGCGCGAGAAACTTTTTCGAAGTTGCGATGCACCCACTACGTGGTCTTAAAGGAATACGCGCAGTAATGTGCCTTCTGTAATGGGTGGCTGTCTTTAAACCACAAAGTCGTTATGATAATGACATGGTGTGACGCCCGATGACAATGTACGCTTGTACCACGCAATATTACTGCGATATTGAATATCGTACTGTGACACCTGTATACAGGACGCGTATTTTCGGGAAGCATGAAAGTTACTTTCAGTGCAGCTCCAAGCAGAGGCGTGGCTGTGTGGTAGAACACCTGCATGCCACGCAGACGGCCTGGGTTCGATTCTCACCCAGACCCAATATTTTTATTATTTATTTTATTTGCAGCTTTTTCGATTTTTCGGTCACGGACAAGATGATGATTTTTCGCTCACAACCAACGGTGCCGACGCCGACGGCGGAATTTCTGCGATACGAGCTCTTTAACGCTATCGCGTTAACATAGTCGGCGAGTAGCTTTTGGCACAGTCCACGTTTGCTTACAGGAGTCCATAACCACACTTAGTCGCCAGGCTGGTAAATGCCTTGCCACTGTCTGCTGTCGCAGCGTGATTTCAACCATTTTTTGTGAAACGAGAGTACGCAGTCGAGCGATTCGTCGAGCCTCCTCCGCCCGGGAAAAGTTTCCGCGTTACAATCGTCGTCATGACTACAGAAAGGAAACATACTATCCAAAGTGTACCTCGCTGAACGAGCGTAATGAAGGAAAAAGGGGCTGCCTCCAGTGGTCTTATGTTGCGCGGTGTTATAGGCGTATGTGACGAGCGGAAGCACATCGTCCCAGTTCTTGTGGTCCGAGCGAACGTATCGGCGTCAAATGCAACCCCAACAGCGGCAAGCCTTCGCAATGATATAGTGCGCGCCGTCCTGTCATCACCATTGACAGGCACTGCGCATATGCGCGCCTGTCCGTGGTAGTAACTGGACGGCGCGTACTACAGTAAAACCTCGGTGATACGAATCTCGCGGGATCACCAAAAATATTCCTATCATCCGAAATTCGTATCACCAGAAAGTATGAAAAATTATCATCCGACAAAAGAAAGCTGGCGTACGGCAAAAGTCAAGAGACGAACTTTCGTCGAACTCTTGACTAAAGCTGGCGTACATTTCCATTTATTTTTTTTCACAGCCGTAGCAATGTCACGAATAGCTCGCAATGATTGCCATTGAAGTTTTTAGACGTCAACAATCATACCAGCACTCGTAAATATACGGCCTGTGCGCGCGTGTTTAATTATTGAACCAGGTGCGTTCGTGGATGACCACCTCGCCCGATCAACAATGCATCTGTGACCCGCGACAGCTAGTGGCCCCTTCCAAATCTTAGTATGCTTTTCCGCATAACAATAAAGTACTGTGGCGAAAGTGACTTAAGGAGCGCTTTGATGCGTTGATGAAGGCCAGAAAATTTCACAACAGTGGTCCTACGTTATTATTTTCTTATCGCGGTGGTGTTGGTGATGTTTTTTGAGAGATTTATGGCCGTGCCCGCGAAATTGCGTCCCCAACTGTCATGAATGTTGCCGTTGTGAGGCCTAGCTCCTTCGCCAAGACCGTCCATGTTTTCTTTCGGTCCTCGTCCACATTTCATAGGGTGTCTGATGCACGACGACATTGTTTGCATGGAGGACATGGCGTGTAATCTAAACGCCAAGGCACACGGAGGCGCATTAGGGCCTCTAAGATTCGTGCATACAATCTTGGAGGCTACGACGCCTCACTGAAGGTTTATTCTGATCACTGTGTGAGAAAAGATTTTTTTACACCGTCATTCTGACCAATTGGCGGCGCAGCGCGCATGCCCGCGCTTCCGTTTCTGCGCCCCCACCTGACTGGCGTGTCTTCCGCGACAGCGCGGACAGCACCTCTTCCTACCTGCACGGTAGCGTACGTTCGTATCAAACGTCGCGGGGTGCAAATTTGTTCGAAACAACCGTACTCCATTATATTGAAGGCCAATGGGCCTTGGCCGGGGTCAAAGAAATATTCGTATCACCCCGAAATTCGTATGAGCCGTGATCGTATCACCGAGGTTTCACTGTATACCATTGCGAAGGCTGGCCGCTGTTCGGGTTTCATATGACACCGATAGTACATCGATACCATGTTCACAAGTGTTCTATATGTGCGTTCAGTCCAGCCATTGGTCTTAGGGTGGTAGGCGTTGAATGTCGCACATTGGAGGCACACGGACGTAGAAGGTCTTCAACTGTTGCAGAGGGTAGTGCTGCCATGTCGCAGAACCGAGTCAGGTAGTCGGCGCATACTATCACCCAGTAAATTGCCTTTGGATGAACGTGGAAACGGTCCTATCATATCGATGGCTACTTGTTCGAAAGGTGAGCTGGAAAGTGCTACAGGCTCTAGGCATACTGGGGGGAGTGTTCGTAATACGTCTTTTGTGACTGATACTCAGCCAAACTGTCTTGCGCATTTCACGCCAGTAAAATCTCTCTATGGATCCTAAATTTCCTAAAGTTGGGCCATCGTGCACGGCACGTAAAACGAAAGAGCGGAGGGCTTCTGGCACCACCAGAAGATAGCGTACACCTGTTGCAGAGAAATTCGTTTTATATGGGTACTCCACCCCGGACGCAAAACCACCTGCTGTTGAGTCTTTCGCCGCAGAGAAGAGAGGCTCTAGAGTCGGACCCTGACTTTGCTGTCTCGCGAAAGTTGCGACCTCTGGGAAATCTCGATGTACGGTTCCGGTTACATGGTCGAAGTTGTCAGCCTCACATTCCGTTGTACGGAGAGGCATCCTGGAAAGACATCAGCGTCAGCATGTTGTCGTTCGCTCTTGTATGAGACAGTGAAGTTGTGCTCTTTCAGACGCAAAGCCCATCGTGAAAGGCATCCTGACGGATCCCGAAGATTGACAAGCCAGCACAGAGTGATGTTCGGTGAAGATCGTAAACTGACGCCCGTATAGCTGCGACAGAAACCGCTGAACAGTGAAAGTAACAGCTAGGCATTCTCGTTCAGTTACCGTGTAGTTACGCATGGGTCTGCTCAATGACCAAACAGCGTAGGTGCCCCGACAGGGTGGTGTAGTGGTTATGACGCTCGACTGCTGACCCGAAGATCGCGGGATCAAATCCTGGCTGCATATTCGGTGGAGGCGGAAATGCTTGAGGTCCGTCTTAGATTTAGGTGCACGTTAAAGAACCCCAGGTGGTCGAAGTTTCCGGAGCGCTCCACAACAGCGTCTCTCATAATCTTATCGTAGTTTTGGGACGTTAAATCCCAGTTATTAATATTATTTTTTAAATATTATTATTGACCTGCGTATGCGATGACATTTCCATGTCGCCGGCATACCGTATCGACACGGTTGAAGAGTATGCGATGTTCTGGGCACTGGGTCTTTGGTACCCTCTCTCAGCCCTCCGTCTGACATCCCGTAAGTTCAGGTGGCGGAGCTGTGGCACAGGGTGGATTTCTGGCACCCTGGACTGGATGGTGGCTGGCTGCGCTGCTGCTGCTACGATATCCAGGAATCCCTGGTCCTCTGCGGCGTCTTGATGCCGCTGCCGGCAAACTCGTCAATCGACTGTGCTGCCTGGTCATCAGCATCGTTCCTCACACCGGTGTGATGACAATTGACACATGGTACGAACCACAGGAGTCAAGCTGTGTTGCCCAGTCACACCGGTCTCCTCCGCAGGCCAGCCTGACGTCGATGGCAGTGCACGAGGGACGGCCTGTTCTCCGGAAGAAGGTGAAGGACCCGGCGTTCAACGCTTGTAGGCCCAGTTGATGAACGACGTCTACCAGGTCCCTACCTTGAGAAAGGAGGAGGTGCGACAGCCCCACATGGTGTGATGAGTGTACCGTTCATGTCACCACACAGGGGGACGTCGCATCCGAGTCGAGCCGTCAGCTGTAGGAGCTCGATGGTGTTCCGCGGCTGTCCACGACGAATGTACGCTGAATCACACAGACTATACACACAAACACGAAGAACTAAAGGTTATTTCATCACGCAGCAACGATGTCTCGCAATCAGTTTGATATGATATCTGGGGTTTTACGTCCCAAAACCACGATATGAATATGAGGGACGCTGTAGTGGAGGGCTCCGGAAATTTCGACCATCTGATGTTCTTTAACGTGCACCTAAATCTAAGTACACGGGCCTCTACCATTTCCCTCCATCGTAATGCGACCGCCGCGGCCGGGATCGAACCCGCGACCTTCGGGTCAGCAGCCGAGCACCGTGACCGCTATACCACCGCGGCGGACCGCATTCAGTTTCACTGCGCTCACGACATACCACTTACCGCCGCATTGCCGCCATGAAGCAAGCGCCCCTGGTGACATTTGCGACAAGAAATGTTACTTTTGACGTGTTTCTGGAGACACGGTCTATCGATTGTTCTAGATATTGTTTCTACCGACATTCTTTCTACCGAGCTTCCTGGTTGCCTGGAGAGTGGAAATTTTCCATGATTCAGGTGGGATGAAAGAACTTGCCTGAAAGAGGACAAACGTCTTGGAACAAGCCTGTAGGAGGCTTGATGTTCAGTTGGCAAAGAGGTAGCGCGACAGTCAAGCTGACGTCGCCGCATTGTTCAAATGTTGACAGAGTGGCGTCGCGGACGCATCCGCACGCGGTGTTCCTTTGAAAACTACCGCAAATACTGCACATGCGTTTGTGACCCCACGCGCGTCCTTGTAGCCGTTTTTCTCAACGCTGCGTTCTCGCGCTCTGCACGTCACGGCCACCGTAGTGCGAGCTAGGAGCACACTTGTGCTGCACAGAGGCTCGGGCGATCCTGCATATAGCACCCCTTATCTCTAGCCTTTCCTGCTGCGCACCATGTCGGAGACCATTTGGAGCTTGCTTTTGCAACCGGGAACACAGTAGAATTTCGCACGCCCTTATTTCTGCACCAGAAGAAACAAATTGTCGTTTCGCACGCACGTACTATGTTCTACCAGCAGAGCACTACAAAAGAATAGCATCTGCTTTCTGATTTACTCACAGAAGTGCTACTTGAAGTGCTGTGAGACGTACGCCGTTGAAGGTAGCACCATCGTCGTGAATAATTCCCACTGAAGCGTTTCCGAAACATATGGATCGGGGATAAGCCAGTCCTGCAGAAATAAAACTCCGTTAGCAGCCATAATGTTCCGCAACTAACAGCTTTTATGAATAGCACGGAGATCGTGTACTGTGCACTTAGTTGCCTGCACGCATCGCTTGCCTGCAAGCACAGGTTTTAACGTCTGAGAGAGTTGTCGAGATATTCAGTTTCTAAATATCTTCACCGATGTGTCACTGACACACCTACCCCCTTTCTTCCTGATATGGTATGCTTCCAGTAACGCCTGTGCCATCTTATCTCTACCTCTGCTCAGAATCTCGATCTCATTCAGTTTGAGCCTACATGTCCCGCAGCTTGCGCAATGCTCAGCCAAATAATTACCCGCACTCTTAACCGCCCATAAGGCTCCCCCGCCCGGTCATTAATACAGCGGCCCGTCTCGCTTGTGTACGCCTTCCCGCAGACCAACGGTACTTCACAGATAACCCCCGTACAACTCATGGCTTTTACGCGCGGCAAGGAAACTGGACGAATCGACACAGAAAAGACACACAGAGGGTGAAGCGCGTTTCACCCTGTGTGTGCCTTTTCTGGGCCAATTCGTCCAGTTCCCTGGTAGTGCGAACAAGCCATGCATCCGCACCACCTAGCCCGCATAGCAGCTTACTTCCCCGTACAACAGTTCACAATCTTCCTACCGTGTTTTTCTGGCAAACACTTTTCTTCCCATTACGACAAACACGCGAGCACAATTGGGCAAGCTTCTTCGGAGCGGAGAACACTACCGACACCTTATGGCAGTTCGCCTTCGTAACTAAGAACTCTCACGAAGTTGCGAAGTTTCTTGAAGCAAAAGTGTCGCCAGGATACCTCTTTCCTGTTGACGTCGAGGATTTATTTTGTCCATAGATGAGGGTGGTGTTGTTTATTTCGCAAATTCTTGTGGTTGACCTGTTGCTAAGTTTCTGCGTGTTCTTGAATTTTATCTTGATACGACATTCATCTCGTTTAAGGTAAGCCTTACCGTCAGACGAAAGGGAAGTACGGACTGCTGGGCGAGTTGGTAACTCATCTTAATGCTGTGGTGCGCAAAAGAACGAAAACACGAAGGAAGGCAAACGAAACACTGCCATGTTTCGCCATGTTTCGTTTGCCTTCCTTCGTGTTTTCGTTCTTTTGCGCACCACACCATTAAGAAGAAAGGGATCTGTATTGAGTCCTGCGCAGCTCCGGTCTTTCGTAATCTGTTCTTAGCTTCTGTAGACCGCGCTCGTCAGCAATGCTTCAATGGAATCGGTGCGCACAAAGTATTCCGGTACGTGGGCTATTACCTAAGTTGACTTATAGATTACAGATTGGACGTGCCCTCAATATGTTAGTAGACTGTCGGACATCTTTCAGCCGAATTCGAAGGGTTTAGTTTTCACACACAATCTGCCGTTACGGAGTTCATTAGAGGTTTTTAGACGTGAACATTACGTTAGGGGGCGATCATCTTTGCTGGGAATACGCTCCGCGTGCCCAGAAAGAGTTATTGCCCTGTCGTTCGGAGCATTCAGAAATGGTAAAGAGGGCTGTAGTTAAACTTTGGGGTACGCATTACCGAAATCGTGTCCGCAAACAATGCTCTCGAGCTTTAATAAGCAAGTGCACCGGTTGTTGTCGGCTGGCTTCTCGTGTTGCGTATTTACTGTAGGGAGCCGTGGGAGATTCTCCTCACTCGGCCAGGGCTGGAGGTCCAGAGAGGCCTCTTGGACCAGGTGGAGCGTGTAGCCGGAATAACTGGAGTCCTGGAATAGGGACCCACCTACTCGCTCTTTCGCATTCTACCCATTCCACTGAAGAATCAATAAAGTTGTTCCACCATCACCTCGTGTAGAGATTTTTTTCTGTGGCTGAGGCCCTGTTGTAAAAAGACAAAGCAGTCTATGTTCAGAAATATAAGCACCCTAGAAAAAACACGGTCAAGCCTGTTGTGGTGCCGTACGTACGTACGTAAGGTTGCGCACCATATGAAAAAGGTGGCGAATCGTCATAAGGTGCCAGTAGAGCTCCCCGCTCCGAAGCATGCTCAGTTGTGCTCTCCTTCTTTTCATCGTGATGGGAAGAAAAGTGGTTGCCAAAAACACCGTAGAAAGTTTGTGAACTATTGTACGGGTGCTATCTACGAAATCACGTTGACCTGCGCCAAGGCCTATATTGGCAAGACGGATCGTTGTATTATTGACCGGGCGGAGGAACATTCACAGACTATCAAGAGTAGGGTAACTAATCTGGGTTAGCATAGCGCAAGTTTAGGGGCATGTAAGCCGAAACTGAATGAGATAAAGATTCTGGGCGGATGTAGGGATAAGATTGCACGGGAGTTACTGAGAGCTTATCATATTGTCACGTGGTCGTAACGTCGATGTAGGCAGCAGTCAGCACGTCAGAGATGAAACTCTTTATTTGGCCGAACTTGTGACCAGGAAACTGAAAGTAAAACTACCGCAATACACTTATAGCGGCGAACAGAGCCTCGACCGTCGATCAACTGACAAGTGGTCAAGCGCGTCGGCTATCGAACTTTCCAGCAATATCGGTGGTGGCGGCGTTATCTCCCGACAAAGCTGGAACATTCGCGTGCGGCGCGCAATCTTAACGGGACGTTCTAAAACAATCGCGAAGCTGCTTACACATCGCGGCGCGGCCTGCGCAGCGCGTTGCCCACAGGCTTTGTGGGTGAAGCTTCAACTCATGAAAAATAAGACGCGTGGCAATATCAGGAAGAGAGGGGGTAGGTGTGTCAGTGACACATCGGTGAAGCTCTGAAGTGAAAACGTGCTTGTGACAATGCATTTGATTTGCTGCGCATGTGTATTCTCTGCATATATTTGCTGGCGAAGCCGCGAATAAAGTTAGATGAAAGTAGCGCCCGTCCTGTCTCTCGTTCTTGTGAATGTCTTCTTTGGCGCTCGAAAGTTTCCCAATAACTTATTTAGGTGATTGTTGGTAACCCAAGGTCTGCTTTTCAATCCACAAGCACAATCAAAGACGAATCATCTAACAGCGAAGATCTTTAAGCTGTCGATAACTTGTGCTCCATCCTAAAAACTATCATCATGAACCGGCACTGGCTCTCCTTATTCTCTTTACGGTAACTTGTGCTCCGTGGTGCAAAATTCCTCAGGTGTGTATACACCACAGGAATTGGGCATGTCCCACTACCGTCCACAGCAGATGCGAGCGTCAAACGAAAACGAATACGCGAAAAAGATAGATAGAAAAAAAAGAGCCACAAAAAAAGAGAGAAAGAAAAAGTCATAGTTTCGCCGAACGGCGAAGCAATGAATGCGATAGAAACAAATTAGAATGTAACGCGAAGAACGGAAAGCAGCTCGAAATTTCTAGTGCGTCGCTCAAGCGCAAAGGACGCACGAAAAGAACACACACAGGGCAAGCGTGAACTATCAAGTGTCACAGTTGTTACTTATGTCTGTTTGAACAGAGTGCTCGTTTTCCAAACGCGGCCGCTGCAGCGAGCGAAGTGATCTTTGTACGCTCGGTAACTTCAGCGCGGACATCTCAGTGAAAGCACAAGACATACAACTCCCCTGCTCCTTCCACAAGGCACACGCAGACGACCACGCCCCGTAGGGCGAAGTGCACCGAGGCGCGCGCGCGCAACGCTACGCGCGGGGTGATGACCTTTAAAGCGCGACCCTCGCGCCATCTCGCTGGGGAATAAGAAAGCACGCAGAAGTAAATTATGTATATCACTAGCTCGCCGTTAGCATGCTGCAAGACGGTACTCTTCGTAACCTAGCCGTCTAACGCCGCGCGCTGCGGAGCGAGAGGTCGGCCGTTCGATTCCACGCGGCGGAAAGTATTTTTTCTTTGTGTATATATATATATATATATATATATATATATATATGTATATATATATATATATATATATGGATAAAGAGAACTTCTGGCTATCGTAATAAAAATTGTGAAAGACTTCGTACTATAATATAGGAAACAAAACAAATATTTATTTTACCCTAACAGTTTCGGTTGGCGGTGCACCGTCATGCACCGTATATATATATACGGTGCATGACGGCGACGACAGTGACGGCAAAAGCCAGCCGAGACTGTCCATATAATTTCTATCGCAACAAAAGGATAGATAGAAAGAGGAAGAGAAAAAGAGAGAGCAATGAAGGGAATAAATATATAAACAGATAAAAAGACAGAAAAACATACACAGAGAGAGAAAGAGAGACACAAATAAAGAATCGGATAGAGAGGTAGACTGAAAGAGGAAGGTATAAATAGAAAAAAAGAGAGAAAGAAGGGGAACAAAGAGAAAAAAAATATATAGAATGAGAAAGAAAAAATCACATCTCCCTCTAAAGGGGACCATGAGGCGATGCTAAGCAGTGACGTGCTTTCTAATTCCCCATGTAGACCCCGCGTTTCAAAGGGGGAGTGGAGAGGGGAGGGGAGAGAGGCAAATGGGGAGGAGGAAAGGGAGTGGGAAATGGAGAGGAGGAGAGATGTAGGAGAGAGTGAAAGTGGAGAAGGTGTGGGAGAGAGAGAAAGGTAGAAGGAAATGGGAGAGGGGGCGATGAAAAGTGGAGAGGGGAGGGGGAATTGGCTGTGGAGAGGGAGAGGAGGTGTGTGGAGAGGGCTTGCGCATGCGCAGCAAGGGTGGTTACGCCGCACACCACCGCCACCACCGGAAAACAGAAAGGAACAGATACTATTTTAATAGCGAAGCTGTGTAAGCTGTTGGTAACTTGTGCTCTGTCGTGCAAAACTTCACAAGTGGGTATGCGGCACTGGAATTGAGCGAGCCCCACAACCGAGTACAGCAGGTGCGAGCGTGAAACGAAAACTCTGCTCGGCGAAGTGGACCACGTGAAACACACGAAAGGGAGAAAGAGAAAAATACAGACATTGAGATAGAAGGAAAAAATAGAGAGAGAAGGGAAGCGATAGACAGAAACAAAAAGATTGCGAAATAAAGGGAATAAAGAAGTAAAAATATAGAAAATAGGAGAAAGAGAGAGAAGAGGATGGATAGAAGCAGACACGAAAAAGAGATAGAAAGAAATAGAGAGCAATAGAGGAAGGTGCACAGAAGTAAATAGACACAAATAAAGAGAGAGAAAGAAGCGGAGGGACAGAAAAAGAGATAAAAAGAAAGGTAGAAGGACATAGTAAGACATAGAAAGGAACAGACACAAAAACAGATGAAAAAAAGGGAGAAAGAGAGAAATAAATGGAAACGAAGACAGAGAAAGAAGCACTTATAGAGAAAGAAGGAAATTAAGATAGAAAGAGCTAGAAAACGAAAGAAATAGACAGCGAGAAAGAAATAGAAAGAAACAGATACAAAAATGAGATTCAAGAAACATTGAGAAAGAGAAAAAGATGTGAAGAAAGAAAGAAAATAAAGAGAAGGCCGCCCAACCTCGCACTTCCTCTAGGCTTGGCACCACGTGTGCGGTGCTGCCATAATTTTTTTACTAACAAAAATTGATAGAAAATTAAGATAAAAAAATATATTGTTTGATAGCTGGAACGCAATAAACTTCTGAAGAGAGAAACTCGGGGCGTGTTGGTTGTTCATCGCACTACAGAAACCATAGCGCAATAAATGAAAGGGGAAAAAGATGAAGACAGGTCAAGCGCTTGTGCTGTCTTCGCGCTATCGAGCGCTCTATTTTTTTCGTTTTTTTTTCTTGCGCTATGGTTCCTGCAGTACGATGAATAAACTGAAGTTTTAGGTAAGCTTGAAACAGTAAGATTGCCTGCAAGCCTGCCGTGCTCCTGTGATACGCGCGCGACCACGTAATTAGCCATAGTAACATTTAGAAATTAGCAGATCATCTAGTTTGAAGATATATTCATGAAAAATGGAATAAACTTATGAAAATTGCAATATCATATAAATCAAGCGTTTTGCGTCGGACGCTATTACACCGCTAGTGTCTTTTATCTTCACATAAAACACTGTTTACACGTTTTTTTTTATCAGTGACCCGATAAGATCTTTCGATAAGTTTCTCTATGTAGCCCTTCGCAATGCCCTGAACGGTTCGTTATACAACGGTTAATAATAAATACCTATAGGTTGTACGCACGGCCGGCGTCACCAGCGACAAGTAGACAAGCGTCGCTGTCCACTCTGGCAAGCGCCGTAGTGTCTCCGAAAAAACGGAAGTAGTGGTTTAAGTGCATACTTTATGCAACTACAGTCAGCCGTACGTTCTTTTCAAAATACGATACTTTTTCAGGTGTGCGCAGTGCGGTAAGTGACGGAGAGGCCTTCTGAGATCCTGATGCAAACTCTCGCAGTTGCTCAGACGCGGAAGCGTATTGTAATAAGCTACCGCGGACGCCGGGAGTGTTTCCGGCGTGGGCACCGAAGCGCGATAAACTGAACTTGACTGCAGCCAGCGAATCTGACGGCGGTTAAGCAGCTGCCTTGTAGGGATTGTACTATAGCTGAACGATAAATAAATTAATCGATTAAATTTCTCCCGCACAACGACTTATCTTCATCGATATTCACCAGCTATTTATTCGATTTACACAAGGTGGCAGGAGTGCCGAGAAAATCCTGAAATCATTCCAGAATACTCAGTACAAGTGGCAACTATGATGCCGAGGCGAGTACATGGCGGGCAGAGTAGGAGCGGCTGTATGTATGTTGAGAGATTTCTCGAGTATCAAGTAGCGGTTTCGCCAACCGAGTCTTACCCTCTCTTCCACATACTGCACGGGGCAGGGGCGTAGCCAGAAATTTTTTTCGGGGGGGCGGGGGGGGTTCAATCATACTGCCACGCCCGCTTCTGCTTTTATTTTGATGTGTTCGAGTTTGACCAGCAAGGACGATTATCAACGCTCGACGCTGGCCCCGAAGCAGTGTTCGAGAAGCTTCACGATTCTGGTAGATCGTTTTGTTAAGATTGCGCGCCGCACGCGAATGTTCCAGCGTTGTCGAGAGATAACGCCGCCACCAGCGATATTGCTGGAAAGTTCCATAGCACCTGTATAAAAGCCGACGCGCTTGACCGCTTGTCAGTTGATCGACGGACGACGCCCTGTTCGCCGCTATCATTCTACAGCGTGTATTGCTGTAGTTCTAGTTCTCATTTTCCGGCCACAAGTTCGGCCAAATAAACAGTTTCATCCTGCAAACGCCGACTGCTGTCTTCGTCGACGTCACGACCACGTGACATCTGGTGGAGGTGCTGCTTCATGATCCGGACGCCACCGCGGAGCGCTGACCCAAGCCCAAGCCGCAAGGAGGACGACGGCAAGGAAATCCCGGATCGTCGAACAAGCCGCAGGCAGAAGGGACTGCAGCCAGAGCACGGGCTCCTTCTCGATAAACCCAGGCAGCCGCAGATCTCAACATCGACCACAGCGACGATGACCGACCACTTGCAGCCTGCGCCAATCCTTTTTCGCCAGCCCAAGGAGCCGCCCACCTTCCGCGGATCGTCGTTCGAAGACCCGGAAAGCTGGCTCGAAGCCTACGACCGAGTCGCCCTTTTCAATTCCTGGACCAGTGAAGACAAGCTACAGCATGTCTTCTTCGCCTTGGAGGACGCAGCTAGAACATGGTTCGAGAACCAAGAGCGAACCCTGACAACATGGTACGTTTTTCGCAGCAGGTTCCTGGCAACATTCACCAGCGTTGTCCGCAAGGAGAGGGCCGAGGCTCTGCTCGAAACCCGCGTGCAGCTGCCAAACGAAAACGTGGCACTCTTCACAGAAGAAATGACGAGACTGTTCCGCCACGCAGACCCTGAGATGCCCGAGGAGGAGAAAGTTCGCTTCCTCATGCGAGGAATCAAGCAGGAGCTGTTCGCGGGACTAATCAGAAACCCACCCAAGACCATCCAAGAATTCCTCGCGGAGGCAACAACAATCGAGAAGACGCTCGAGATGCGCTCTCGGCAGTACAATCGCCGCGCATTCCAAGACAGCGCAGCAGTTCACGCCCTCGGCTCCGACGACTTGCGCGAAACGATACGAGCCATCGTGCGAGAGGAGCTGCGAAAGCTCGCACCTTTTACACAGCCCGAAGTGACGTCGATTGCGGACGTTGTATGCGAGGAAATCCAACAATCACTGGGTGTTCCTCAACCGGCACCGCCGCAGCTGCAAGCAATGAGCTATGCTGCTGCAGCCCGACGCAACGCACCCCCTCCTCGCCCACGTCAAGACGCCGCGCCGCCCCAGCAGTTCCGCCGCCAGGCGCCACCGCCGCCACCACCGACGTCATACCGCCCGCCAGCCGGTCAGCGATACGCGCCGAGGAAGACCGACGTTTGGCGCGCCCCCGACCATCGTCCACTCTGCTACCACTGCGGAGAAGCCGGCCACACCTACCGCCGCTGCCATTATCGACAGATGGGACTGCGTGGGTTCGCCGTCGACGCGCCGCGTCCACAGCAGGGGGAACGACCATGTGAAATCGCCGACTACCTGGCAGGAGCGCAGTGGACCCCCCGAGGACCTTCCCGATCGCCGTCGCCAGGCCGCTACGCCTCTCCCCAACGCCGACCATACACTGGCCCAACCCGGGGCCGCTCACCTAGCCCGCATCCGGAAAACTAAGGGCAGCAACCGATGGAGGTGCGGTTGCTGTACGACGAAATACCGAAGACCCTCCGCCGCCGACGCCGCCGCCACGACGAAGGCTTCAGGACACGACGCGAACCCCTGACGATGAAACCTCGCGGACCGAAGTAGACCTGACGACGCAACGTGGAAGCAGCGGAACAAACCGACGTAGCCGTGACCCGACGCCACGACCTAACTGCAACGCAAGACGACGAACTAGCGACCTCGACGTTCTTATCGACGGCCACAGCCGACTTTTCTGTCATCAGTGGACCGTTCGCCACGAAGCTGAAGAAAGTTAGGACAGCCTGGGAAGGCCCCGAAATCCGGACAGCTGGAGGTCACCTCGTAACCCCGGAGGGAATCTGCACAGCGAGACTCACCATTAACAACCGGATTTATCCCGCGAACCTCGTAATCCTGCCGCGTTGCTCGAGAGATATTATCCTTGGTATGGACTTCTTAGGCC
Source organism: Rhipicephalus sanguineus (assembly GCF_013339695.2). Classification (NCBI taxonomy): domain Eukaryota; kingdom Metazoa; phylum Arthropoda; class Arachnida; order Ixodida; family Ixodidae; genus Rhipicephalus; species Rhipicephalus sanguineus. The sequence continues at coordinate 139,073,119 of NC_051179.1, read as the reverse complement.
TTCATGGTGCAATCATCGACCTGAGGTCTAAGTCAATAACACTGTCCACGGAAAAGGCAGTGCCGCCGCACACTCCGCCAAGAAAGCACGCCTTGAATGTGCTGGAAGACCAGGTCACCATTCCCCCTCGCTCCAGCGTCATCATTTCCGTCGGCACTCAGAAATCAGCAGACCTGGAAGGCGTTGTTGAAGGCGACCAGCACCACTTGATTAACCGCAAGATTTGCGTCGCAAGAGGAGAAGCAGAGCTGCGGGCAGGGAAAGCAATAGTTATGCTCACGAATTTCAGCAACGAGTACAAGCACGTGAGCAAAGGCACGACGGTCGCCTACATCGAAGAAATCGTAGAAGCCAGCAATGCTTTCGGCCTCACCGATTCTCCCGAGCCTACTCCGACGAATAAAGCACCACAACCAGCTTTCGACATGAATCCCAGCCTTCAGAAGCAGAAACAAGAACAGCTCAAAACCCTGCTCTTGCAATACAAGGACTGCTTTTCGTCGTCGTCAAGAATTCGGCAGACTCCCGTAGCAAAACATCGCATGATAACAGAGGAAAGCGCCAGACCACTCCGTCAGAGCCCGTACAGAGTTTCGACGCGAGAACGCGAGGCCGTGAAGAAACAGGTCGACGAAATGCTACGCGACGACATCATCCAGCCGTCGAAGAGTCCGTGGGCATCCCCGGTGGTGCTAGTGAAGAAGCAGGATGGGACTCTACGTTTTTGCGTCGATTATCGTCGCCTGAACAAAGTCACGAAGAAGGACGTGTATCCCCTTCCCCGGATAGACGACACCCTGGATCGATTACACAACGCAAAGTACTTTTCGTCGATGGACCTCAAGACCGGTTACTGGCAAATAGAAGTCGACGAGAGAGACCGAGAAAAGACTGCTTTTATAACACCAGACGGCCTGTTGGAGTTCAAGGTCATGCCCTTTGGTCTTTGCTCGGCACCTGCGACATTTCAATGGGTTATGGATACAGTACTGGCCGGCTTGAAGTGGCAGACGTGTCTCGTGTACTTGGACGACGTGGTTGTGTTTTCCTCAAACTTCGACGAACACCTTCGGCGCCTTGAAGTTGTACTTCAAGCAATCAAGACCTCCGGACTCACCTTGAAGCCTGAAAAGTGCCGCTTCGCGTACGAGGAGCTCTTGTTCTTGGGTCACGTAATCAGTAAGGATGGTGTTCGCCCGGACCCGCGGAAAACAGCTGCCATCGCTGACTTCCCGACGCCCACCGACAAGAAGGCCGTACGCCGTTTTCTGGGCTTGTGCGCCTAATACAGACGTTTCGTCAAGGAATTTTCACGGATCGCCGAGCCACTGACGCAACTCACGAAGGCCGACGTCGAATTCAGGTGGGAAACGTCGCAAGTTCAAGCATTTCAAGAACTGAAACGACGCCTGCAGACGCCTCCCATACTTGCGCATTTCGACGAATACGCCGATACGGAAATCCACACCGACGAAAGCAGCGTAGGACTCGGCGCCGTCCTTGTGCAAAAGACCGACGGATTCGAAAGGGTCATCAGTTATGCTAGCCGGTCGCTATCAAAGGCAGAAATCAACTACTCCACAACAGAAAAGGAGTGCCTGGCCATCATCTGGGCTACATCGAAGTTTCGCCCCTACCTCTACGGCCGGCCCTTCAAAGTTGTGAGCGACCACCACGCCGTGTGTTGGCTAGCTAACTTGAAGGACCCTTCAGGTCGCCTCGCACGGTGGAGCCTACGATTTCAAGAATTTGACATAACCGTCGTTTACAAGTCCGGAAGAAAACACTCCGACGCTGACTGCCTGTCCCGCGCCGCCGTCGACCCACCGCCGCAGGACGACACGGAGGATGACTGCTTCTTAGGAACCATAAGTGCCGAAGACTTCGCCGAACGACAGCGAGCGGACCCAGAACTCAGGGGCCTTGTGGAATACCTCGAGGGCAGGACCACCGTTGGTCCCAAGGTATTCGCGCGACGACTGACGTCGTTTTTCTTGCGCAACGGTGTTCTCCTTAAGAAGAACTTCTCGCCGCTTCGAGCCGATTCCCTTCTCGTAGTGCCCTCGACATTGCGACCAGAGGTCCTCCAGGCTCTGCATGACGACCCGACGTCTGGACACCTTGGTGTTTCTCGCACGCTCGCAAGAATACAGGAAAAGTACTACTGGCCGCGCCTTGTCGCCGACGTAACTCGCTACGTCAAGACCTGCCGGGACTGTCAGCGACGCAAGACACCGCCGACTAGGCCAGCCGGACTTCTGCAGCCTATCGAGCCACCTCGACGGTCGTTCCAGCAAATTGGGATGGACTTACTGGGGCCGTTCCCGACGTCCAATACCGGAAACAAATGGATCGTCGTAGCTACCGACTACCTCACCCGCTACGCCGAGACAAGGGCCCTACCTAGAGGCAGTGCCGCCGAGGTAGCGAAGTTCTTCGTTGAGAACGTCCTCCTGCGTCATGGCGCCCCAGAGGTCCTCATCACCGACAGAGGTACGGCGTTTACTGCTGATCTAACTCAGGCAATACTGAGATACAGCCAAACAAGCCACCGCCGGACCACAGCGTACCACCCACAGACCAATGGCCTCACCGAGCGGCTAAACAAGACCATCGCCGACATGCTGGCCATGTATGTCGACGTCGAACACAAGACGTGGGATGCCATCCGTCCGTATGTGACCTTCGCATACAACACGGCCATGCAAGAAACGACGCAAATGATGCCGTACAAGCTGGTCTACGGAAGGAGCCCGGCAACGACACTCGACGCAATGCTACCAACCGCCACCGTCGAAGACGACCTCGACGTAGCCGCCTATTTGCAACGCGCCGAAGAAGCTCGACAGCTCGCCCGCCTGCGCATCAAGAACCAGCAGAGGGTCGACAGCCGCCACTATAATCTTCGACGACGCCATATGGAGTACCAACCCGGTGACCGTGTGTGGGTCTGGACGCCGATACGCCGACGTGGGCTCAGTGAAAAACTTCTTCGGCGATACTTCGGGCCATACAAGGTGCTTCGACGTCACGGCGCTCTTGACTACGAGGTCTTCCCGGACGGCATTACGAACTCCCAGCGACGCCGCGCACGACCTGAAGTCGTCCATGTCGTGCGCCTTAAGCCGTTTTTTGCGCGTTAACAACCCTGGAGACTCTACTTTTTCCTTTGTTATTGTAATTTATTTGTGTATGCACTTGTTTTTTCCTTCCCATGTTCTGTTGCAAGCATCGGGACGATGCTTTTTCAGAGGGGGGCAATGCCACGCCCGCTTCTGCTTTTATTTTGATGTGTTCGAGTTTGACCAGCAAGGACAGTTATCAACGCTCGACGCTGGCACCGAAGCAGTGTTCGAGAAGCTTCACGATTCTGGTAGATTGTTTTGTTAAGATTGCGCGCCGCACGCGAATGTTCCAGCGTTGTCGAGAGATAACGCCGCCACCAGCGATATTGCTGGAATGTTCCATAGCACCTGTATAAAAGCCGACGCGCTTGACCGCTTGTCAGTTGATCGACGGACGACGCCCTGTTCGCCGCTATCATTGTACAGCGTGTATTGCTGTAGTTCTAGTTCTCATTTTCCGGCCACAAGTTCGGCCAAATAAACAGTTTCATCCTGCAAACGCCGACTGCTGTCTTCGTCGACGTCACGACCACGTCACAATACTTTCTGTATGTTCGTGCGTGCGTTTGTATGTGTGCGTGTATATATACGCAAGCAAAACTGAAAAGTTTCGGGGGGGGGGGGTTGAACCCCCCAACACGCCACCCCTTGGCTACACCCCTGGCACGGGGATTACGTCGCGCTGCCTGCCATGGAAAGCGCACCCTCAACGGAGATATATTCCACGTATATTTCTTTGTTGTATCAGCACAAACTGTATTAGCAGACAAAGGTTTGATTTGAAGTAGTTTTAAATGCAGCGGCTACCGAGCGGCTGCGCTAAAAGCTACCACACGATCTGATGCGAAGATCATGTACTGGCACGACACTTTTGCCTTTCAATCAAGCTGCGCATATGTTCTCGCTCCAAAGGTTACTTCGCCGTAATTTCACTTGTATGAGCGTACCGAATCAAGTGTCGGCAAATTGTTGATACTGTTACGAATATATTTAACTTATTTACAATATGGAATAGTCCAGCAGTCAGGATGGCGGTTGTGTATTCTCAGAACACCGACACGTCGTCTGCCTCTTCTTCGCACACCTCCCCACAGTCATAGCTGCAACCCCGCTACAATACCTATGCAAATTCGGTCGTGCTACAAAATTGAGTCGTCTAGTGGCACGTGGACACGAACCTGCAGAACACCCTCCGGGTGTAGGGAACTTGTACATATCGACGTCGGCGTGTGTGCAGGGTTCCGCGTTGTACTCTATTGAGCCCATTCGTTACTGCAGTTGCAATGCTATTTAGACAAAGACTGCAGCGAAGCGCTTCGCCAAGTTGTTGTCGAGCGCACTTGTACGCAGACTAAAAACGCCAGGCCTGCGCTGAAACCGCAGCAGAGTCACAGCGAAAGCTAGTAGAGCGGCGTTTCTAGAGCCCGTTGTAAGATCTCTTGGGGCAACTAATACAAGTACACTAGCAAGGTACCCACTACGCCATAAATCACAATTTTTGCGAAGTTGGGAAGCGCCTACTAAGCCAATATGCGTCATTCTGCGGAGAAGCGAGGCTCAGCTACACGTCTGTACGGTATTATGTGTACTTTGTCCACGCGATGGCTGATGACGATGAAGAATTATGGCTCTGCCGTTAGTAATGGGTTGGAAGCTCTAAACGGACCACCAGTTATGCACTTTGCATTGGGTGACGCCCGGTCGCTATTTCCCTCTTCCGCCATGCTGTATAACATACGTTGACGTGGGAGAGAGAGGGGGGGGGGGCGAAGAACTTTACTGAGACCCCGAGGAAATGTATCATGCGCTCATGAGCTTCGTTGGCAACCAATACAAGTGCACTTGCGAGGCACCCACTACGCTAGAAATCATTGTAATTTTTGAGAAGTAGGGAAGCAAGCACTGCGCCATTTTTCGTCAATCTACGAGGAGCCGTGGTACCTGCTAAACACATGTAAAGCGTTATGCGCACTTTGTGGATGCTGTGCCTGATGACGAAGAAGATTTATGCCGGAGCCCTTTGTAATGGGCTATAAGCATTCAACAACCTACTCGTCGCGCAATTCGCATTGTGTGACGCCTGGTTAAAGAATTCGCGTTGTGCGACGCTTGGTGCTTATTTTACTCTTGCACTACGCTACATTGCATATGTTAATGTGGTTCCTTCCCGACATGAAGCCAGTGTAGGACCTTTTTGCAAAGCAGTTTCAAGCACCGGTATGGCTCAGAGCTTGAAAACTGGGCTCCCACGCAGGGGGCCCAGGTTCGAACCTCGTTCCATCCTGGAATTTTTGCAGCGAAACCTGTTATGAGATCATTTCAGCGGCCGTTTTTGGGCCGTAGTTTTCCGCCGCCGCCGTCGCCGGTGTCCGTAACCCCTATCAATCGAAATAAGAAAAAAACGAAATAAAAAAAGAATTCCATGATGGAACCAGGTTCGAACCTGGGCCCAATGCGTGGGAGCCCAGTATTCAATCACTGAGCCATGCCGGTGCTTAAAACTGCTTTGCAAAAAGGTCCTATACAGGCTTCATGTCGGGAAGGAACCGCATTAACATATGCAACGTAGCGTGGTACAGGAAAGAAGATAAGACACAGAAAAAAGAGAAGGCAGGGAGTTAAGAGCATAAATAAACACCAAGCGTCGCACACGCGAATTCTTTAACCAGGCGTCACACAATGCGAATTGCGCAACGAGTAAGTTGTTGAATGCTTCCAACCTATTACAAAGGGCTGCGGCATAAATCTTCTTCGCCATCAGGCACACCACCAACAAAGTGCACATAATGCCTTACATGCGTTTAGCAGGTACCACGGCTGCCCGTAGAATGAATAAAAATGGCACAGTGCTTGCTTCCCTACTTCTCGAAAATTACAATCATTGTTAGCGCAGTGGGTTCCTCGCAAGTGCACTTGTATTGGTTGCCAAGGAAGCCCATAAGCGCATGATACATTTCCTCGGGGCTCAGTAAAGTTCTTCGCCCCCCCCCCCCGCCTCTCGCCCCCACGTCAACGTATGTTATACAGCATTGCAGGAGAGGGAAATAGCGACCGGGCGTCACCCAATGCAAATTGCATAACTGGTGGGCCGTTTAAAGCTTCCAACCCATTACAAAGGGCTGAGCCAAAATTCTTCATCGTCATCAGTCGTTGCGTCAACAAAGTGCACGTAATGCCTTAAAGACGTGTAGCTAGTGCCTCGCTTCTCCGCAGAATGAAGAATAATGGCTTACTAGGTGCTTCCCAACTTCACAAAAATTGTGATTTATGGCGTAGTTGGTACGTTGCTAGTGTGCTTGTATTAGTAGCCCCCGAGAGAGCGTACAACGGGTTCTAGAAACGCCGCTCTTCCAGCTTTCGCTGTGACTGTGCAGCGGTTCCAGCGCAGGCCTGGCGTCTTTTTCTTATTTCATTTTTTCTTCTTATTTCGATTGATAGTGGTTACGGACACCGGCGGCGGCGGACTGCTGAAATGATCGGCCGCTGAAATGATCTCATAACAGCTTTCGCTGTAGAACAATTTCTCTAGAAGCGACGAAGGTAGAACTACGGAAGTAAAGAGAGCGCCATAGCGCGGTTTTCTCGTGCGTTCTGTCCACCTGCGTCGTTTCTTAATATTATTCTCGTGGTTTCACCTACCAGAACCACGATATGGCTGCAGTAGACGCCGTAGTAGAGGACTCCGGAAATATTGGCCATCTGATGCCCATTAACGTGCGCCTAAATCTAAGTACACCGGCCCCTAACATTACGCCTCCATCGAAATGCAGCCGCCGCTGCCGGGATTCGATTCCGCGGCTTTCGGGTGAGCAGTCGACGACCATAACCGCAAGACCACCGTGGCGGGTTCTGTCGCTTCTTTGCTCTCAGCCTGAATAAATACCATTTAGCAACGCTCCTTAAGCAACACTTAACAACGCTTCTTGTTCGACAATCGTCGCTGCAAGTGTGCATCCTTCCTGGGTTTTCCGTCTTGTTTGGTTGAACACCATACGTCATTTATCCCTTCACTATAGCCTATCAAGTGAAGCTTGCATTGCCTTACAAGTGTCGTTGGTGTTGTAGGTATGACCTAGAGAACGCCTCGCTGTTCGCTAAGAAAGCTTTGTACTCCATCTCACGACTACCTTGCAGCACTGCCGAAGCTTCGAGGAGTACAGGGTCAGTGTCTTGGCGCAGGATATATTATAGCTCCGAGCGTGGCTGTTTCATTATTAGAGAGATAGAAAGGTTTTAGCTGTGCTTTTTGCATGCCACGTTACAGAGATACGTGGTACGTTAGGAATGCACTTGGAGTACTCTGAATTATTGCAGCGATTACCAGCGCGGAACCGTAAGAGCCATCCTAACCACGATGACTCACAGGCAGCCCTTGTGGCAGCCCCCATAGAGCCCTGACCGTCCGCATGCATCGGAATTCGTACTTTTTGCTGGCTCTCTACCCGCACAGTAAGAAATAAGTGGTATAACCTGTCATCACTTAGTCTTATGTAACGCCGATTGCAAAGCACCAGGCCCGCCACGGTGGTCTAGTGGTATGGCGCTTGACTGCTGACCCGAAGGTCGCGGGATCGAATCCCGGCCGCGGCGGATAGATTTTCGATGGAGGCAAAAATGTTTCAGGCCCGTGTACTTACAGTTAGTTGCACAGTAATGAACCCCAGGTGGTCAAAATTTCCGGAGCCCTCCACTACGGCGTCGCTCATAATCATATCGTGCTTTTGGGACGTTAAACCTGAGATATTATTAAACCACCAGGCATCTTTTGTCGCCATTATTTATAAGAATTGTTTGTGTCGTGCTGCTAGAACTACCAAGGTGGTGCCAAGCCATAAAAGTGGTTTACTCAGCAGATGGCGCAACAACATTTACGCCGGTGATGCGTGGACGATGCGAAATTCCGGGGATGCCCATATTTGTTTACTGCGCCCGATGACGTCCGACTCTGCTAAAGTGGCGCTGCGAAAAGCACCGCCACCAGCGCCCTCTTCGCAGCCCCAGCGCTGTGTAGTGCGAAGACAGCCGTCTACAAGCGAATGTGCATAGGCTACATGAGAATCCCCTCTTTCATTGATGTCGGACCACGTGCGGTTTCCTGGAAATCAAGGACCTGCAAAGCTTCTTTTGCCATTCCACACTTCAGAAAAAGTAGGAAGCTCATCAAGGCAAACTGCAGCTAGAATGCAAAACAAGTTTCAGTAGTTTCTGTGCACTACAACTCGCAAGTACAAGCGAGCATTGCACGACATCGAGTTCAAGGCAAGCGCCCCAAAGACCGTTCTGTAGCGCCTAAATGCGTTAAATTAGGGTATACACAAATGACAAAGCGATGAAATATATACACGATCAATTTAGTTAGCTATGTTGCTTACGATCAGTGCTACAAAGCTCGCTTTATCAGGGACGAATTGTCCCGACGATTTTCGCCTTTGCAGTTGCATTCTCCCTTCATCTCTTGCTCCTTGTGCGTTGGGCTGTTCTATGAAGTATTCTCGAATGTTCTGTTGACGGTTGTCTTCCGTTCGTACATCCTGCAAAGGGGGATATGTGCGTGTCGACGTTCGCGGGGTACAATCAAAGCCAAAACTGTAGCTTCCGAGATTGGCTCGAGCAATCGTGGAGGCCACGGGAAACACAAACCTGAGGGTGCTCACGACCAACATTTTGCGATGTACTTGTATGACGCACGTGTTAGCATTTGCTAGTTAAAACCGGAACTTTGAGCCTTCAAAACGTACGTGCGCGATGCTGCATGGTCACGACTAATTCAGAATATGGGAGGTGTGCGATGTTTATCACGGGCCTTCAGTCTGCCTCTAGCTACTCACCCCTTGTCATACGGCGCGCACCTTGGTCAGAGGCCACGGTTCTCCGTCAAGGCTACGCAAATTATTATAGCAGAACCACATTACCACACTTTTAATGCGACCGGCTGTGGAAAACAAGATTTATTTGCTTGCCCAACACGTTGGCAACGGCCCGTATCCTGCGCTCTCGCCTTTCTGCTTCGTACGACAGCTATGGAAATCGGCAAAACTGAACGTTGTTTTCAGTCCTTTACGTCCGTAGCAATTCGCAACGTATTAGAAGCGTCGATTGTGGCGTTTCTTTGTTGTTCTTGTGCCATAAGAGATTTCGCTGTAAAAGTTTGTCTGCGTGGTCTGGACCTGTTTCAGCGGCATCAAGCTATGCCTGCGACTCGACGCAGCAGGCATCTCTGAGTTGCTCATCATGAGGACCAGCTTTATTATCCGCCAGCAACTAAAGGCACGAAAGTTATGAGAAGACCACAGTTTCGCTTGTGACCTGCGGTTCGCTGTGTGAACCATGGTGAAGGAAGTCTCTTCGCACCCCGTCATTCTCAAGACGTTAAAGTGTTTCATCGCTTTAGAAGAATGTAATTTTACCTCTTTAATGTTGGCGGGAAGCCTTAGCAAGCCACCCGTTGATGCGTAAAGCCTGTACTCTAAGTAGTAAAGAAGGGAGAGGGGTATCTTGGTTACCCATTTAGAGAAATAAATGGCCTGCCACGCCCCTTCCTCCGTTTCGGGGGTAACTGCGAAGGCACGGCGAACTTAGGGAGCCTCGATGCCCGCTAAGGAACGCTGGCCGCGTTTGCATCGAGGAAGCGCGCTAGACGCAGCTACGTCAATTACACTCTTTGCCTTTCGCGTCGTGTTAGAGTGTAGCGGTTCGTCGCCAGAGTTGAGCAGCTTCCACATCCATCAACGGTGTTTCTCCGCCACCTAGTGCTTCGAGTGCGATGGCACCGAATAATAAAACTGCTCCAATAAGCGCTGCAAGAAGGCATTGACGTCGATGGGTGAATGTCGCGCAAGTGAGTGCTTTGGTGCAGAAAAACATGCCGGCGGGAAACGGAACGCCTTTTCGCCCTGACTGCTCAAGTGACGAACTGTGCCTCTCACGTTCCTGGATGGCTTTGAGGTAGCGTATGCATAAGCGCAGGCCTAGGTTACCCTGTCACTATGGACCGCACACCTCCATAAGCTGTGTCCATGTGTATGTTAACTACTACAGCTACCACAAAGTTTTAATCATGGACATTGACGTTAGTCATCGGGATGGACATGTTCGGCCAATCGTCAGCGTGGATGCATCCACGTCAAATGGTGCTACATCTGCCAAACACCAGTAGACATTGCAAAAGCTCCATATATGAATGTACAATAAACATTAAACTACTTCTGTGAGGTTGCGTTAAATTTTGTTGCTGAGGGTGTTTGTTCTCCTACTTTGCCTTCTCGGCTATTGAAGCCTGCAACTGATCAGTAAGCCATGGTGATTATCGGCCGGTTGTACCAGCTGCTTTGCTTGTCTGCTTGTCATTGCTTCAAAGTGGCGCATTATCCATGGTGCATAGCTACACTTGCCTACCTGTCGCTGTCGATGCCGGTCGTGCATACAACCTATAGTAACGGCGTCGTAATGGTTGCTTATTGCTGAGGACCTGCAAAATTGTCTACGTCCTCTTCTGTCCCTGTCCTCGCTGCGCTGCTCTAATTTCCAGATATCTATACAACTATTCTAAGTGCTCATTTTATAGCCATTTGTACTAATTTTTAGTAAAACACGCGTCGTTAGGCTTCAGCAAAGCAACAATATTAGGAGGAAGAGAAGAACGAAGGGACAGGGAGGTGTGCAAGTCTTGAGACATGCTGGCTACCCTGTAAATGATAAAGGGGTTACTACAATCTCTTATACCATACTAAGAACAATACCTGAGATAAAATAAATGAAGAGAGATAGTTGTTGCTGTTTCTTACCATACCACTCCCCGGTTATCCACGATTCTTTTATATACAGCTGCATCCTGCACTGAGCAAAGTGATACTTCTTGAAAGGCTCTGTTGACTTTACCAAAAAAGCATAATTGTTACAGTGCACAGACAATGATAGAAGAGAGTCTGTTACTAGTGTAAGTTCATTGCAGGACACACACACAAGTGGTCATGTGAGCCAGAATTGCGTGTACGCCAAGGATGGCTTTGGCACTTGCAGTGCACGACATGGGAAAACCGTCCACTTGTGAGTGCCTTTTGCTCGTTTGTGTCACATTGCGTACATTCGTCCGAGCATATAGTCCTTAGGCATAAAACAATTTAGCGATTATGAAATATGTCCATTGCTCAACTAGAAAGGCATTTCTACAGTAGACATTACATGAGGAATGTTTCCGCAATCTCTAGACACTCGTGAAGCTGAATGACCGCCACGGTTAATGAACGTTTGCTTGATTGTAAGATTTGTTGAGCTACGTGCCACATATCTCGTCGCTCGTACTCCGCTGTAGGTCACCCATCTTTAAAATGTTTCGTTATACACGTAGCAACTATCAATTACGTTCATTTACTCTCTTGTCCTTACTGGCACCTTTCTATATATGAATGTTACATGCTCACTTCTGGGTCCTTTTGCTGTCTACGAGTACTACCGACTTCTTGTATAGCTATTAAGACTACGCAGAAGAGCGCGAATAAATTGCCCATTTTGTTAGACGACCAATCTGAAGACTATGAGTAACGCCCGCCACGGTGGTCTAGTGAGCATGGTGCTCGACTACTGACTCGAGGGTCGCAGATTCGAAACAGGGCCGCGGCGGCCGCATTTCGATGGAGGAGAAATGCGTGAGGACCTTTTGCTTAGATTTAGGTACGCGTTAAAGAGCACCATATGGTCGAAATTTCTGAAGCGCTCTGCTACGGCGACCCTCATAATCATTCTCCTCGGCGCCTCAGCTCACCTAATCGTTACGCCACGCTCTCTGGTTTTCGAAACAGGTCCCCAAGCCCTCGCCCACGTCAGGAAAACTGAGGACAGCGACCTCCGGGGGTAGGGCCGCTGTTCATCGTTCTGACAAACATCCTCCGACACGACACGTTAACGACGCTGATTTCTCTACCACGCCATTCACTGATACCGACGCCGTACTTTCCGCCGATATTTCTGTAACCGTCGACAATCACCAGGCCACCGCTCTCGTGGATACCGGCGCCGATTATTCCGTTATGAGTGGCGACTTCGCGGCTGCTCTCCGAAAGGTGACGACACCATGAAGTGGTCCCCAGCTCCGTACGGCGGGCCGCCATCTACTGACGCCGGTTGGCAGGTGCACTGCCCGAGTGCATATTGGTGCCTCGACCTTCATCGGGACTTTCGTCGTGTTGCGGGAATGCTCCAGGCAGGTTATCTTGGGATTAGACTTTCTTCGAGAATATGGGGCCATTATAAATTTCCGAGAGCTGCTGGTGACGTTTTCACGTAACGCAAACTCGCACGAATGCGAATCGCATATAATGGCGTTGCGTGTATCCGACAATTCAGTGACCATACCACCCCGTTCGAGTGTGCTGGTTAACGTGGTGAGCGACATCAACCGAACCGCTTTCGGAGTTGTGGAAGGCAATGTGTCCGTGCTCTTATCGCGTCAAGTATGCGTCGCCCGCGGCCTCATGGAACTGACACAAGAGCCTGCTAAAATTCTACTGACAAATTTCAGTCATGAATACCAGCACTTCATGAGGCAGTGTGTCGTCGCTTACTTCGAAGAGCCAGCTTATCACTCGCGGAACTCTCTTCCGGTCCTCACGACGACAAGCAGTCCACGGTTAAAATTGACGTGAACTCCGAACTACCGGCTTCACAGCAAGAGAGTCTTACCTCCCTCCTGCTTTCCTTCAGTGACTGCTTTGCCACGACGTCAAAAATCAAGCAGACACCCGTTATGAAGCACAGAATCATAACCGAGCCCAACGAAAGACCTATCGACAACATGCTTATCGTGTTTCCCGAAGAGAACAAGACGCCATTCACGAACAAGTTCAACAAATGCTTGCTGACGACATCATTCAGCCATCTACGAGCCCATGGGCATCACCAGTTGTGTTGGTGAAAAAGAAAGATGGCACATTGCGCTTCTGTGTTGATTATCGCAAGCTGAACAACGTGACAAAGAAAGACGTCTATCCGCTTCCCCGCATCGACGACTCGCTCGACCGACTTCGACACGCCAGATACTTTTCATCCATGGATCTGCGCAGCGGTTATTGGCAAATTGAGGTCGATGACCGTGACCGGGAAAAGACCGCATTCATTACTCCTGACGGGCTCTTTGAATTTAAGGTGCTTCCCTTTGGATTGTGTTCTGCTCCTGCGACTTTTCAACGAATGGTGGACACAGTTTTGTCCGGTCTGAAGTGGCAATCATGTCTTGTTTATTTAGATGACGTCGTCGTTTTTTCAACGACTTTCGAGCAGCACCTTCAGCGTCTTCGGGCAGTACTTGATGCGCTCCGAAAAGCTGGCCTGTCACTCAAGCCCGAAAAATGTCACTTCGGCTACGAGGAGCTCAAATTTCTCGGCCACGTAGTGGGCAGCGACGGAATTCGCCCAGATCCCGACAAAACACAAGCTGTTGCTGCCTTCCCAACCCCAGCGAACAAACAAGACGTTCGCCGTTTTCTGGGACTTTGTGCGTACTACCGTCGCTTCGTCCCGAACTTTTCGAAGATAGCAGAACCCTTGCACCACCTCACAAGAGACAACGTCGCTTTTGTTTGGGACACAAAACAACGCCAGGCTTTTTGCGAGCTGCAGCGACGCCTTCAGACGCCACCAATATTAGGGCACTTTGACGAAAATGCCGACACTGAAGTGCACACAGACGCAAGCAATATTGGCCTCGGCGCCGTCCTTGTGCAGTGGCAAGAAGGTATCGAGCGAGTGATCGCCTACGCTAGCCGGACGTTATCATCGGCTGAATCTAACTATTCGACCACAGAAAAAGAATGTCTAGCTGTCGTGTGGACCATAGCCAAGTTCCGACCGTATTTGTATGGGCGACCTTTCAAAGTAGTGACCGATTACCATTCTTTGTGCTGGCTTGCAGGCCTCAAAGACCCCTCAGGCCGCCTCGCCCGATGGAGTCTCCGCCTCCAAGAATTTGACGTTACGGTGGTTTATAAGTCGGGACGCAAGCACACCGACGCTGACTGCCTCTCACGCGCCCCAGTCGAGTCGACTCCTCCTGACCAAACTGACGACGAGAGTTTCCTCATGGCCGTCACAGCGTCTGACTTGGCTCAGAAACAGCGTGATGACCTAGAGCTTCGTCCACTCATCGACTATCTTGAGGGCCAGCTTAAGCAGCCACCACGAACATTCAGGCGCACGATTTCATCATTTTTCCTTCGCGACAACATCCTGTACAAGCGGAACTTCGATCCCAGCGCTCGAACCGCCCTTCTGGTAGTACCATCTGCGATGCGAGAAGAGATCCTAAATGCGTGTCATGACGAACCGTCTTCTGGACATTTAGGGTTCACGCGTACTCTCGCTCGTATTCGCCACAAGTACTACTGGCCTAAACTGTCCCGTACCGTCAAGCACTACGTCAAAACCTGCCGAGACTGCCAGCGGCGCAAGATTCCGCCCATGAAACCTGCTGGCTTTTTACACCCTGTAGAGCCACCTCGAGCACCATTTCAGCAAGTTGGCATGGACCTGCTAGGCCCATTTCCGAAATCTTCAGCGGGTAATCGTTGGATAATAGTTGCAACGGATTATTTAACCCGCTATTGCGAAACACGGGCACTGCCACGAGGTACTGCAAGCGAAGTCGCCGACTTCTTCATTCATGCTGTCGTCCTCCGCCATGGTGCACCGGCCGTGGTTCTATCCGACAGAGGCACGGCCTTCACCGCCCAACTTCTGGAAGAAGTGATGACACTTAGCGGCACCGTACATCGCCGGACGACAGCTTACCATCCCCAAACGAACGGCCTAACAGAACGACTCAATAAGACCATTACAGACATGCTTTCCATGTATGTCGACGTGGACCACAGGAACTAGGACAGTGTCCTTCCTTTCGTAACTTTCGCGTATAACACCGCCGTGCAGGAAACTACAGGATTTACCCCTTTCCGCTTGCTGCACGGCCGCGAGGTTACTACGATGTTAGACGTCATGCTTTTACCTGACGCCTTTGCGACCACCACCGAAAATGCCGCCCAGTATGCGCAACGCGCCGAAGAAGCTCGTGAACTAGCTCGCTTGCGCATTCGCTCACAGCAACATTACGACGCTCACAGGTACAACCTTCGCCTACCACCCCGGAGACAAAGTCGCCTACCACCCCGGAGGGAAGTCGCCTACCACCCCGGAGACAAAGTGTGGATATGGAGTCCTGTGCGTCAACGCGGCCGGTCAGAGAAACTCCTACGCCGTTATTTCGGCCCTTATCGGGTTCTTCAACGCCTCAACGATGTCAACTACCAAGTTGTCGCAGAGACTGGTGCACGATCTTCCCGCCGTGCAGCACATCCGGACATCGTCCACGTGGCCAGGATGAAGCCGTATTACACACGCTGAAGACTTGCTCTTGCCTGGACACATTCGGAAGCATCGAGTCGATGCTTTTCGAGGGGGAGAGTAGTGACACGGACATGTAGTGGGTATCTGCCTGTTGCGCGGCTAGTTTCGCCATTATTTGTGCGTGGCGAAGAGATCGCTGGTGGTAGAGAAAGACGAAGACGTACTGCTCGATCGGAGCTGTTCCGCTGTTCGCCGTGTTTATACTTGTTTTCCTTTATTTACCGTGACAATATGGTGGTTTTGGGACGTAAAACTCCAAGAGAGGAAAAGGCTATGAGAGATGGTTGTCACAAAAGAAACGCCAGCCTTGCGTAGAATGCGCAGCGCAGTTACAGCGTTAGCTGGCAGGGCGGTCTTCACAGGGGCCGCTGTAAACATTCTTAAGTAGCTACCCACTACACAATAAATGATCCCGTTTTGTGAATTAGCGAAGCGCCCACTACACGTTTCTAGAGTCATATGCGCACCTGCATACCTGCACTCTCGGTTGTTGCTGTGGTTAGTAAAGATCAGGATGCTGAAGAATTATGGCCGAGCACTCAGTGATGCACGGGAAACTTGACACTCATTACGCAGTTCTCCTGGTCAGATTCTGCTCCTCTTACACACAATATTACATATGTTAACACGTTTCCTCGTCATACATGGCGCTCGCATGAGAATTAGTTTTCTGAATAAATGTGGCACACTGGCGTGGCTCCGGAAATTATCAAGAAGAACAGGCTTGGCTATGTGGTCGCTAGCTACGCAGCAAACCTGCGCCCGAATCCACCTCGAGCACTACTTTCTCGTTGTCGTTTTTTCTGAATGAGCGCGACAGCTGCGACGGACACCGGCAGGGACAGTCAATAACTACGCCTCCGAAATGGGCTACTGTTGTGAGCTCATAACAGCTTACGCGGTAACAACACATTTTATTACTTGCTTTTGCTCAAGCATGAAACATATGCTTCCGTTTTGTCTTTCAAAATGATGAAGGAAGCCAAAAACACTTTTCTTGCGGGGTACAGCACGGATGAAAAGACGTCCGTAAATTTGACTCCTGTAAGTTGAAGTTTCCGTTCATTACACCTTAGCCGTTGGGGGCCCGCGTTCTTGCATTCTTTCATACTCTCCCAAACATGTCCTTTTCACGAGCCGCCCCCAAGGAGACTACAAATGAACGCAAAATGTAATGTAATCCGCTTCTGGGCCCCACCTCTGACAACTCTCTAGAGAGTTTCAGTGCATGGGTCCCTAGGCGGTTTGCGCATTTAATCTCTTGCGTTTGTTTTCATTATCGACGGGGACGTTTGGGGAATAGGAGGAAGTGGGGATAGTAGAAAGCAACCCAAGAATGCGGAAATACAACGCCTAGAGTCCTTGGCAATGAAGCTCTCATATCGGCAACGACAATGACGAAGAAGCTTAAGGCTCGGCACATCAGTAAGATCTATGTGTGCTTATATACCTCTCCGTAACGGCAACTTCCATGGAATTTGCTGCGAAGAGTCCGCGCAGCATGTGGTGCGCGCCACATTACATTTTACGATAGGACACACATGTTTCTCCAACTTCCGCTTGTATTCTCTCGAAACTAATTTGCGACTTCATTGGACACCCGCATTCTTCTGCCGTGATCAACTTTGCTGTGCCGCATGTGGTGGGGCGTGCTATATATATTAATAGGCATTCGGATTTGCCACGCCCAACTACCACACTGCTGCGATGGCCAAAAATGCAGCATTAAGGTTTTGTGACTGTGAGGAGACAATAGTACACCTACTGGGGCACTGCAGATAGTAGAAGCAAAAACAAAATCGCTATAGATGCTTTAACTCCGCTGCCTCCACCGAAGAATACTTTTGGAAGGAGAGATCCTGCGACCTTGGCCTCTGAATTCTTACTTACGCAAGGCCACACACGTCTTTTTATGTAGCAAATAAACGGACAATTTTGGCAGGGTTTTGCCTTTGCTGTCGCCAGCATGTTCCGTCTAAAATATAAATCTATAACATTTCTCCACGCATCGTACGTTCTAAGCGCTCGTAATAGATCGCGAGCACTGGGTACGAAGGGGGCTGAAGCAGAGACCAAAGGAGCCTGCCACCTCTGTCACACAAACGACGCATGCGACAGCATCACTCCCAATGCCAGGCCTACCAGTGATGGCTCATCAAGCCGAGAAGATATCCTTCACTTACTCGCACAAAACACACAAAAGACAGGCGAGCCTGTCGCGCCTGTCTTCGTAAGTCTCTTCTTGTCCCTGTGGGTTTTGCGCGAGTAAGTGAAGGATGAATTTGTTCCAACTAGGCCGAATTGCAGTTTTGCGCGAAGATATGTCCCGGCCGTCTTTCGTCGGGGCAAGGAGCATCAAGGGGCGCCTATGTGTCGTGGAGGAGAGGGTCGGGGCTGCATCACTCGAGTAGCAGCTGAGAACTTTGATCATAAGGGCGTGGCTGTGAGAGATGGCGCGCGCGTTATCTCCAACAGACATCAGGAGGCGGCTCGTATATCCTTGCACAGCCGGACAAATGTTTAACTATTGTGCCCAGCGGTGACCTTTTTTGTGCGTCAGCGCCATATGATTGAACCAAGTAGCTAAAAAAATTTCACCATCTCCCACTAAAGGGAACCATGCTGAAGCAGAACCGCAAGTTGGGCTAGTTGGTGGATGTTCATCGTAATGTAATTGACAGCGCAATGTACGCCTACGTGAGCATGAGTTGACACTTTAAGGTGCCGCTGTGACGTCGCATTTGGCATCCCATTGTAGATCATGTAGATGTGTGCCCCACATGCAGAAAACCACTATCAAATATAGACATGTCGATCAACGCACGCGTGAAATAGCTGAAGCCTTTTTTATTACATGCAACAACAAGTGCATCAGTCATCCATCAATCATTCTTCTAGATGAGGAATACAAGTACCTGTTAGACAAGACATGATTAATCTGTTTGTGTTGTTACACCCGTGCTTGGTCTTGGTGACTCTTTGATCTGTATATATGTTCTTTCTTTTTCGAAAATAAATTTAGTTGTGAGTTCAGCGCTGTGTCCTTCTCTTCTTTCTGTCCCTGTTTAACCCGTTGCGCTGTCAATTATATTACGATAAAGGGAACCATGTGGGGATGCGAAGGAGCGCATGGGTCGACATCAAGTTTCGTTCATCACGGGCACCTTGCCCGACGTTGACGCGCCCTTGCATGTGGAGCACACCATGAATTCACTGTAGTTGCCGTTGCTGTTACTCGTCCCGAACTCTTGTTGGAGCACACCACGTGGGTTTATGGCGTGTCTGCAGAATCTCGTTCCCCGAGGCCATCACGTGATTGCTGAGAGAGTGTAAGGGGGAGGCCACAGCGTCTTACCCAGCCCCTTAAACAGGCCCGAACGCGCTAGCGCGTGCCAGCGCGTTCTGACTACGATACAACGCGTTTGTTCATCGCGTGTCTGCAGAATCTCGTTCGACGACGCCGGAGAGGCGCTGCGATCGCGAGAGCTCACGGACAAGTTTCACATGGACTCTGTATTTTTACCTTGCTGCATCGCCACAAGTTCGCTCTTCTACGTCTGAAAAGTGACCCACCGCTCCAGGAGGACGCCTGGAACCGTTGGAAATTACCATTCCACGCCGGCAAGGCGTCGTTTTGCTGCTGTGAGCGCAACATGCCCAACTTCGCTACGCCGCCGTGCTTACCCTAACTCCGGCGTCATTGTGACAAGGAGAGGCCACCTTTCTTTGCCAGCGTTCGCTTCCAGAGCACGTCCCAGGCAGAAGAATGGAAGTTGTCGCATACGGAACGCCAATAACTGATGAAGAGCTCAATGACGGATCATTGTCACATACTGCGTTGGCCATGCAACGCCGATATCGCCGTCCTGACCCCGAGCACCGCTCAGACGCTGCCGACTATGCGGCCGCCGACGCCCAACGCGGCAAGCCCGCTTCTCGCCCTGCACGGCCACCGCCTGCTCCAAAACGTCGCCCACTACCACGGTTACCGCCGGAATACTACAAAATTGTCCTGCGATTCGTTAAACCTGGCCGATCTGGGACCGGCCTGCCTCACTGAAGCCGTATGCGCCGCTGCAGCTTTCGACTCGGCCGCAGTCTTGCATATCGACCACGTGCGCATTCACCCGACCAACAACACTATTACAATCAGCGCGCCTGATGAGAACCGTGCAATGGCTCACCTGAAGATTACACAACTGAAAGTTGCCGACTGGTCTTGTACCATGGCTGTGTATGCCCGAGCACCCGACAACTCAGTTAGGGGCATAATATTCAATGCGCACAGCTTTGAGAGTGACAACCACATTTTCAACGAGCTTCGCGCTCGTAATCCAGCTATCGACATCGTAGGAGCCCGGTGACTGGGGAAGACCAGACATTTCGTCATAACCTTCGCTGGCCGCACCCTTCCCAAGCATGTCCGCTACCTTGCCTTCGCGCTCTGGGTATATCCCTTCAGGGAACGGGTAGAGGCGTGTTTCAATTGCAGACAAACTGGTCACAGGACCGACGTGTGTCCGAAGCCGAAACAAAGTACCTGCCGTCGATGTGACGAAAGCCACCCGCAACCTATTGACGGCGAAGAACTCGCTTGCCCGGCGCAATGCGTCGTTTGTAAAGGCGGCCACCTAACCGGCAGTCGCAACTCTAAATACAGACCTGACCACGATGCCCATTCCCGATCCCCATCTAGGACTCGGGATAACCACAACAAACAACCGGCCGTCCCGCACGCAAAGGGTGCTGCTTGGCAGACGGACAAGCCGCAACAGCCGTAGAAAAACCCTGCTGAAAACCAACATATGAGGGAGTTGGCACAACAGGTCAAACTCTTGCAACAACAATTGGCTGCCGCTAACGATAAAATTAAGCATTTGGAAAGCAAGCACGCGCCTACAAGCGCGACTACGACAAACAGTGCCGCACAGATCGTGGCCTGTGTCACCCAAAATGAAAACACTGCCAGAATGGACGTAGACGCGGTCAGGGGCACGAAACGTGAGGCTGCCGAACAAACAGCCGTAATTACCACAGCAGAACCAAACGTCTCGAAAATCAATGGACGAATTCAAAAGCCAGAATCCCTGTTCGACAAAATGACTAGGGAACAAACTGCTCAAAACAAACAGCTCACTGAGAATATCGCTGTCCACTGGCGTTTAAAGAGCAATTTATGGTCTGATGTACCGTCAGCACTCACATTAGAGCACAGGCGTCACTATTATCGAAACGAAGTGCATTTTACGGTGCCAGTATGTGGTTATCATACGTAACTTCCGTTAGCGTATGCCACAGGGGTCGAGCAAAGCTTAGATATATAATAGGATGAATGAAAATTTGTAATCAGACAATTCAACTAGTTGTCGAAGGACTGCTCACTAAGGAAAGTTAGTAGGGCTGATTGAAAACTTGTTAATACTTTAATGTTTGCAATGGCAAGCGGAAGGGCGTTCCACTCGTTTCTGGACAAAACCAAAGGAGAGTGTAAGTATTTCTTAGTGCGAGCAAATAGTGGGCGTATCTTGTGATCGTGGTCACATCGGGCTGAAATGTTTATGGCTGGATGAACGAATCTGAGTGGAAAAGGACTGTAGCTAAAGTAAATGCTCTAAAAGAAGGATAATCTCGAATATTTTCTGCGTGTTGCGAGGGGTAAAATACCAAGAGTTCTTTTTATGGATGATACACTATGAAAACGTGAATAAGAGGAAGCAATAAACCTAGTGGCTCTACTTTGAATTGACTCAAGCATGTCAGTAAGGTATGCTTCATGCGGATGCCATACGTTAGAAGCATACTCTTAATGGTTATTGGGTGAATTAAATGCCTGAAGTTTGGTGTCTCAAGTAGCCAGATGTAGGCGGCGTTTTAAAATGCCAAGTTTGCGAAATGCTTTGCTGGTAATTAATTCTACATGATTGTTCCATTTTAGATTGTAATGTAGGATAACAAACACCTAAGTATTTAAAGGACGATACCGTTTCAACGGAAGAGCTGTTGATGAGGCATATATTCGGCATTTGATTGGCATATCGACCGAATTTAACGTGCTTGGTCCTTTCAACGTTAATTTTCATTTGCCATTTGCTGCACCATTGGGAAAATGCTGTTAAGTCAGATTGCAGGGTTAAAATGTCGTTCTGATTGGCTATTTCCTTATATATTACATTGTCGTCAGCGAAAAGTCGTATGGTAGACTGCATGTTAATTGATATATCGTTGATATAGATTAGAAATAACAGCGGCCCTAAAACTGACCCTTGTGGAACGCCCGACTTTACCTGTGTCTGTTTGGATATGTAGGTGTCGTTTTTAACACACTGAAATCTTTCAGTTAGGAAGCCTGTAATCCACTGAAATGTTTTTTGTCGAGCCGGAGACTACGTAGTTTTGTAAGAAGACGTTGATGAGGGACGCGATCAAACGTTTTAGAAAAATCAATAAAAATTGCATCGATTAACAATGGCCTATTGATGGAGCGGTGTAAATCGGTAACTAGCTCAAACAGCTGAGTGTTACAGAATGTTACAGTCTCTGAAAGCCACGTTGGTTTTCAAAAAGTAGCTTATTGGATTCAAGGTGAAATATTATGTGGCTGTATAAGATATGTTCGAGCATCTTACAACAAATTGATGTCAGAGAAATAGGACGGTAATTGTTAGCGATGTGCTTGTCTCCAGATTTAAAGCAAAGAATGACATTCGCAATTTTCCAGTAATCAGGAAGGCACTCATAATCCAGTGACTACTGAAATATTAGAGATACGAGGTGGGATGATTTGTCTGACGTCAGCTTGAAAAGCTTGTTGAATCACAGGAATAAAAATGTAATGTTTTTCAGACTTCTATAAAAGCGGAGCCAACGCTAGAACCACAACTGACGTTAACCCGCCTTGGCGTCTGTATCATAGGTGTACATATCTAATGCTTATTGTTTTGTTATAAAATTAGATAGCCAGCACTGCAACCACAGTTAATGTTGCGACGACATTACGCCTGCACAGGGTCTTTTTCCAAAGCAGTTCCAAGACCTTGCGTGGCTCTGCGGTAAAACACTTGACTGCCACGCAGAATACTTCGGTTCGATTCCTGCTGGGATCCTGACTTTTATTCTTTGCATTCGTCGGGTCAACGCCAACCATATCGGCTTTTCTCACCGATCTCGCGTTTAAATTACGTATGTCTGTTCTTCCCGTTGCTGGGTAGATATAAACTGTCAATAACCTGTGGAGGTGTTTGACGACGTACGCGACAGTCTTCTACGTTATTCATGTCGTGACCAGACAATCGTATTCGTCGAACCCTCTTGCCCTCGCAGACCAATTTTGGTCTACACCAAGTTGAGGAGACGATCATGAGAGCGTCCAGACGTAGGTGGCTAGATAAATAGAAACGCTCAAAGTGTCTTTGGTTCACTAAGAAGTGCTTCGTAGCGGAGGACTCCGGAATATTTCGACCAGCTGGGGCTCTTTCAAATGCACCTACATCTAAGTACACGAGTGTTCTTTCATTTCGCGCCCATCAAAAGGCGAGCGCCTTAGCCGGAAATCGAACCCGCATTCCCAAGGCTATTAGAGTCGTTTAACAAGTTAGGCAAATATGGTACGCAAACACAGTATGGTATTACGGTACCGCTCCTTCTTTCTCGCTCGTTGTGCTTTTACCGCTTCTAATTCCAGTGAATGCACTCCAACAGCACAAACGCTTTTCGAAAATTTATTGTGGTGTTGTCACGCCTCATCGTTGTCCGACAGCTTACGCATTATTAAGGAGGACCCTCTCGAAGCAGCCAAGCAAGCCTACACCATGGGTTGCTTCCTTGGCTGCTTCGCCGTCATCGTCTCTTCCTCGCTACACTATTTTTGATCATTTGAATGCACCTAATAACACTAACACGTTAGTCGATGCTGTCAAGGTCAGATCAAAAGAAGCCAACGTAATCCTCTTAGACTGTGCCCGCATCATAGTTTGTTTTTACGTACCCTGTCGCAAGAAATACGATGTCTACACTGGCGTTGAAGGTTTCATTCCAAGTAAATATCTTGCCCAGTTTGTCCAGAGTCTCCGATGCATTTAACTTATTTCCCGCTGCAGTAGTATTTGCAACTATGTCTTCCTCCTATGAGTGCGAAAAAGCAAATTGGTTAATGGCCTTTGTAACGTTTGGGTTTTCAACAGAGTGCTCACCTCAAGCTGCGATGATCCGACCATTGTGAGAATTATTTTAGGATCTTCATGCACCTTGAAGAACTCCTGGGCCTGTAACATATTACGCAGTGTTAGGACTGAAATTGTTGACTAAGCGTATAAGCGCAGCCTACATTTTTTTACAAGAAGCAGTGCTAGTCACAGCGATCGCAGTGTCAGTAAGATAAGATGTTATCCCAAAGGAGGAGGAGGAAGGAATACAAAAGGGAGAAGGCAGGGAGGTTAATCAGACAGCAGTCCGGTTGGCTACCCTACGCCGGGGGAAAGGGAAGGGGAGTGGAAAGATGGGACAGACAGAGAGAGCGGGGGGAGCGAAAAAAACGGGAATGATCAATAAATGCACTGACACGTATATGGCCAAAGGAATTAGGTAATAGCTAACTACGTTAAGGTCCTCACATGCCATTTTCATCATTAGAATTTCTTTTATGCTTGAAATGATGGGTGCGGACTTCGAAATAGCATAACGTATAGTGGCAGCATTCATAAAACTAAACATAACTTAGTGCGAGCGCAACACATGAATAATTTTTGTCTTAACCATCTCTACATATAACTCTCCCGTTTACAGCTTACTCACCTGTATAGATCTTTAGCTACTGTAACATTCCATCACTGACAGAGACAGAAGATTTTATTCTTCTTCTTTCGCTTTCTCCCGCTCCCTCGCCAAAGCAGTTCTTCGTCGTCTTTGAGTCGCTACACTCTCCCTGGTTTTGTTTTGTCCCTCCGCTAGATATAGGGAATCACATTGCTGACGGCAGCTATTTCCATGCCACCATCTTCCGTTGCGTAGCCGATAGTCTTAAGTAGTCCGTCTTTTGTAGCCGTTTCGGTCACCTTAAACGGTCTCAACAGTTTTGTACTATGACTGCCATAGACTTTCCGTATCAAAACTAGATCACCTAGAGTAATATTGGGGATCTTGTTGTTATGACGCTTGTCAAACGCTCGTCTAAGCGACTCCCTGTGTTTTTTTTTTGGCTCTCTGCAGTCTTCTTGGTCTCCTCAAGGTGTAGTTTTGTCTTGATTTCCAGCGTGTCTTCTGCAGGCAGATACGCCGGTTCACCGAAGGCCGCGTACTGGGGGCTGCATCCTAAAGCACTTGTGTGGGATCGATTATGATGCGACACTGCTGCTTGTAGGCAACATTTCAACCCTCCTGGGAATTCCGGGTACATGCTTATGTATTGCTTTATGTCTCGTATGACCCGTTCTGCGAGCTCGTTGGCTGACAGGTGGTATGGGGCTGTAAACTTCAGAGTGATATTTTTTTCTTGTGCCCACTTTGCATGTTCCTGGCTCCTAAATACCGATCCATTGTCAGATACAATGTATTTCAGTCCCTCAACCATGTCTCTGTTCAGTAGTGCTATGACGGTTTGCGCATTCTCCCTTCATGGCTTGGCCGCAAAAATCCTTCAGCATTCGGCAATGCATACTAAGAAAGACTGAGTTCTCCTCACGCCTTCGCTTTTTTTCTTTAGCTCAGCGAAGTCAACATGAACGGTCTCAAACGACACACTTGCGTGAGGTGGGAATATAATAGTGTCCGTTTTCTGCTTGTATTTAGCCTTGTTGAATTGACAATTGTGACAGGAGCTGATGTAATCGGCGACATCCTTCTTCATTCCTGGCCATGTAAATCGCCTGTTCGCCAAAACGCATCGTGTCCTCCTGAATGTGGGCTGTCATGATACAGCTCAAGAACCTTTCGTACCAACGTAACTGGAACGTGCAACTTTCCTCCTATGGGCGTCAATTGCTCTGTACCTTCGCAGAGCTTGAGTAAGTTCACACTTTCCTTTTTCCCACAGCCACTGATTACTGGAAGCCGAGAAAGTGCATCGGCATCTGATAAATCTTGCGCGCTTCTGTGTGCGACTTGAAAGTCAAACTGCTGGATTTCCCTGATCCATCGGGCTATTCTCCCCTTTTGGTTGTGAAACATTCTCCCTTTTGGTTGTGAAACATTCAGGAAATGGGTAAGTGCCTGATGATCAGTGAATAGTTTGAATTTTCTACCTTCGATGTAAGATCGAGAATACCTCATTACTAGAACAACAGCCAATGCTTCCTTCTCTGTTGTGCTGTAGTTCTCCTCTGCCTTCCTAAACGTATGGCAGCCAATAACTTTGGCTCCTCTTTCTCGTTTTCGCTGATACAGAAGAGCACCTGCACCGAAGTTGGAAGCATCTGTCTTCACATCAAAGGGAAGAATGAAATCGGGTAGCGTAAGGAGCGGATCTGATGATATGGCTCATACTAAGTCATCGTAAGCATTTTCACATTCATCAGTACAAATAAAATCTGTGTTCTTGTGAAGCAAATTGTTCAATGGTTTCGCTCTGGCCGCAAAATTTTTTATGAAGTTTCTGAAGTGTCCGGCAAGCCCAAGGAAAACTCTGAGCGCGTGTACACTATCTAGCTTCTTCATGTGCCTTACGCGATCCACGGATGCTTCCTTAGTGCTTTTAGTAAATCCATCCAGGACGCGTCCATGAACTGTAATTTTTGTCTTGAAGAACCCACTCTACTTAAAATGTACTTTCAGTTTAGTTTCGCCCAGTGCGGTCAAAACAGCAGTCAGATGTTCAGCGTGAGACGTTTCATCTTTTGAACAGACTAAAATATCGTCGATATAGACGTTCCAAAATACTCCAAGAAAGGGTTTCAAGACGCCATTCATCATCTTTTGAAACCAGGCAGCGCTGTTCTTCTACCCGAAAGGTAAGCGATTGTACTCATATATGTCAAAGG
Source organism: Rhipicephalus sanguineus (assembly GCF_013339695.2). Lineage (NCBI taxonomy): Eukaryota > Metazoa > Arthropoda > Arachnida > Ixodida > Ixodidae > Rhipicephalus > Rhipicephalus sanguineus. Next base: position 139,046,631 of record NC_051179.1, on the reverse strand, counting down.
GAGAGACAAAGTCCGTGTACATTTTATATTGCTCTTCGAGTGGTACCTGCCAAAATCCTTTGGAAAGATCTACTCTGGAGAAGACTTTGCAACATCCCATTTCCTCAAATATTCCATCAGTTCTTGGCATAGGAAAAGGAAATAGGTCCGTTTGGCGATTCAAAATTCGGTAGTCTGCACATAGCCTCAAAGATACATCTTTAGGAGCCAGCGTAATTGGTGAGGTGAACGTATACACACCGACGGTCGTATTATGCCAGCATCTAATATCTTTTGGATCTCGCTTTTCAACCAAACTTTCTCCTCGCGTGACATGTTGTAAGGCTTTCTCCTGACCGGTGTAACGTCTTTCAGCTTGAACGGAACCGAAAATTTTGTTGTTGCTGGTGAATAGTTGCTTAAGCAGACAAGTTCGGGCAACTTGCGGCGGACGTCGTCTTCACATGCAGTAAGGCGATCTGCTATACTAAGTGAGGCGCACGCCTCTTTCGCCACAGTCACTTCATCATTCCAATAAAGGTTTACCTTTAGGGTATTCATATCAGGTCCGGAAAGCATAAATTTGTAGTCACACCCTTTCACTACGAGAGCGTCAATGTCAGCATTCTGGCCTTGAAAAGAGACACTTGTTCTCACCCATTTATTGTAAATTTGTCTCGTCCCATCAAAACTTTGTACTTGTACCCACCTCCCTCGAATAATTTATTTCCTCTTTACAAGTGCCTCATTTATGACAGGCACAGATGCCCCATTTTCTACGAAAGCATCAACGTCTTCACCATTTACCTTTAGTTTGATATACAGAAGGTTAAGAGCCGTTAGAAAAACAGTCTCCAATTTTGTCGTCAGGTGGGACTGTACACCCTCTTGTATTCATTTTTTTTTCAGCTGCATCTGGATGCGAAGAAGCCATATGCTCTTGGTCGTTACTGTCATCGGAGATTAAATTGACAACTCGGTTTCGACCATGCCAATTCAGGATCACGTGACCTCCAAGGTGCCCTGTCGAGATGGTAATCTGGCCGACATGGGTTCTGGGAGTTCGAATCAATTGAGAGGTTCTTGAAAGAAACTAGAAGTTCCTCGACAGTTTTTGGCGATTGCATTTGTGCCTCTCTCTGGTGTTCCTTAGGAAGGTCGTGAATAATGAGCGGAACTTTCGCCGACTCCGGAGGTTCCGGGTTGGCCATTTGAAGAAGGCGCCCTTTCTCATAAAAATACTCTAGTGACTTTCCTGATCGAAATTTGTAAAAAACTGCTTTTCCATTCATCCCATGTGTCGGTCTCGTGTCCAGCGTAGTGAAGCTCGTACCACTTTCGAGCCAGTCCTGCAAGGAATGAACGCATGTTCCTGATGCGCTCACTGGATTCTTGCCTCGAGGTGTCCTCACACGCGTGTTCGTAGAACTTGATCCAGGTGTCCGGCCTTGTGCTTTCACCATCAAATGGATCAGGCTTTGCTATCTCCTTGTTGGATCTTTGTTGTGCCTGGATGACGGCAAGAAGAGTGTCCATGAACTGCTGCTGTCGCTCTGCGTGCTGCTGCTGACGGTGGAGCATTTCCATGAGGCATGAGCCAACGGAATAATCTTCATTGCTTGGCGCAACCCTTGACGACGCTTTCAAAAGCGGCCGCATGATGTATTCTTGAAACTCGGAGTACTTCAGTTTCATCTCACTGATGGTTGGTTGTCTTATCTCCTCCGGCGTCTTCCCGGCTTTCTGAGCGACCAACTCACGTAGTTCGGAAGTCGTGATACTTTCAGGCAATTCATAGGTTTCTTCATCCACGTCGCACGTCGAAACGTATGGCCTGTCAATTGAACTTCGGGATAAAGTCAAAGTTATCCACATAGCTGCGTTCCTAATCCTGTCGAAGACGTAGCCAATGTAACATTCCAACACTGACAAAGACCGAAGATTTTATTCTTCTTCTTTCTCTATCCCCCGTTCCCCCGCCAAAGCAGTTCTTCGTCGTCTTTGAGTCGCTACAGCTACACAGCTTTTTTCGTAAAAGCAGCTCGATTTCGGCTAGATTAAAGCGGTTCCGTACAAGTGGTGGAGGTGTGGGCTAATAATCGTCGCTTTTTGTGAACCAATTGCAATCTTGTTATACAGAATAAGAATCTGACGTGCGATCATGATACTGAAGGTGGCCAACAACACTGCGATGTTTCGAACTCGCTACGGCTCGCTCGATCGTCGCTATGCTGCCACTTGCTGAGCGGGTCGCGTTAACACATTGATTGGCCGCCATCCCGCCCTGCGAATATGAATGTCCAGTGAAGCTGTATCAAACACCACACATGCTGATGGCAGGGGGAGGGGTATATTTTATTATTACTTTAGAGTAATGGTAGGGATAATCGCTTTGTGATCCCTTTGGTAAACCATGATTGGCGCCGCGACCGTTTTCAGCAAGACGAATTTGTTTGTTTGGTCGACCATTGTATTCACGCTATTTTTCTGGTGTCTTTAATTTCCGTGGTCTACCCATGGCAGTCTTAGAATGAACTGAATGAAATGCTAGACGGGTCTTCCTTCATATATAAAAGCGAGAAACATGCGGGGAGAAGGAAGAGCCGTTTGACCTCATTCGAGGCCCTCGTGTGAAGCTCAAAGCAGCTGCAACCCTATCTTTGCCGGGAACGCGTGGGAGGGTGTTCCCATTGTTCACAGGCGCCTTATCATTCACCAAGCGGTTTTGACGCTTGTTTTGTTGCTTTCTTTATTGAAGCGAATACTAAGCTTTATGCTGTGTGCCTGATTGCAAAAAAAGATATGCCGTTTGCATTCAATTATTGAAGGAGCCCTAAGCTACCCAGAGGTCGAAATTTGGCTGTGGCGTTGCAGTTGTGCAAAAGCCTACAGCGAACGTGTTCGTCGGCTCCTCTGTCCAGCTCTCCGAGTGGCCTTCCTCAGCGTCCGATGTGAAAACGCAACGAGCGCGCGCCTCTGCTACCAGAGGAACACGCGAGCGCGAGCGTCTCTTGGGACCTGGAGCTTTTATTTTAGTCCACGGAGACGGAGACGTTGTAGGTTAGAGGTATGCAGCCTCGCTGTAATATGTAAACACTGTTCTAGCCATAGTGGTTACCAACATGTGGCGGTGCTCTGCACTCACGGGAGCACTTTCATTATGACGACCGGAACGAAATTTAGTTCATTTAAACTATGCATCGGGTTAAACCTCGTTATAACGAAAGTCTCGGTATAACGAAGTATTTCGCTTTTCACAGCACCATGTCCACTGAACACCACGTATTTTTAACTTCAACATAACGAAGCGTGCTCATACGTGATTTCATTATAATGAGCTTTAACATGTTGCAAAGGCAGATGCTCTACCACTGAGCTACGGCGGCGGCCGTGCTACAGTCCAGTTTTTATGTTGTATATATGCGCATTTAAAAACTAAGAGTGTTAGTCAGCGCCGGTCTCGTTCTGGCAGACTTGATGCCTTCAGGTAGTATGCGAGAGATTATTGGTCATCTACCAGCTCGTAAAAATATCGCGTGCTACGTGACGCCAACGGGCAGAAAAATAGTGTCCCACATTCGCCACGATGGCTGCGAACGGCGCTCACTAACAGTGGTTACCCGATTTGCCAATAACAGTGCATCGGTGGTTCCCCAATTTCAGTGGCACATTCCCGTTGGAACGGTTTGCTAAACAGCTTGGCTGTTCAAATACCACGCGCCCTTGCTTCCCCAGTGTGAACTGAACTGAAGCGTACGACTGCACTCTACCGACAACGCAAAAGAAAAGAAAACAATTGGGAAGCCATACACTTGTCATGGGCGCTACATCGAAGTATTTCTTATTGGCGGATTAAAGGCGATGTGATGTACAGCGTGTAACGTGGATATAAGGAATTGAACATGTCGGGAAAGTTCCGACTTCGACAAAATTGAATTCCTAACCCGCGTTCCCATTATCGCGTCATGGTCCTTTCGTTGGGCCGTTCTAGAGGCCGACGAATGCTGGAAAGAACATGAAAGACGCCATGCCAAGGGAGCCCGAAAACAGCGTTCCCGGGACGTCCACTATACACATAATAAAACTGAACGCTTCCCTTCGGAGAAATAAATACATATATAAATAAATAAACAGATAAATAAATAAATAAATAATGAATAAATAGGTAAATAAATTGAGAAAGAAAGAAAGAACGAAAGAAAGAAAAGCCCCCATTTCCCCGCTAGTGGAAGGGCTCCTAAGTTCCTTTTCAATGCCGTAGCAATCATATGAACGTCTCGGTGGGTTTTTGCCGTCGCCATCATGTTTCATATTAAGACAAAATCGATAGCATCGGCTAGCACATCGTATGTTCTGCGCGCTAGAACGCGGCTGAAGCAGCGATGAAACAAGCCGTCCATCTCCGTCGTACGTGCAGCGCATGCGGTAGCAAACCTCTGCATGCGAGGTCTGCCATCGATGGCTACTTAAGCAGAAAGGAAACGCCCTGCCCGTCTTCATTCGGGCGAAAATGTCTGAAGGGCCACCAGTGGGGTGAGGAGGGGGGAGTGGGAGGTCCTGCGTCTCACGAGCAGCAACTGCGAACTTTGGTCATAAGGGCGCGGTCGCGAGGGCAGGCGCGCGAGCTATCTCGACAGCCATCAGTAGACGGCTCGCAGGCGTTCTGTGTTTTCACCGCCTAATTCGCGTTGAGATGAGAGACAGCACGAAAACAGCTTCGCTGCGCCCGTATTCGCTTAAGCGAGCGCTTTGCAGAGTTGCGCGAGCTCACATCTAAAAGAGTAAGCTGCCAGCCTTATTCGTATAGGCGATGCGCAAAGCGCCGACGACGCCATCTGCCGCCATGGCTCGGAGGCGCTCGCGGGGCCCGGCGAGCTGCGTTCTCACGAGCGTCTATATGCGAGTGCACGGATGGATGTGTTTTTCATCGTGATTTAACGATTGTGGCGGGCCTCAGCGATGTCGAAAAATACCTGCTGTGTTGTCGGCTGCTCACACACAAAAAATCGCCAGGAACGCACATCTACAGGTTTCCGGTGCTATTTCATGAGCGAAAGCGACGGCGGCGGTGGATTGCGGCTGTACGACGTAGAAGCTAAGCAATCGCGCTTTGTTTACGGCAGTGTTAGGATGATTACCGTGTTTTTATTTCTTCTTTTTTGTCGCTACGTTTTCAGCGAACGTACTACGTTTACACTTGGTCGCCTCGCCTGCATTGTAGACACTACAATTCACATTAGGTTGTTATTACTGATAAGACGCGATACCTTGGAGGCTTGGCTCACTTGAAAAACGAATGGCGCGAAGCGCAATGCGAGAGAATGTAGGGCCGGTGACGGCTCCTTTAAAAAAGCGCCGTGGAATCACACGTGTGCTGTACGAAATCGGCTGCATTCTACCTGCCATCAGTAGGTAGAATGCAGCCGTCGGTGCAAAATGCTCGCTGTGCGCTTCTGCTCCGATGATGACAAGCTTATCGTTTATTTTTTCACAAGTTTATCGTGCTGGTTTCAAAGTTTTACCAACGCTGACCCTTCACGTGGCCGACCCTGTGAAATCTATACGCCGGTGCGACAGCGCTCCCTCAAAATCTACTATATCAGCACATGGCACGTAAACGAAGCTACTGTGTCGAGAAAAAACATTGGTTCACGCGTCAACGCATGCAGGCGTTAGTGATCGGGACGTTATAAAGGAAGCGGCGTACTTACGATGGGCTCCACTTCGTAGGAGAAGCTTGTTGTCGATTGTCTATGACAAACACTTGTCGCGTATGGGGGCATTGGCTTCCCACACAGCTGTGACATCGGACACATGTCCACTATTATAAAGTGCGGCTCCTTTGCGCACACTGTTGCCGCAAAAGTAATTATCTGGGACGCGCACAACCGGTGAATCGCACGCGCGCAAATGAGGCGTCTGCTACGCGACCCGCGAGCGGTTCCAACGGCCGCCGCTACGCGGCTTTCAGTGGCGCCCCTATAGGCGCTGCGCATCGCGGATAGCAGTCCAATTTGTTGCTGAAGTAAAGTGTGGGATTAGGCTAGGTGGTATTCCATTATTAAACTGCTCAACGCAAAAATTTAGACATAGTACACAAAGAAATACGAGGACTGCGTCTATGTGTACTGCGTCTAAATGTTTGCTCTGAGCAGTTTAACAATTTGTTATCGCATTAGTTGCTTCGCTCTTGTGGCGAAGTTGTCGTTTTTTGTTACCGCGGCGCATCAAGTAAACGAGGATGATAAGCCGTGCTGGCAGCAGCTCTAAACGCAATAAGCTCTTTTCTCCTTAGCGATCGTTCAGGAAACCGATGTAGACGACGCGGCTGGTATATGCAAGCGATCTCGATTGCGGAGAAAAATGACGTATTACGTGGATGTGGAAGCCGACTTAGAAGACTGTTGAATCAATAATAAATTCGTGGCGCCATAGCGGTCTGGCTTCGAGTGTATGCGCCGCGATGTCTCAACACACAAAACCAGGTCGCGGAAAAGCTCAAGTTCCGGCCATATCGGAAGGGAACGATAAAATCGACCACGTCGCTACTAAGAAAATGAAAATAAGTCAGTCTGGCCGCAAGGGCGAAACAATTATTGCGGTAGCGTCGACTTGTAATTTTATACCGGAGTCCTTTCATCTTCATGAAACTTCGCCCTCGCGCTGTGGGGCAGCTTCATACGCTGCCTAAAGCTGCCGCCTCGCGGCGTCACTCTGCCACAAATGACATCGTTCACGTGCCGAAATGCTTGCGCGGTGCGATATGAGCTGATGCGTATGGTGCTTTCTGTGCATCTGCTGCGTTATTTTTTGAGATAGCTGAAGTGTGAGTGTGGAGCCACAATGCCGAATACGTTATGCGTGCCGGCGGGTGGTTGCGTTTGCAAGATAACTAACAAAAGGCGCTTTTGGTTTACTGAGTAACGAGGAACAGCTCGAGATATGCAAATGGGCCTAGCAGTGCTAGACAGTGGTGATTCCAATTCTCCATCGATGTGCACGAAAGACACCGACGCCACAGATATCTTCGCTGCCTGCGATTACAATTTCAATGGCCTAAATCTTGTTCAGAAGTGACATTTATAGCCACTTCTGTAAAAGCCTCTTCTTGTTCAGAAGTAGCATTTATAGCTGGCGAAGCACCTCAGTGTTCAGAATGGTCATTAGACCATTCTACAGAAGCATGCGTCGCAGCAATGACTCATTTGTCTCCTGCTAAAATACTGTTCACTGTTTAACAGAAAATTGAACAGCCTTGCTGGGTGAACGATCGAATCTCTGCGCAATGAATAAATCGCGATTTCTTACGGGTGAAGGTGGGTGCAACAGCACTGATGTTTGCCTCTTTAAAAGTGGCATCACTGGGGCATTGTTGCAAGTGCGCAGCCTATAATTTTAGGCAAATATTAAAAAGCAGCACCTATTAAAGCGCCGAGACTAGCGGCGCTCACCAGGCAACGGCGGCGGCATTTCGCTCGGGGTTAAGCAAAAGAGGAAATAAATGACCATGTACTTTCATTTGGGTAAAGGCCTTGGATGATCAATATGGATCTGGAGTCTCCCATTCCACCGTGCCTCATAATCTTATTATGATTAACGAGCTTCAAATGCAGAATTTTTGTCTTTTAGGCTGAAACCACCACGACCTGCAGGTTTTGAGCGCCCAGGTGCTCATTTCAAGACTTACTACGCGCTCAGGCAATCATTTACGCATGTTGCGTGTTAAACGTAACTACGTGAAAGTAAAGCGACCGTCTCGGAAGTTTAGAAAGCTAGGACACCGAGGCTGCGCCACACACAACCACAATGACAGCCGCGTTGACATGCCTTCTCATTCAGAGCTGCGCCTCTGGCGGTGGCCGCTGGCTCCATATGAAACCGAAGCGGCACTTTCATGACCATAACAAGTATTCAAGGAGTCTCGTTATACGAAGCACCTCACACGCTACCAGCTCACTCCTTTAGCAAACACGGACGCTGCATGGTGCGAAGTGACCATTGTGCTATCTATGGCTTCAACGCAAACTGCGATGCAAGCGCAACACGTTTAAAGCTATGAGCCATCTGTCGAACTCTTCTAGCGATAAGCGCGCCACATGAGGCGCCTACGCCCTGTAAGAGAAAGGTTTCCTCCTGGAGGCGTGCAGGTTGTCCGTGTACTTTAAGCAGCAAGTGCTGACGATTGTAAATGTGTGCGTTTCGCGATATTTGGACGGTAGAGGAAAGGAGCTTGCAGAGACGCATAGGGAAAAGAGCAGCTCTTCGACTTGACGCTTAAGTTCACAAGCAGTCATGTTTTGGTTATCACCTTCGCAACGAAAAATCGGATTCTGCTTCCAACCATTCCAAGACTATTAAGCAAGGATTTCCCGCTCTTGTGTTCATACTTCGTGCGAGAAGTCAGGCGGAGGCCCTTCGGCTTTATGCAAATCTAGTACACACCTGTGCAGTGTTCCAAATGGCTCTGAGAGATTGCGCTGAGCGTATAAACGCGGCTAAAAAAGGTGCCCAAAAGCGTACGAAGTACACGTTACCCTACGAGGGAGGCGTCCCCTTTCGTTCACTGATTTTAAAAAAGGAAAGCAGCGTCGATGCACGTGCACACAGTACTAAAAAAAGAAAACTTGCAAATATGACCGTTTTTTCTTTCACCTGAAAACAAATAAAAAACTTCGGTTCCCGCTTCTTGTTTGCTCAAAGCCATCTATTGGTTGCCTTGGGTAGTCCCATGTGCTAACATTGCTCATTTTTTGTACATACCACTGTTAAATATAGAGTTTTCCTTCTGTAAACTAGGCCCAATTATTCTGTGAGAAAACGCCTGCACCATAAAGGGAGGCGTTTTGTTATTTGAGGTTGCCACCATACTTTCATGCGAACTTATACCGCATATCTTTTGGTTCTGTGGCGTGCGACGGTTTTCGACGTCGTGGGTTCAACAAAGCGAGTGGCTGGGTGCGGTGAATATGACAGCATTGTCGTGATACCACCCCAGGCAACATTCGAGGTTTTGATGACAACCGCGGCGGCAGTACAGCTTGGCGTACCATACAACCACAGCACGTTGGGCCAGGAGTTCTTTCGGCTTCGCGCGTAACGTTCGGCCGCTATGAAGAGGACTTCGCAAACGGATGTGAGGTTCGCGAAAATGATTTTTTTCATGCTTTTGTGCGGGTGTATTATTCAAGCATTCGTCCTGTACTTCCCGTGCAAAAAAAAAAAAACAAGAAACTTTTGGCGACAGTTTCTTACGGCTCTTGTAAGTGCAGTGAAGTAGGCATCGTAACTTTCGTTCACTTTGAAGAGCGCTCGATCCGAAAATGCCTTGTCATAAACAAAGTGTAGCCCTAACCTGATGACTTCATCTGAAACAAAAAGATGTTCGCAGCATTTCAACTTTAGCACTTATCAAGCATCCGAAAAAAGTTTGTGCCCCCCGGCACACAATACTTCATTTATGAAGAGCGCACATCTGCCGTGCGTCGGTTAGTGATTTTGCATAGAAAGAGTGAACATGAGAGAATGACGAATGAAGTGAATTTCTATGAACTTCTGCGGGACGTCACAAGTTGTGTTTACTGCGCAGGACGAGAGTAACTGATACCGATCTACAATTACCCCTGCCTCGAGCCAGCCAATTCCACCTTTAGCGCGCAGGCCTCAATTTGATTGCGCTACCTCCATATGCCGATCTCCATTGTGCTTCACTTGATCGCTACCCTTTCTGTCGTTCTAATTCTGAAACATTTGTCATATGCAGTACATAATCTCCCATACTTATTCTCTCCCCTTAAGGCTAAATTCTATACTCCCTTCCTTCTCTGTCGGCTAAGCCACACCGCTCTCATCATAAAGCTTAATGTAACCGCTAAAGTACCACCTTACTTAACATCTATATCACGCTGAGGGGGCAGGAACACCTATAGCGCACCGAAGGGCCAGGATAGCGCTGCGTCCAGGTTGTTTCTTTGTGTTCCTGTGTTAAGATGGATTAAGATTTGTGTTAAGATTTGTGTTAAGGTTTGTGTTAAGATGGATTACCAACATGCCCAAGCTCACGTCATTTCAAGGTGCCACCTTATATTGCTGGCTCTGCTGCCTTGAACTTTTCTAAAATCCCTTGACCTCTCATTACGTTGTTGTAAATCTTTGTTTCTGCCCTATATATAAGTACAAGCAAAATTCAATGCTTGTACACTTCATTACAAAGCCAGCGGTACGCTAGTGGTCGCGATTTGTAATGTCGGGGTGATGCAGCCAATTTTTATCTTTTTCTAAGTTTTCTTCAGATGATCAGGGTCACGTTTCAATATTTGTTACATACCACTACTGCGGTGGTCTAGTGGTTATAGTGCTTGACTGCTGACTCGAAGTCCGCGGGATCGAATCCCGGCCGCGGCGGCGCGTTTCGATAGAGGAAAAATGCTAGAGCCCTGTCTGCTTAGATTTAGGTGCATGTTGAAGTACCTCAAGTGGCCGATATCTCCGCAGCCCTCCACTACGGCGTCTCTCATAATCATATCGTGGTTTTGGGACGTAAACCCACAACAATGATATATTTTTCAATATTTTCTCTCGGTAAAGGTATTATTTGTATCATTTAGAGGTTGTCTGCCAACAACCAATACTCGTTCTCATGCCAGGCAATTCGACAATACTTTTACCTCATGCACTGCGCTTTTTCAGCTAGAGTGTTCAATAGTCCTATAAGATACATCCCAGGCAGATCAATCATTGCAGATTACTGGACACTGTCGTCTACAAACATTCTGATGCCTGTTATTCACCGTTCATATTACCTTCTAGTCATTTCTAGCCAATACCTTCAACTTCTTTTGAGGACGCTGTGAATAGCAATTGGGGGGAATTGTGTACGTTTACCTTACTTTCATAATCAGCATTTTTCGCTTGTGCGGGGAATAAACGTAGGCTTTACGACCACCTTGTTTACGCAAGGCATCCATGACTGCGGGTACATTGAGAAAGCGAAACATGTTCTTCCACCAGTTTGTAAGAATAGTTAAGCCAGTAAGAAGACCAGTAACAGATGAAAAATAAAGCACCACAGATGAAGACAGTTCGTCTTAGTTCGGGTTTCGAACTTGGACCCGCGGTCTATACAGAGCGGTCGCTCTACCATGAGCTAACCGTGAGGTTAAGCTATCGCAGCCCGACAGGGAGTTAATCGATAACTCGAAAGAAGAAAGAATGAATGCGGTAAGCGCACGCGTGCACTTCTACAACTGGTTGTAAGTGAAGACGCCTCTCCTCTCCCTTGATGGCGGTCGTTGATCAGTGGCATAAGTATGCCTGTTATGCGCATATTTTTATGGGTGCTTCAAGGGCCCCTAAACCACCACCGATAATTTTAATATTTCAAGTTTAGGTTCATTTCGAGTTCAGAATGACGTCGCCACCAACAATACCAAACGCGGCAGCGCTACGAGCCGCGGGTGAGCCACACATTCTAAGAAACAATCCCTTGTCCTTTCAGGGCCTTTCGGTATCATCAGCGTTGGCTATGACGCCACCGTTTGCGTCTGGTGAGGAGGAGCCCTCGAGGAGGAGCACTCGGCCAGGAGAAGATACCAGCGGATAAACGCAGCGTAGTGACTGAAAGAGCGAAAACCGCTTTCAATCATCAAACGCGTGTAACTCCTCTATTACCGCACCGTTTAGAAAAGTTCTGGTCGCTACGCGATGATTGTAGATGCGTAAAGAACTGCAACACCTCTGAATTTTGGACCTCTGCGTGGTTTAGAGGCGCTTTGACTCACTGGGCGTTGCAGCTGTGATCAACGGTTCTTGTAAAGCGGCTGCCTCAAGCAATTAGGCTACCATTTTTTTGTCAACCCCTCGTGTGTCACCCTTACACGAATACGCATATGGTTTCCATGCCACCGTTCGTGTAGAAGAGCAAAGATGCACAGAAAAATTACTAAAACATGTCCGCATGGTCATAGTCCCCAAATATTTTTTCTTTGCTATTGGGTTATTTCACGCCGAACGCCCCAGCCTATTCGGTGACCACCTGAAGCGCTTAGAAAAAGAGAGAGCTGAGCTAATTGGTGAGTACTCATTCGAGAAGTCTGGGCGTGCAAACACGAACACCAGAAAGAAGTCAAGACACCACAAACGCCGATTAACAACTGCAAAACGGCACAACGCCAGAAAGGAAAGAAGGCACGAAAACGTATCTATGCCTGCCCAGGCAATAGGCGAACCTATTAATCCGGCACGCGTGGGGGTCTACTTGAAAGATAACTGTCACTGTTCCTCCAACTCTTATTTTGAAGCGCCTACATCGCTGACGACCGCATCAACGCGTAGTGGCGCTCGCCAGAACTATTGCGGGGGGAAATGGGGATGTAGAGCGCAGACCTATGATGACATAAATATAACTTCAGAAGTCATAGCGGCGTTGCATCAAAAAAGGGGTTATTATTGGGTGTCGTTTTCTTTTAGCGTGCTTTTCACTGAACGCCAAATAGACGAACGTTCTTAGACTTTTACAGCTTAAAAACTGCAGCGCCGGGCAAGGAATCCGCCCGGAACGCCACGGAGATGGAGGAAGCGCACTGGGGACGCTCCAGGCGCCGTTGTTTGAAGAAAGTAAAGAAAAAAAATGGCCGCGTATCTGCGTGCTTCGCTGCAAATGTCATCGAAAGAAGATAGTCGTCTGCCGGCCACAACATGAGTCCTCCTCCTCTATGTTGAATCGCCAATCTGGCTCATAGCGTCGCATTTGCAGCGCAGCCCAAAAAACACTAGCATTTTCCACGCAGCCTAAGAAACACTACGCTCTTTAGAATTACGTATCTGTGTATTTTCTAGTAAAGGAACACACCATCTAATACTTATGTAGTGATGTTGCGCCTCAGATATGAGTAACATTTGCTTTTTGATCGACAATGTTCACAAGTATCAACGGCGGTACCAGTTCTAGATGGGTGGGCGTTCCGCAAGTTGTTAAACTTTGGCCGGATGGCTGAATCGGGTGACAGACAGACGAACAGAAAGAGAGACAGACAGACCAAAATTTCTGCGTTAAATTCCCCAAGGAACACTATCGTCTACAAAAATGTAAGAGCGTTGATATGGACGCCGTCGCATCAAGAAAGATGACTAAAACTACAAAACATGCTAGAGGCACTCGCAGTCTGCCACGTTTCGCACGTGCGGTTCACTTTTCAAGCACCACATTGTTTGTTACTATCGCAATGGCGTCATCATTACGTTGGAAAGAACGGGCAAAATGGCATGCAAGCTTCCAGTACGTAAGCGCTTTTAGCTCATATCATTGGGGCGCTCTCAAACGTCACAGAGCGAATGAAATGTGGCCAGTTTACTACACGATGATTGAGTTGAGGGTAGGCGTCCTTTTTATTGTATTTTACATTTTTTAGGCTAAATAACTTCGGACTGCGTGACCGTATCGCTGACGTTCTTGTTGCAATAATCTCTGCAGTCTTCAGTCTACACAACTTGCAAGTAAAAAATGTAAAACGATGAGGTCTTGAAAAGTGTTGGAGGGCCCTTTTAAATTATTTGATTTCTTCTTTATGCAAGTTAATGAATCATTAAACGCGTTTCTTAAATCATGTGCCTTTAGAAAACTGTGCATTCATCGAATTTGGCGTGAACATGCACTCTCTACAATGTAAAGAAAGATTAGAAGGTGAGCATCCGGTTAGCGATCTCTTATTTTCCAACAGTGTCCTGTTAGCACAGTGGCCCGTCTGTCCTACGTAGAAGCGACAACAGTTAAAAGGAGCCTTATACACCACACCTGTACTGCAATCAGTAGATTTGTTGGTGAATTTTGCGAAACAAACGTCAGTCTGCTTCTTCTCTATTACTCGCCGGTTCTTTCTTTGCACAGCGGCGCATATCTTATCTAGCTTATTTGCAGCCGTGAAAACAACAATAACGCCGTATCTACTTCCTACTTTCTTTAACCTGTAAGATATGCAATGAATGTAAGTAATACATAAGCTACGTATTTTCTTATCGCTTTCTGTACTCATGCTTGGACTTAACAAAACTGACTTCTTTAAATATTCAGCGACAGTGGCCACTGCAACGCGAGGATAATCTGTATCTTCAAGTCGCGTAACCTCTTCATTAAACTTGGCACTCATTTCGTGCTCAAACGACTTTGTGAGGGCACACCTAAGGCAAGACATGCCTATACCGTTTTTTACAAGCTCAGGATGCTTCGACGAATAGTTGAACAGCCGTTTTGAAGATAAAAGAAAATACTGGCAGCATACGTGCTTCTTTGGATACCTTAAGGATATATTTAGAACTTGTATACCATTGTTCTGTGGCAATTCCTTCGTAAGGTTTCGCCCTTGTCTATTTAATTAAAATTTTTTGGTCACTGAGGTAACCACGGATTCAAAGTCTTCACCACGACAAAAAAATCAAGTATATTAATGGCGCACGTACCGAGAAGCCTTAATTTACTTAAGGCGTCCTCTAAACATCTTGGTAAGCCATAAAAGACTAAGAATACAAATTCCTCATTTCTTTGCATAATCGCCTTCCTTCCAACCTTCCAGCGTCGACTATTAGGTACAAAGAAAGGCTTTCTAGAAAAGCCCCCGTAGACACGGCACTTGTCAGTGAAAACCGTTTCCAGCAATTGTTCATTAATACATTCTTTAAAACATTTTATTAAACCTTCATGCGCCAAGGAGTAATAAATGTCATTAATACTCATATTAAAAACTCTACGACCACTAGGGTTCTCCTCTGACAGAAACTGAACTAGCGCCTGAGAATTACGCATGCGAAAAGGGTCTGAAAAACTCAAAGAGGCTAAGCAATTCTGCAAGCAACCAGATACAACCAATTGCCTGGTGCGTTTCTCTGAGACAATAGCTCGAAAAGGAATCTCGTTCGTGCGTATTTTCGCTGAAAAAAAAACTTTCTAAAGTGTGCGATTTAGCCTTCTTGACTTTACAAGTTATCCTCTTGAGATTATGTCTTAGCAAAATGTCGACAGCACGTTCCTAACTACCAATGGTTTAAATTTTACCGTCCTAATTTTTTTACTGCTGTTAGCGCCTTTGCTGAGAGCATATTGTCCGACATAATTACAAAATACCCTTCCTTATCTGAAATTACTGGCCTGAATTTCTTCTCCACGCAATAATTAACCAAAGAACGTTAGGATTAGAACTGTTTAGATGGATATTAGATCCCTTGATAATAGCAACGTAGTCTGAAGTGGAGTGCGAGCGCTGTTCTTCAGGGACTAGTTCACTGACAGTACGCGGCAGACTGAAGACGTCTATTGGCTTGAGTGCGCCTTTGCAGTTGTTAGTCGGCGTTTGTTGTCTTGACTTCTTTCTTGTACCCGTGTTCCCACGACCAGTCTTTTAGACTGAACATATAAAACATATTGAAAAAAAATCGCACTGCTGTGTTGCATTCAAAAGAGTCAAAGCCGAGAATATTTCGGAGAGAAAACTGTTTTGCGTCATTTGGAAGCCTTCCGAAACTCGCAAAATAACGTCTGCGTGATCCTTGTCAGAAAATTTGCTCTCAGAGTACCATTTCTTTTTTCAACATCAAATTTGGTCTACATGTGAAGAAAAGACGTTTGTGTAAGGTGCACGATGCTCAGGAATATTGCTGCAATTTTTGTGCCATATACGCCTCGAGAAATTTTGCCATCTTATTCTATATTTGCGTTTTTTTCTCTCGTAATATTGCTCTATGAATGAATATCTGAGCGATCAATACTTACTCTACGGAAGGTATTTTTCAGCTAAAATATTTTCATAACAATAAGGTTTGTAAATATAACAGGACAAAAATCATGAATTTTAGAAAATAGGCATCTTCATCCACATTGAGACGCACTTTACACCATGTGGTGCTTAAGAAACACTGCTTCATATCTCAATCGAAAGCAACTAAGAAGTTCTCTTATATGGCGAGCTTCATTATCTTACACTTTTTGTTTTAAGGAAGAAACTAATTTTTGGAATTCCCTATTAACGGCAATGGAAATCTTCAATCAGAAAGCAGCCGTATGAAAAATTGAGAAGATAGCCGTCAATTGGGAACTTCAAAAATTATTTTCTTCCTTAAAACTATAATGATGTCACTGAGTACGATATCACTAGGTTGGCAATCATACGTAATGACACACCGCAAGCGCACAAAGTTTAAATAGTTTATGTAAGCCCCCTTGAAGTACTCAACTAATTTGTGAGGAGGCTGTGAAACTATCGTGCGCATCGCAACAATTGTACTTTAATGTTTAACAGTTGACAGAACTGGTATATTTATTTTTAGATAAGATCCGTAAGAAATCCTATATTAATTTTAGATTCACTTTTGTTCGGTGCATTTCAAATGTACTATCTTTCACCATTCCCTCCAATGTCGAAAATTGAATTCATATCTTTCAAGAGGTTGTCTAAAGAGAGCAGTTGTGTGTTTTACAGGTACAACTTTTACATGTACTTTTATATGTACTGGGTGTCGTGGGAAAGGACCTCAAGCCTAAATGGAAAATCACCTTCTCGTTCTTGCACTTCCACCTCTTCTCCGCACGCAGCATCTAGAAGTTAAGAAAGTGTTGATCTGTTACATGCGTATCAAAAATACAATATAGGAGAGCGCGATGGATGCATTGTACCCTATCATTTGTACAAGTCCTGCTTAGCAAGCAAGCAAGCGCTTGTCCTGTGTATGCCACCTTCCGCCATTATTACTGTAGCGCTACGTACATCCCACCATGGAAATATACCAACTGGCACAAATGTTTTCGCTGCTGACTGAAGGAACGAAGGAATGAAGAAAGAAAAGTGCAATGTCTGGGCTCTACGCAAGAAAATGAAGAATGGAGTACTGCATAATTATTTATTTACACCTCAAGCACTGTGAGCCCTATTACCAGGCATTAAGCAGGAGTGACATATAGCAGGAGTGACCAGATACTTGCTATTGTGTTGCTCTAGAACTGCAATAGAGAGGACGTGGAAATTAAAATTCAAGGTATAACGAATAATATCTTCAAGCACGTCTCTTCTGCAGTTCTACAGCAGCGCAATTATAATAATATTACTTATTACTATTACTGTTTTATATTATACCACTGTTATTATTACTATGTTTAATATTATCATTCAGCTTTTAATATTGTGTACTACCATTTATATACAAAATTGTTAGTGATAGAGACAGTACAGCAGACTTATGGTCCATGCGCAAGTGCACAGAACACTGCTGCAACCATTTGCTCCTTGACGACGTTGACAGGTAGGGCGTTCAATTCGACAAACGTGTGCGGAAAACATTTAGACACGCTACTTCTGCGTGAATGGTACTTAAAATTATTCGGGTGGTATGAACGTGTCGGGCGTTCGGTATCCAGTAAAATGCACGCACATTTATTCACGCTTATTAGTTATGATATAGTAAATATGATTTCAGTTAATGGATCGTGTTTGAGTAGCGTGGCTTCTGGAGCCAATGATGGAGAAGGGCGCCAAATGCCCGGCTTCAAAATAAGCCTAGGTGATTAACCATTTGACGTTCTCAGGTTTAATTATATTAGGTGGCATGTGTGGATGAAAGACAATGACATATTATAACACTAAATATCGAATAAACGTTTGGTCACCCAGACTTTTTGTCTCAGATGAATGTTTCCCAAATGTTCGTCTCAGAAAGAAAACTTGTGGGTTGCTTTGTTGTAAATGTGTGTTACACGCTCACTCCACCGTAGATGTCACGTGATTATTTCTGCTAAGTACTTGTGCCTGAACACCTAGGATAAACAGTGTACGTGAACGCGATAAGTGAATGTGAAAGTATACGCGCTGAATAATCAATTAGAACAGCTTTCCCAGGAGCCAGTTTAATTTCGTTTCCAGAGTCATGGAGTCATGACCTAGAAGGTTGTCACGCGGTAGCAGCGAAATTGAGGCGCTTTTACGCTCACTCGGGCTTGCTCCTTTATCTTCTACGCTGCATAATCACGTTCCCCTGAAAGTAGCAAGCATAAGAGGCAATGTAACAATTCTGGGCAAGCGCCGAAACGCCCACGTGGTCAACTTCTAGGTCATTACGTGGCACTACGGAACAGGTTCCCCAGACAACACCGAAGTGGCAGTAAGAAAGCTGTCCAATTATTCAGGGCGTTCTGAGGCTCGATAGTACATTTTCCTTGGCTTTGACGCCTGAGAAATTCACATAACAAAAGAACACTTGAAACAGTCAGTAATATCGTACGCGCACGTGTCAGCTATTTGGGATATCTCTAGGTAAATAAAAGAAAACTTCAATAACTTACATGCGTAAATGAGAAAAAGAGCGGCCAAATGCGTTGGCTTCATCTTTGACGTGGTCGTTGAAGTAACTTTCCTGCAACACAGAAGGTAAGATTGGATCTATCTGATCGCCAAATCATAACGCAGTTAAGAGCAACATATATACAGTTAAAATTCGATATAACAAAACCCGATCTTACGAATTGTCCGATCTAAGGAAGATATTTCCATTCTCTGGCGAGTGCCCGTCGTGTTCAATGTTGTCGTTAACTCGAATTGACAGAGGTATCGTGGTCCCATGCTCGATTTTACGATGTTTTTCCGGAAATAAATGAAAAAAAAATGCGCTGATTTGTTTTTTAATTATGACACACACGGGTTGTTCTTAGGGCGTGGGCTGTAACGTTACCGCGTCAAAACATCTAGGTGCCCTAGTCATGGTCCTAGGTTCATTTGACGGGGCTGCGCGACGCGCACATGCACGGAGGAATGGACTTGGTCATTGGTAGCTCTTCTAGACACCGAGTGGCGCTAGGATTAGTGGTGATTTGTTGTCCCTGTAAATGCATCCACAAGAACACGGCGGTTGCTCTCGTTATTTAATGGTTAACTTTCATGTACTGCCTGCTCGCGAAATCACTGTATTTGTTCTCCTCGTCCAGCTTGTCATTGCTTCAAGTGTCCGTCTACCGCGCCGGTATCGGCTGAGCATATGGGAGGCTCCATGTCCGGGCTGCCCACGGGTACTGTGTTAGTGGTACATGAAGTGCGGCGGTAGCTTTCCATTGATACTCCGTTGCAATTTTAGATTTCTAAGGACAAAAAATACCCATCGTCAATTTTACGAGTTTCCCAATTGAACTAAAGAAGGCCAGCGCGATGATCACCGCTCTAAATCGATTTCGAACTGCACATATATATATATATATATATATATATATATATATATATATATATATATATATACATATATATATATATATATATATATATATATATATATATATATATATATATATATATATATATATATATTGTGGCGAAGCAATTGGTACTGTTAAACGGCTGCGTTCTCCAGCGGCTCCTAGTGGGTCGTCCTCTTGTAAACGCCGCTCGCTCTCGGAGCCCGTGCTTTGGCCTGGACTGTCGCCATAGCGAATTGTCGCCGAGTCCCGTCCAATAAACCGCTTAACAAATTGGTGGAGAGTGCTGTGCTCCCATTCGATGCCTCTGGAGCTTCGATCCCGTACCCTACCAGCTACCATGCCTCAAGACGCCGCCCAGCAGACGCCTCCGCCTACACCGACCTCATGCCCCGGTGTCCCTCGTATCCGCGACCCCCCAGTCTTCACTGGCGCAGATGGCACCGACGTGGAGGACTGGCTCGCGATCTATGAACGCGTGAGTGTCCCCAATAAATGGGACGAGGCGGGAAAATTGACCAACTTGGTTTTCTACCTCGCGGGTGTGGCCGGCCTGTGGTACAACAACCACGCATCCGATTTTACGACGTGGTCCGAATTCAAGACCGCCATCATCAACGTGTTTGGCCGCCCTGCCGTTCGTAAGCTGCAGGCCGAACAGCGTTTGCGAGAACGAGCTCAGCAGGCCGGCGAAACCTTGACCAGCTACATTGAAGACATCCTCGATTTGTGTAAGAAAGCCGACGCCACCATGTCGGAATCTGACAAGATGAGGCACATTATGAAAGGCATCGACGACGATGCCTTCACGATGCTGCTCGCCAAAAACCCCAGCACAGTGGCCGAGGTCATTACGCTCTGCCAGAGCTACGAGGAGCTGCGCCGGTAGCGGTCGATGGCCCGTCGCTCTCCATCCCGCGACGCCGAGCTCGCTGGCTTGTCGACCATATCCGACCACTCCGCCTTGCTTGCAGAGGTGAAGTCATTCGTGCGCGAGGAAATGGCGCGCCAGTTCTCGCTGCTAGACTTTGCTCAACCTCAGTACGTTCAACAGCCGTCAACCACTCTTCTCCCCCCCCCTCCGTCGAGCGATTGAGCAGGAAATCGCGGAGGTCATGCCTCAGTACCACCAGCACCATTCAGCTCCTGCACCACTCAGTTACGCCGAAGCCGCCCCTAGACATCAGTCCTTCGAAGCGGCTGTGCCGGCTACCTACGCCGACGTCATGCAGAGGCCACGACTGCAGCCAACGATGCAGTCATATCAGTCGCCATCCCGTGAATCACGTTCTGCGCCATGGGCGGGCCCTGCTCCAGAAACCGATGGCGCACACCTGACAACCGCCCCATATGCTTCGCATGCGGTTACGCCGGCCACGTGGCGCGTTACTGCAATCGCGTCCAACCGCCTCAAGTCGTGTCGCCCGCCACCAGCCCGTCAAACCGCACATTTTACGCCCCAGCTACGCCTCTGTCGCCGACGTCACGCCAAGCTCCATCTACTCGGCCCTCTCCGTCTCCACGACGTCGCTCACTGTCTCCGATGCGCCCACGTCCGGTCGCTCGCGACCAGGAAAACTAGTCGTCGCAGTCCAGGAGGCAAGGGCTGCGACGCTATCGAACTGCGAAAGCCCTCAGCGAAGCCCATCGAACGTGATAGACGTGTTTGTTGACGGTGTTCCCGCATCTGCCCTTGTCGACACGGGAGCCGCCGTATCCGTTATGGACCAAAAATTGAGCCGATTACTGCGAAAAGTGAGGACGCCACTTTCTGGGATGTCTCTACGTACAGCGAGCTCCTAGAGTATTCATCCTACAGCAATATGCAGAGCTCGCGTCGTCATTCAGGACGTTTTGTACGACGTCGAGTTCATTATAATTGCTGCATGCTCTCACGACGTCATCCTGGGATGGTATTTTTTCTCCCGCCACGACGCCGTAATTCATTGCGCACAAGCCGAAATCGAACTCTCCCCGTTCTAAGATCTGACAACGGCACACACTTCATCGGTATCGAGCAAGATCCTCGTCAAAGACGATACCATAGTGCCTCCAAACTCGTCGACGGCTGTGTCAGTCGACTGCGCCGGTCTCTCAGACACCATTGCGCTCATTTCGCCATCTGACCACGTTTGCACAAGGAGAGGCTTGCTGGTACCTTTCGCGACCGTCCAAGTCACTCAGGGAAGCACCGCTATTTTTGTTAACAACCCATCTCCATACATTGTTACGTTGGTGCGAGGGGAATGTCTTGGCAGAGTGGAACCCCTCGAAGACGCACAAGTTATGGACGCCCCCGATGACACGCACTGTCCCAGTGCCGGTACGCTCAGTGCTGTTTCCGCGTCCGATTCGTCACCTGCTGATGTGTTTAGGTCCTCCATTGCTGACGACCTCACATCGGTCCAGCGTTCCCAACTTCTGTGCCTGCTGGAAGAATTTCGTTCTTCTTTCGATGTCGGGCAAACTTCTCTCGGCCGCACTTCCGCTGTTACGCATCGCATCGACACCGGCGCCCAACCACCACTGCGGCAACGTCCATATCGCGTGTCTCCCGCAGAACGCCGGGTCATTAACGAGCAAGTGGACGATATGCTTCGACGCGACGTTATTCGACCCTCGGACAGCCCATGGGCCTCTCCCGTTGTTCTCGTTGCGAAGAAGGACGGTTCCGTGCGGTTCTGTGTGGACTACCGACGGCTCAACAAGATCACTCGCAAGGATGTTTATCCGCTGCCGCGAATCGACGACGCGATTGACAGCCTGCAAGGAGCCGAATTCTTTTCGTCTCTTGATTTGCGCTCGGGGTACTGGCAAGTACCCATGGCGGATGACGCTCGACCGAAGACAGCCTTTGTCACGCCCGACGGCTTGTACGAGTTCAACGTCATGCCGTTTGGTCTGTGTAATGCTCCCGCGACCTTCGAGCGCATGATGGACACCGTTCTGCGCAACTTGAAATGGCACACGTGCTTGTGTTACCTCGACAACGTCGTGTTTTTCGCTCCGGACTTCTCCACGCATCTCCAACGTCTGCGGCGTGTTTTGACGCGTTTGCGCAACGCCGGCCTCCAACTGAATCTGAAGAAGTGCCGATTTGCAGCACGGCAGCTGACAATCCTCGGCTACGCCGTCTCCAAGGACGGAATCCTTCCTGATCCGGCCAAGCTTCGGGCCGTGGCCGAATTTCCCAAACCTACGACCGTAAAAGAACTGCGCAGTTTCGTAGGACTGTGTTCGTACTTTCGACGCTTCATACGAAACTTTGCCACCATCATATCGCCGCTGACGAAGCTCCTTGGAAGTAACGGACCCCTAAATTCGTGGTCGTCCGAGTGTGACGACGCGTTCGCAAAGCTCCGTCGTTTGTTGACGTCTCCTCCCATCCTACGCCACTACGATCCTACGGCCCCAACGGAGGTACACACGGACGCCAGCGGTGTAGGCCTCGGCGCTGTCCTTGCGCAGCGCAAACCAGGGTTCCCCGAATATGTCGTGGCATACGCAAGCCGTACGCTTACCAGAGCCGAGACCAATTACTCAGTCACGGAAAAAGAGTGCCTGGCGATCATATGGGCCCTTACAAAGTTTCGACCTTATTTGTATGGTCGCCCATTTGATGTCGTCACCGACCATCATGCACTATGCTGGCTGTCGTCATTGAAGGATCCCTCAGGCCGTCTCGCCCGCTGGGCACTTCGCCTGCAGGACTACGACATCCGCGTGCTGTACCGCAACGGACGCCAGCATGCTGACGCCGACGCCCTCTCGCGCTCTCCCTTGCCTGACGACAATGCCCCCTGCTCAGTATCTCACATGGCTGTTGCTTCAATCAACGTTCACACCATCGCTACCGAACAGCGCAAGGATAAATGGATCACCTCGCTGATCGACTTGCTCACTGATCCGTCGGCAACACCATCCACTCGCGCGTTGCGTCGTCAAGCCCACCATTTCGCCGTTCGTGACGACCTCCTGCACCGACGCAATTACAACGCCGACGGCCGCCAGTGGCTACTAGTAATACCCCGCAGTCTGCGTTCTGAAATATGCGAAGCCTTCCACTCTGACCCGCAATGCGCGCACTCTGGGGTATCCAAAACTTACCACCGCATACGACAACGATACTTCTGGCGTGGGATGCACCGCTACGTGCAGAAGTTCGTGCGCTCCTGCCTCGATTGCCAACGCCGAAAACCTGCAACGCACGTGTCGCCAGCAGGTCTACAACCATTACCTTGCCCTAACCGTCCGTTTGGGCGTGTGGGCATCGATTTGTATGGACCCCTTCCTCTGACTTCGGCTGGTAACCGCTGGGCCATCGTCGCTGTTGACCATCTAACGCGATACGCCGAAACCGCCGCCCTCCCAGCGGCTACAGCGCGCGATGTTGCCTCCTTCCTACTACACAGATTCATACTGCGTCACGGTCCACCCCAAGAGCTTCTCAGCGATCGAGGCCGTGTCTTCTTATCGGAAGTCGTGGAAGCCATTCTGAAAGAGTGCCATGCTGTTCACCGCAAAACTACTGCTTACCACCCGCAGACGAATGGCCTAACTGAACGCTTTAACCGCACGCTCGGCGACATGCTGTCAATGTACGTCGCCGCTGATCACACCAATTGGGACGCCATTCTGCCATTCGTCACCTACGCCTATAATACCGCCCCTCAGAGCACTGCTGGTTTTTCACCCTTTTTCTTACTGTACGGAAGGCACCCGTCGCACACCATCGACACGATACTTCCATACAAGCCGGATCCATCTGAGTGTGCGCCTATTTCTGACACAGCCAGGCTTGCTGAAGAGTGTCGCGAGCTTGCCAAGACATTTACGACGCAGGAACAAGAGCTGCAGAAGAGCATTCGCGACGGCACCACCACGTCTGAGCCCACGTTCCTCCCTGGAGCGCTCGTATGGCTCTCGGTCCCTACCACTGCAAGTGGCCTCTCTTCAAAACTGCTGCCGAAATACGAAGGCCCATACCGGGTCGTCGAGCGCACATCCCCGGTCAACTACTTGATCGAACCCATCGAAGCAGCTTCGGAAATGCGCCGTCGAGGGCGCGACATAGTCAACGTGGAGCGCCTCAAGGCCTACTATGACCCACTCATAGTGACGAGCTGTTAGGTCGCCGGACGGCTCCCTTTCCGTACCCGGGGTAATTGTGGCGAAGCAATTGGTACTCTTAAACGGCTGCGTTCTCCAGCGGCTCCTAGTGGGTCGTCCTCTTGTAAACGCCGCTCGCTCTCGGAGCCCGTGCTTTGGCGTGGACTGTCGCCATAGCGAATTGTCGCCGAGTCCCGTCCAATAAACCGCTTAACAATATATATATATATATATATATATATATATATATATATATATATATATATATATATATATATATATATATATATATATATATATACATATATATATATATATATATATCATAACAAGACCTTCTTGCTACTCTAATCAAACTTGTGAAAAATGTCAGTTTCGCCTCAAGGAAACACGGCAAGCAGCTAGAAACTTGCTGCGCGCTACTCAAGCACAAAAGATGCAGGAAAAAAGAACGCAAGGCGAGTGCGAGCTAACAACTGTCACAGCTCAAAACTTGCAGCGCACTGCTCGAGCACAACGAAGGACGCACGAAAAGAAATAACAGGTACACATAGGACGAGCGCGAATTGCCCCAGTTGTTACTTCAGCTAACCTCTACTTTGGCTCTTCAAGCTAGCAGATCACTTCTTTGGCTAACGCGGCCGCTGCAGCGAGCAGAAGTGACCTTCGTGTGGTCTATAGGCACCGTACAGTCGAGCTTTTCAGTGCGACTGCAGCGCCAGAAAACAAAGCCTAGCGGATGAAAAAAGCAATAATGAGACGAGGTCGTTCAATATAGAACACGATGCGCGCGTCTTCCTCCATGCATGAGTGGTCGGATTGTGGCCGGGCTAGACGGGGGACGCGTGCGCGCATCTGTTTTCTGCGTGCCCCCTGACGGTCAATGTCAGCGGACTTGGGACGGGGCAGTGTGAGCAACGCAGCGCCTGGACGGTGCCTGTAGCTTCAACGCAAACTTTTGCGGTGAAAGCACAAGACATACAAAACTCCCCCTCAAGAGATAATCGCGCGAGCATGGTCGCCCACGCCCTGTATGTCAAAGTACAAGTCGAAGGCGCACATCCCAACTCCGGTGAGACGCTTGACAGTTTTAGAATTGGGGACCCAAGAAATTTGCGAGCCGCCAGGACGCACGTGGAGAACGCAAGCCACTCTCGGACTATTGCGCTCCCGCTGTCCCAAGACCCTGCAGCGTCTTCCTTTTGGGCGGCAAACAAAACCGTTGGGCGCGCGACTTTAAGAGAAAAAAATAAAGACGGCACTTGGCAGTGGCATGTGAAGCCACGGCTCGCGTTCCCTGCGGGTGTCGATACCCCCCCCCCCCCGCCCTGGTCACTAAGATAAACCTTCATTTGCCTCAAGTTGGTACACATTCCCGAGGCTAAAATTACAGCGTAAACGCACTTCTTTGTCCTTCTTACTTCTTCTTTGCTTCTTTGTCCCTGCACCCATCTGAACATGATTTCATGTCTTGGCATATCTAATACACAATCATCGTTGTTACACGTTTGGGTTTAGAGATATTTTTTGTGCGGACGTGCGGTAAGTTGGCCTTGGGCTTATATATCCATTGGCGTATGAAAAAATAAAGCAGTTGTTAGTCAGCGCTTGTGTAGTACGTTTCTGTTCTTCGTGGAGTGGGTGTCTTGTGCGTTTGCATAGTAATGTAAGCGTAAGGATTGTGGTCGCGGTGTAGCATATATACTGTGATTCTGGTTCAGCTGTCTCGTTTCTCCCCTCCTGTAGCATAAGTCTACAAGAGCCACAGCGTGCCCACTACCTCACGCCACTAGGAGCCACGGGACGCTCTCCTTTTTCCCTGGCGCTGCAACACCAAAATTGAAAAGTAATCTGGGTCGCCAGCGATACGAAGCAAACGAAGGGCAGACATCCATGCAACATGGCCCGCGTCTCGCATAAATTCAATTTCGCCACGTGTGGCATCCCGAGCGTTTCACCCAACGCCGCGTGCGTTTGTATTCTGCCGTTAGTATTCTGGAGAACGAATGAGGCATGGCGTAATTGTCTAAGGCAGCGAGCTGCGGAGCGAAGGGTCGCAGGTTCGAAACCCTGGTCGAGCGTTTAGGAATCTTGTTCTTCTGAACTATTTTTATTTGTCGCTTTTATTTATATATATACATATCCGGGACATGACGGCGACGGCAAAAACCCGCCGAAAGCGTCAATATAATTGCTATCGTAATAAAACTTTGAATGCACTGCACTACTGCAAACAAAACAAATGGGGCCGCCCACCCAGTTTGGGGCCCAAATGCAGAATAAATAAATTCAGCAACGATTACGATACTGCCTAATACGAATTCTGAGGGCAGCTTTGTGTTGGGAAAAGGACAACTGTGCTTGAAGGTTTGACTGTCCGCAAGGTGTCGACTACGCCATAAATCATAGTTTTTGCGAAGTAGGACAGCACCCACTACATCAATATTGATTTTTCTGCGGATAGGCGCGATAACTCCGTGCACATCTTTAAGTATTATGTTCACTTTTTTATATGTTGCATACTGCTGATGTCGATGAAGAATTATGACTGAGCACTTTGCAGTGGCTAGGAAGCATTAAACTACACACTCGTTGCGCAAGTAGCATTGTGTAAGGGCTGGTTGTTCTTTTACACTTCTGCCACGTTATATTACACAGGTTAATGCGATTCCTTGCCCATATAGGATCTTTTTGCAAATGAGTTTCAAGCGTCGGCCTGGCTTTGTGGTAGAATACTGCACATGGTTTTACTGAATTAAGCGCACGCATAATACTCGACTGCCACGCAGAGGGCCCGGGCGGCGGTCATCCTCTCGTCCACTTTATGGGGTATATATGTGCATTTAAATCTTGGAGTGTTAGTCAGCGCCGATCGCAGCCGTGGCGGCGAGTGTGAAACAATTTTTTTCTGCCTGTAGGCGTCACGTAGCACGTGGTTTTTTTACGAGCTGGCGGCTGACCAATAATACCTCGCATACTACCCGAATGCATCAAGTCTGCCAGAACCGAGACCCTCGCTATGAATAAAGGAAAGAATTGGACGTTTAAGGGCTCGTTTTTCTTTGTTAGGCAGAATAATAATGCAGAATAATAATAATTAATAATGTTAGGCAGAATAATAATGCGAAAGAACAGACAATAGTGCCAAGGAAAGTGTAGGGGTGTTATTTGTAGTACTTAGGATATAAATATGAAAGAAGTGCAGGGGAAAAGAAGATGACTCGCCGACGGCAAGGACTCAACCGGCTACCTTCGAATAACGCGCGTGACGCCTTCTCTCTCTCTCTCTCTCTCTCTCTCTCTCTCTCTCTCTCTCTCTCTATATATATATATATATATATATATATATATATATATATATATATATATATATATATATATATATATATATATATATATATATATATACCTTCTAACAACACCTCTGCTTTCTCTTTCGCCTTTGTCGTGGTTCTTTATTAATGGGCGACATCTGGTTCGTCAACTACAACTCTCGGGCAATAAAATATCGCATGTAACTGCGGCATTATTTCTATCTCAATGTGGTGACAAGCACGGCAGGTTGAGGCGAAACGTCTGGCTGGTAGAGAGAGAGAGAGAGATCAAGGTAAACGATAGGCAGGGAGTTTAACGAAGTTGCACACGGTTTGCTACCCTGCACAGGGGGAGGGGATAGTGCAGGAAAATGATGGAGAAGGAAAGAAGCAGTGACAGGGCGGCTAATAGGCACGCACACATCGGAGCCTTCACCGCGCAGATCCAGAAGCTCGCAAACACCGAACTGTTACTGAGTACGGTTCGACCTCGATTATTTTAAATGAAGTTGACTGTAATCTACGATGTTAATGATGGCATTTAAGGACAGCGTGCGAGTTGTCCAGGAGATGTAGTGCGCTTCGAGACTATATATATAGAGTTGCCACTCCGTTGAGGAGCATCCTTAGAGTGCTTATCAATGACCTTAATGATACTAGAAAGTTTGCGGGGATAACGTGGCTACAGCAAGCACAGGTACGTGTTAATTGAAGAACCATGCAGGAGGACTTTGCCCTGCATGGGCGTTGTTAGGCTGATGACGATGATGGTAGTGATGATGAAGTATCGCAAATTTCTGCGAAGCCTTGAAGAAAGTTTTGAATATATCGCATTAGCCAGACTGTAAAATTTTGATTTATAGGGGGATTACTCAAAGGAGCTTAGCTTTATGTTTGAGAATCCGAAAAAAAATTCTGAAATATTTGAAAGCAAATACATAGGGATACTGAATTTGCAATGCCCAGTGTGCGAAGCCCGGAAGACTACGGTCATGGTAGAATTCAATGAAAAAGAAGGTAGAAAGCAGGAAGTTGCGGTAGGTAACTACGATATCATCTCCGGAAAAGTATACAGGAGATATGTTAATAGAAGTCGCTGATTGAAATCAACTCCACAAAATAAACACCTTCTTTCAAATGCATAGCAATAGGAATCGAACATGCAAAAATCACAACGGAGAAACGAGAAATGAAGTAGGCTTTAAATTATGCAGGGATCCAGGGATAGCAAAGGACGTCTACGCGCAAGCCAAAATAAAGTGCAGTGATAGGACGCTAGTGACGGGACAAATAGTCCTTAACCTGGGGTGAACAAGAGCAAAATTGAACCGCCAACATTCAGGCCATCCTAGAAGCAGTCAGAATAAAAACGGACGAGTTTAGAATTACTCTTGAGAACAAATACCATGGTTCAAAAGAAATGGAAAATACCGATGTATACTGAACCAACGAAACTTTAACTACAGTGATATCTGAAGTTGCAATCAAAGTTGGAGGTGAAGCAGGAAGGCAAGAAATAATCTCTTCCAAACCACAAAGACTAATACAGACACGACGACAGATGAAAGGGAGAAACTCATGATCAGAAATAGCATTCGTAGAGCTAACAAAGCTGGTCCGCAAAAAGAAAGTCGGTGACATAAGGAATTATAACGGGCAGGAGGTAGTGGTAGGCGCAGAAAAAGAAGCAGCATAAATACATTTAAAAGTAAAGTGTGCATCGGTAAAACCAAAACGCACGTGTTTCACATAAGCAGGACATAGGTATTAGCAACTTTGATGATATAGAGAAAGGAGGAGAAAACTTGTACACAGAACTTTACAGTTCGCAGACAAATGATGACTCCTCACGTGAAATCAAAGTGGAATAAGACCTCGAATTTCCACATATAACCACATATATAGTTAGAAAAGCCATAAAAGGTATGCCCCGAGGAAAGGTGACCGGACAAGGTGGCTTAACTTTCGCTTTAATCAAAGATGTAGGGAATTTTATATTAAAGAAACTCGCGACACTCTAGACTTACTGCCTCAAAATTGTTCATGTTCCAGTGAGCTGGAAAAATTTCGAACATTTTATTAAGGCGAAATCTTTAGATGCCTCCTCACACGGGAAAATCTCTCGGCGTCCAGCGTCGACGGCCCACGTCGGTGGCGTGAGCACGAAAGATGCAAAAAATTATCACGTGATGACAACACCATATGACGTCATCATGACCTCACAGTTCTCCAAAATTTGTTACGTCACCCTGACGTAGTCATGACGTCACTGTGACGTTGCAATGCCTCTGATGCTGGATGCATTGCAAAATCTCGTTAGTTGCTGAAAGCTTTCGGAGGGGGATGAGAGAGGTTCAGTACGCCCACTTATAAGAAAAAGAAAAAGGTGGCTTTCACTTTAGAGTCTACTGAGGCGGATGTGTAAGGGACACTGTGGGTTTTTAGGGGTCAAGCTCCTTATAGCATCACCTGGTCGGTCGTCGCTCCATGCGGCGTGTCCCCGCCGTTGCGTTTCCCGTATAATTCAATAGATGGCGCTGCCCCATAGAGATGCATGCAAAGTGCAGTTGGGTGACGATATACTTGATGGCGCTGTCCCATAGAGATGTGTGCAATATGTGTGCAAAAAAAGAAAAAAAGCAGCGCCACCCTGCACGCTAGATGGCGTGCAGTAATCAAAGCTGCGTATCGCTTTGATTACTGCTGGGCGAAACCACTGAACATTTCACGGTGTAACCATGATTGCTTCAGGAGCTTTGCCCAAGCTCTTCATCATTCACCCGTGGATATGCTGTAATTTTTTTTAATCCATAGGAAGGGGATGCTCAGGACTTGAAGAATTACAGACCCACATGGTTAGTTGAGTACTATACAAAATATTTACGAAAGGCGTTTCAAACAAGATAAGATAATAGGCACCAGACTTTAACCAACCTAGAAAGCAAGCCGGCTTCAGGAAAGGGTTCCGTAAATGCATCAGAGCCACCTGATCAATCAGGTCATAAGGTCTTGTGAATACAAATATTCACAGCATATCCACGTGGTGAATGATGATGAGTGGGGCGAAGCTCCGGAGAGAATCATCGGTAAACCGTGAATGTTCTGTGTAACGCCCCATCATTCATCATATGGAGAGTGAGAAACACTGTGTGTATATTACAAACATGAAACTTTTATTTTTCTTAATTAGATGATGCTTGGCTTGCGTTGTCTCTTCATTATCACGGCTTTGTGGTCCGTTAAGTGAAGGGACAGAGGTTCTTGTACGGGTTGCAACTGGAAATTAGAAAATGCCAGCTCTATACACGTCCTTCGGATGGTCTTCTCGCCGCAGCCATGCAGCTTGTCGAGCAGCTTCGGCTTCGCGGGCTCGATCGACGGAATCTGCTTCGCGGCGTCGACGTGCAGCTTCGGCCTCGCGGGCTCTCGCCTCAGGATTCTGTCTGCGAGCGCGCGCTGCCGCCGCCTTCCGTGCCCTCCGTTCCGCAGCCTTGTCTTCCATCTGGCGACTCCGAGTTAAAGAGAAAGCGTGCCAAGAGGGAGCCTCATGGCGCGTTACTTCTGAAATGTTGTCTTCGGGTGTCGTTGAAAA
Organism: Rhipicephalus sanguineus; assembly: GCF_013339695.2. NCBI lineage: Eukaryota > Metazoa > Arthropoda > Arachnida > Ixodida > Ixodidae > Rhipicephalus > Rhipicephalus sanguineus. Next base: position 139,015,421 of record NC_051179.1, on the reverse strand, counting down.
CACGAGACGTAGTAAAGAAGAAAGAACGGCTAGGCGAACACGCACGAGAGTGTCACTCGTCAACGTCGTCTTCTTCTTCTACTGCATACCAGAACGCTCGCAGTAAAGAAGAAAGAATGCCACACAGGCGAGCTCACTCGTCAACGTCGTCTTCTTCTTCTACTGCATAGCAGAACGCGCGCTTCTCACGAACTAGAGGTGGCTACTCCAAACAAACCTACAAACGGAGGATGGACAGACCCACGGCTAAAGAGCTTCGCCTCTAAAAAAACGTCTGTATGTAGTTTCATGGACTGCAAAAAAGGCAATCCTCTGAGTAGAGATGTAAGTAGTCTTGGAAGCGCCACTTAACTAAGGAGTGCTTGAAATACTCGTATATATGCTTAAGAAATATGCTTAAGCTCACCAATATGCTCACCAATATGCTCAAGAAAGTGTCGACTTCTGTGTGGGGCCCTTCGGAAGATGCCGCCCTTCAAACCCTCGAGCACCGTCTCACACAGTGCCCCGTTTTGGGTCATTTCAAGGTCAAATGGGTCACTGAGGTTCACACTGATGCAAGCCAGGTTGGTCTAGGAGCGGTCCTTGTTCAGTGCGACCCAGACGGAGTTGAACATGTTGTAGCTTACGCCAGCCGCAAGTTATCGGACACGGAACGCCATTAGCACTCGAACGAGTTGGAGTACCTCGCTGTTGCCTGGAGCGTGGACGAGAAGTTTCGTCACTACTTGTTCGGCCGCAAGTTCACGGTGGTTACGGGCAACGCTGCGATTGCGTGGATGCTTGCCAAGCAGCATTTGAAGCACAAGTTCGCCCGCTGGATCATCCGACTGCTAGACTACACTTACGACGTGAAGCATCGAGCAGGGGCGCTAAACCAGGTTGCCGATGCGCTATCGCGGAACCCATGCGAGGAAAGCGTACCACAACCCAAAGAAGGCTGGATTTGGTTCTCGCCAGCAGGATGTTTCGAACTCTCAGCGCCACGATAAAGATTTGGCAGCAATCATAACGTCGCTCGAAGACACGTAGATGAATTCCAAGTTTGTCCTCCGCGGAAGAAAATTGTATCGACGCCATTGGACCAGCAACGAAGAAGAACGCCACCTCTTAGTGATTCCATCGACCATCCTGCACGCCATTCATGATGCCCCGGAAGGTGGACACGTAGGCCGAAGAGCTACTCTGCGGAAGATCCAGGAACGTTTCTGGTGGCCGAGGATGGAGAAAAGCGTTCAATTGTACATCGCAAGCTGCGAGGTCTGCCAAAAGCATAAGCGTCGTCCGGGATGCCAACATGGACTACTAACACCTATTCCACTCCCTGACACTATTTTCAACACCATCGGGATTGATCACGTCGGTCCATTACCAACTAAAGCCGCAGGGAACAGATACATTGTAGTGGCAGTGGACCACTTGTCGAAGTTTGTGGAAGTTGCTGCGGTGCCCTCTCTCGCCGCTGGCTTTGTAATCAAATTTCTAAAGGACCGTATTGAATGGAAGCACGCCCTACCTAAGAAGATCATTGCAGACAGGGCAACCACTTACCGAAGTCGTGAACTCCGATCGTACCTCCGAAATGCTGGTGTCGATCATCAGTTCACTTCAGCATACCATCCACAAGCGAACGGCCTAACGGAGACGTACAGCCAGACCCTATTGGCTCGACTCATTCTTTACTGCAACAACAAGAAACCAAATGAAGCAGACTGGGATGAGCACCTGCAGGCAGCCGCGTACCCGATTAACACGGCGTTCCAGGTTTCCATTGGAACTTCGCCTTATGAAGTTGTCTACGGGCAGATTCTGAAGATGACGGCCGTCAAGAATTTGAGCACCCCCTTAAATGTCGGGCACACCGCTTCACGACAGACCGCCTGCCGCGTCATCCGGGCACGCAAGACAGCTGCAAACGCGCAAGAGGCACAGAAACGGTACTATGACCGCCGTCACCTACCAGGGCCGCAGTACAAGGTCGGAGACGAGGTGTGGGTACAACGATGCGCGCAATCGCCGGGCAAAAAGCTTTACCCGAAGTATGAAGGACCTTTCATCATCACTGAAAGGCTGGGTGAGAACACGTGGCGTGTAGGTTATCCGTGCTGTGAAACGAGTGCGGACAAACGAGGGAAAAACAATTTTTCTGTGCAAGTATCTCGTCTGAAGAAAAGTGAGCTTCGGCAAAACTGACAAGTCGCGTTTTGTGTGTGTTTTTGTATGAAACGAACCGACGCAGTGTGGCCGAATATGATCATTGAAGCCGAACTGGGTTCTGGGTCTCGGGCTTACGCGGCACTGAACATAATAGAACAGCCGGCCTATCGTACGGGCGTTGTCTCTGTTCTCTTCCCTTACAATGTATAAAACATTCGGCAGATCCCACGCGTTATGAGAATCGTTTCATGCGAAGCGATCAGCGAATACTTCTATGCTGCATTTTATGGCCATGAACCAAGCGTTATGAGGTGGATCGACGTGTTTTTGTACGGGTAGTAGCTGTATGCACATCGTAGGCTTACCAGGCCCGTCAACAACGCTGGCGTTTAAAGGGTAACTTATGATGGGACGTAACGTCAGCCCTCACGTTAGAGTACAGACGTCAGTATTATCGAAACTAAGTGAACTTTATGATGTAATCATGTGAATATAATACCTAACTTTAGTTAATGTACTCCTCCGGGGTCGAGCAACGCTAAAATATAGCTTGCTGAATCATAGGAATACAAATGTTATGTTTATTACTGCTCTAAAAGCGGAGCCAATCCTGGAACCCCAGACGTTAATCTGATATGACGCCTGTATAATAGGAATACAAATGTAGTGTTTATTGCTTTCTTGTAAAATTAGGTGGTCAGCACCACAACCACAATTCACGTCGCACTGACATTACGCCTGCATACGCTGTTTCTCCAAACCCATTCATAGACCTGGCGTGTCTGTGTGGCAGAATGCCTGATTGCCACGCAGAATGCTTGGGTTTGATTCTTGCTGGGATCCTGATTCTTATTCTTTCAATTCATCGGGTCAACGCTGCCGATGTCGGCTTTTCTTAACGCTATAACATTCAAATTACCAATTTCTGTGCTCGACTTTCCTGGGTACATATAAACTGCCAATCACTATTGGCGCTCACCCGAATTTGCGACCCGTGGTAAACGCGTATGTGGCACACGAGTCTGGAGGAAAGGGTTTGATGACGTACACGACATGATTTCCGCGTTATTCATGTCATCACCAGAGAGTCATATTCGTCAAGTCGTCTTGCCCTCCCATACCAATTTTGGTCTACACCAAGTTCAGGAGGCCATCATGAGAGCACGCAGACGTAGGCAGATAGATAGATAGATAGATAGATAGATAGATAGATAGATAGATAGATAGATAGATAGATAGATAGATAGATAGATAGATAGATAGATAGATAGATAGATAGATAGATAGATAGATAGATAGATAGAAACGCTTAAAGTGCCAAAGGTTCGCTAAGAAATGATTCGCATTTAACACCCTTGCTTCGCGGCTACATTGCTTCTCCGCAGGAACAACAACAATATCGCAATCGAGAAAGGCGTTAGACAAGGAGATACAATCTGTGCAATGCTAGTCACTTCATATCTGAAAGAAGTATTAAAATGACTGGACTGCAAATGATACGTAAATGAACATTAACGTGGAATATCTAGGCAACCTAAGTTATGGAGATGACATGGTACTTTTCAGCATGGATGTTATTGATTTGCAAACAATTATTTAGGAATAATATTGGTTCACTTCATCCTACAATGAAAAAGTAAAGGATCATATTGCGTAAGCGGCACACGTACCTTTTTTATTGAGGTACAGTTTTAGCGTCCCAACAACCACTTTTCAGCGGACAGGTATATCGCGAGCATGGGCGCTGTTGGTGTTGGAAATTTCGTTCACAGTGCTTTCACTTATACTGCTTCTTAAAGGTGACTAACTGCAAGCGACATTTTATTGTGACTTGTGCGAAGACATATATCAACATGTGGCAGCTTCCTGGCCCTTTGATTTACTGCTTGTTGTGGTTAGAATGATTGAGCAGTTTTTTACTCGCTCGGACATCAATCGCAGAACGTCTGGTGACACTTGATCGATGCACTATAGTTAAAGGGGGGGGGGGTATTTAGTTAGACGTCATAGCAATTGGCATATCACCCAATTTAGTCAAAAGCAAAAGGCTCGCTATTTAAGATTCGAACACAGTTTTCAAACATTTGCGTCGACAAGCGACATTCTTCAAAGAAAAGCTTCAGGAGCCATTCCACTCCGTAAAGGTGGACGAGCAGGACAGCTGTTTAGCACGAGGCACAGAAGCGACACGGCGGTGACCAGTTTGGTAAGAAAGGCCAAGTTGTGAACGTACCCATCAACGTCCACGCCGCTTTGCAGAATCTGGAGCATGCATTGCTTGTAGTTTTTGTTTTCAATTCCCGGGCAAAAGTTTGCCCAATAAAGAGTTCTGTATTTACCAGTCTTACTGCAGCCTCAACCACGTGACAATATTTTGTGCCATTTCAATTTGCCGCTTTCCTTATTTTATATTTAATTTGCTAAGCGAAGAGGAGCAGCCGGTGCCACCATAATGGAGCCAACCTCTCCGATACGTCATTTGAATATAAAAAAGGCAATATTCCGTTCAATTTGAGATAGTGAGTGCGTGCTAACACACTTTTCAGCCAAAACATGCGCAGGCTTCTCCAGAATGGGGAGGGGGGGCAGTTTAACAGCATCGTCGCGCTCCCTCCCTCTCCAGCCTCGCTGGTCGTACACGAAAGAAAGCAAGTGCCGTAATACTGGATGCAAAAATTGAAAATGAAGCGACAACCTGCTTCTCAGAGATGAAAGTGGCCACTAGGGCTTGCTGGTATAGCATTATAATTGATGGTAGCACAGGCTAAGGACAAGGAGAAATGAAGGACACATTCGACACAACATTCCTCTGTTCCTACAAAATTATCTATTCCACGAGACAAGGTCTTTCAGCAAAGCTAAAGGAAAGAAAGAAAGAGAGATAATAGAAGCGATTTTTATTAGGAAGGTCACGATCGATACGTCAGCGCACCATCACTTCAGCTATCTAATAGAGAGTTTTCATTGCTCAGTTAACAATGCGATGTCTAATCACGCGCGTTGTTGCGCACGTGCACGCATATTGCACCTTGTATAAAAGCGGCCGGAGTACCTTCAATAAATTCATTTCAAGGTCAGCGTTCTTTCCTTTATCTTGTGGCGAACGAATTGGTACTGTTTAACGGTTGAGTTCTCCAGCGGCTCCTAGTGGGTCGTCCTCTTATAAACACCGCTCTCTCTCGGTGCCCGTGCTTTGGCCTTGACTGTCGCCATAGCGAATTGTCGCCGAGTGCCGTCCAATAAACAGCTTAACAAATTGGTGGAGAGTGCTGTGCTCCCATTCGATGCCTCTGGAGCTTCGATTCCATCCCCTACCATCTACCATGCCTCAAGACGCCGCCCAGCAGACGCCTCCGCCTACACCGACCTCATGTCCCGGTGTCCCTCGTATCCGCGACCCCCCAGTCTTCACTGGCGCAGATGGGACTGACGTGGAGGACTGGCTCGCGATCTATGAACGCGTGAGTGTCCCCAATAAATGGGACGAGGCAGGAAAATTGAACAACTTGGTTTCTTACCTCGCGGGTATGGCCGGCCTGTGGTACAACAACCACGCATCCAATTTTACGACGTGGTCCGACTTCAAGTCCGCCATTATCAACGTGTTTGCCCGCCCTGCCGTTCGTAGGCTGCTGGCCGAACAGCGTTTGCTAGAACGAGCTCAGCAGGCCGGCGAAACCTTTACCAGCTACATTGAAGACATCCTGGATTTGTGTAAGAAAGCCGACGCCACCATGACGGAATCTGACAAGATGAAGCACATTATGAAAGGCATCGACGACGATGCCTTCACGATGCTGCTCGCCAAAAACCACAGCACAGTGGCCGAGGTCATAACGCTCTGCCAGAGCTACGAGGAGCTGCGCCGGCAACGGTCGATGGCCCGTCGCTCTCCATCCCGTGACGCCGAGCTCGCTGGCTTGTCGACCATATCCGACCACTCCGCCTTGCTCGCAGAGGTGAAGTCATTCGTGCGTGAGGAAATCGCGAGCCAGTTCTCTCTGCTGGACTTTGCTCAACCTCAGTACGTTCAACAGCCGTCAATCACTCTGCTCCCTCCCCCCCCGTCGAGCGATTGAGCAGGAAATCGCGGAGGTAATGCCCGAGTACCACCAGCACCATCCGGCTCCTGCACCATTCAGTTACGCCCAAGTTGTCGCCAGGACGTCCCCAGTAATACCTACGGCAGCCCCACACAGTTACGCCGAAGCCGCCGCTAGACATCAGTCCTTCGAAGCGGCTGTGCCGGCTACCTACGCCGACGTCATGCAGAGGCCACGACTGCAGCCCACGATGCAGTCATATCAGTCGCCACCCCGTCAATCACGTCCTGCGTCAAGGGCGGGCCCTACTCCAGCAAACCGATGGCGCACACCTGACAACCGCCCTATATGCTTCGCATGCGGTTACGCCGGCCACGTGGCGCGTTATTGCAATCGCGTCCAGCCGCCTCAAGTAGTGTCGCCCGCCACCAGCCAGTCAAACTGCACATTTTACGCCCCACCTACGCCTCTGTCACCGACGTCACGCCAAGCTCCATATACTCGGCGCTCTCCGTCTCCACGACGTCGCTCACTGTCGCCGATGCGCCCACGTCCGGTCGCACGCGACCAGGAAAATTAGTCGCAGTCCAGGAGGCAAGAGCTGCGACGCTATCGAACTGCGAAAGCCCTCAGCGAAGCCCGTCGAACGTGATAGACGTGTTTGTCGACGGTGTTCCCGCATCTGCCCTTGTCGACACTGGAGCCGCCGTATCCGTTATGGACCAAACATTGAGCCGATTACTACGAAAAGTGAGGACGCCACTTTCTGGGATGTCTCTCCGTACAGCCAGCTCCCAGAGTATTCATCCTACAGCAATATGCACAGCTCGCGTCGTCATTCAGGACGTTCTGTACGACGTCGAGTTCATCATAATTGCTGCATGCTCTCGCGACGTCATCCTGGGATGGGATTTTCTCTCCCGCCACGACGCCGTAATTCATTGCGCACAAGCCGAAATCGCACTCTCCCCGTTCTCAGATCTGACGCCGGCAGACACTTCATCGGTATCGAGCAAGATCCTCGCCAAAGACGATACCAAAGTGCCTCCAAACTCGTCGACGGCTGTGACTGCGCCGGTCTCTCCGACATCATTGCACTCATTTCGACATCTGACCACGTTTGCACAAGGAGAGGCTTGCTGGTACCTTTCGCGACCGTCCATGTCACTCAGGGCAGCACGCTATTTTTGTTAACAACCCATCTCCATACATTGTTACGTTGGTGCGAGGGGAATGTCTTGGCTGAGTGGAACCCCTCGAAGACGCTCAAGTTATGGACGCACCCGATGACACGCACTGTCCCAGTTCCGGTAAGCTCAGTGCTGTTTCCGCGTCCGATTCCTCACCTGCTGATGTGTTTAGGTCCTCCATTGCTGACAAACTCACATCTGTCCAGCGTTCCCAACTTCTGCTCCTGCTGGAAGAATTTCGTTCTTCTTTCGATGCCGGGCAAACTTTTCTCGGCCGCACTTCCGCTGTTACGCATCGCATCGACACTGGCGCCCAACCACCACTGCGGCAACGTCCATATCGCGTGTCTCCCGCAGAACGGCGGGTCATTAATCAGCAAGTCGACGATATGCTTCGACGCGACGTTATTCGGCTCTCGGACAGCCCATGGGCGTCTCCCGTTGTTCTCGTTGCGAAGAAGGACGGTTCCGTGCGGTTCTGTGTGGACTACCGACGGCGCAACAAGATCATTCGCAAGGATGTTTATCCGCTGCCGCGAATCGACGACGCGATTGACAGCCTGCAAGGAGCCGAATTCTTTTCATCTCTTGATTTGCGCTCGGGGTGCTTGCAAGTACCCATGGCGGATGACGCTCGACCGAAGACAGCCTTTGTCACGCCCGACGGTTTGTACGAGTTCAACGTCATGCCGTTTGGTTTGTGTAATGCGCCCACGACCTTCGAGCGCATGATGGACACCGTTCTGCGCAACTTGAAATGGCACACGTGCTTGTGTTACCTGGACGACGTCGTGGTTTTCGCTCCGGACTTCGCCACGCATCTCCAACGTCTGCGGCATGTTTTGACGCGTTTGCGCAACGCCGGACTCCAACTGAATCTTAAGAAGTGCCGATTTGCAGCACGGCAGCTGATAATCCTCGGCTACGTCGTGTCCAAGGACGGAATCCTTCCCGATCCGGCCAAGCTTCGGGTCGTGGCCTAATTTCCCAAACCTACGTCCGTAAAAAAACTGCGCAGTTTCGTAGGACTGTGTTCGTACTTTCGATGCTTCATACGAAACTTTGCCACCATCATATCGCCGCTGACGAAGCTCCTTGGAAGTAACGGACCCCTAAATTCGTGGTCGTCCGACTGTGACGACGCGTTCGCAAAGCTCCGTCGTTTGTTGACGTCTCCTCCCATACTACGCCACTGCGATCCTACGGCCCCAACGGAGGTACATACGGACGCCAGCTGTGTAGGCCTCGGCGCTGTCCTTGCGCAGCGCAAACCCGGGTTTCCCGAATATGTCGTGGCATACGCAAGCCGTACGCTTACCAGAGCTGAGACCAATTACACAGTCACGGAAAAAGAGTGCCTGGCGATCATATGGGCCCTTACAAAGTTTCGACCTTATTTGTATGGCCGCCCATTTGATGTCGTCACCGACCATCATGCACTATGCTGGCTGTCGTCACTCAAGGATCCCTCAGGCCGTCTCGCCCGCTGGGCACTTCGCCTGCAGGACTAAGACATCCGCGTGCTGTACCGCAACGGACGCCAGCATGCTGACGCCGACGCCCTCTCGCGCTCTCCCTTACCTGACGACAATGCCCCCTGCTCAGTATCTCACATAGCTCTTGCTTCAATCAACGTTCACACCATCGCTACCGAACAGCGCAAGGATAAATGGATCACCTCGCTGATGGACTTGCTCACTGATCCGTCGGCAACACCATCCACTCGCGCGTTGCGTTGTCAAGCCCACCATTTCGCCGTTCGAGACGACCTTCTGCACCGACGCAATTACAACGCCGACGGCCGCCAGTGGCTACTAGTGATACCCCGCAGTCTGCGTTCTGAAATATGCGAGGACTTCCACTCTGACCCGCAATGCGCACACTCTGGGGTATCCAAAACTTACCACCGCATTCGACAACGACACTTCTGGCGTAGGATGTACCGCTACGTGCAGAAGTTCGTTCGCTTCTGCCTCGATTGCCAACGCCGAAAACCTGCACCGCACGTCTCGCCAGCAGGTCTACAACAATTACCTTGCCCTAACCGTCCGTTTGGGCGCGTGGGAATCGATTTGTATGGACCACTTCCTCTGACTTCGGCTGGTAACCGCTGGGCCATCGTTGCTGTTGACCATCTAACGCGATACGCCGAAACCGCCGCCCTCCCAGCGGCTACAGCGCGCGATGTAGCCTCCTTCCTACTACACAGATTCATACTGCGTCACGGTCCACCCCAAGAGCTTCTCAGCGATCGAGGCCGTGTCTTCTTATCAGAAGTCGTGGAAGCCATTCTGAAAGAGTGCCATGCTGTTCACCGCAAAACTACTGCTTACCACCCGCAGACGAATGGCCTAACCGAACGCTTTAACCGCACGCTCGGCGACATGCTGTCAATGTACGTCGCCGCCGATCACGCCAATTGGGATGCCACTCTGCCCTTCGTCACCTACGCCTATAATACCGCCCCTCAGAGCACTACCGGTTTTTCACCCTTCTTCTTACTGTACGGAAGGCACCCGTCACAGACCATCGACACGATACTTCCATACAAGCCGGATCCATCTGAGGTGCGCCTATTTCTGACACAGCCAGGCTTGCTGAAGAGTGTCGCGAGCTTGCCAAAACATTTAGGACGCAGGAACAAGAGCTGCAGAAGAGCATTCGCGGTGGCACCACCACTTCTGAGCCTACGTTCCTCCCTGGAGCGCTCGTATGGCTCTCAGTCCCGACCACTGCAAGTGGCCTCTCTTCAAAACTGCTGCCGAAATACGAAGGCCCATACCGGGTCGTCGAGCGCACATCCCCGGTCAACTACTTGATCTAACCCATCGATCCAGCTTCGGACATGCGCCGTCGAGGGCGCGACATAGTCAACGTGGAGCGCCTCAAGGCCTACTGTGACCCACTCATAGTGACGAGCTGTTAGGTCGCCGGACGGCTCCCTTTCCGTACCCGGGGTAATTGTGGCGAAGCAATTCGTACTGTTTAACGGTTGCGTTGTCGCCGAGTCCCGTCCAATAAACCGCTTAACAAATTGGTGGAGAGTGCTGTGCTCCCATTCGATGCCTCTGGAGCTTCGATCCCGTACCCTACCAGCTACCATGCCTCAAGACGCTCCCTTTTCGTACCCGGGGTAATTGTGGCGAAGCAATTCGTACTGTTTAACGGTTGCGTTCTCCAGAGCTCCTAGTGGGTCGTCCTCTTATAAACGCCGCTCGCTCTCGGAGCCCGTGCTCTTGCCCTGACTGTCGCCATAGCGAATTGTCGCCGAGTCCCGTCCAATAAACCGCTTAACAATATATATATATATATATATATATATATATATATAGTATATATATATATATATATATATATATATATATATATATATATATATATATATATATATATGTATATATATATATATATATATATATATATATATATATATATATACATATATATATGGCACAAATAAACTAAAGCAGAAGAAAAAAAATTCTGGAGTACCCGACCGCGGATTAGAACCAGCAAACCCTTGCTCCCCAGCGTACTGCGTTAGACAATTCAACCACACGCCATGTATGCGCCGGCGAAATAACGTCGAGCTATTTATATACACCATGTACCGCTGGTAGCAAGCTAGTCTCGGAGGAGCGTGAGCGTGTTTTCTATCACGCAACGCTCCTAATTTTATTTCAATTTGAAAAGTGCCCTTGAGACGCGCACAAGACAGTGGCCCTTTTCTGTACCCACTCGAGATGTGGAAGAAAAAAAACAAACACCGGGCACGCCTTGCATCAGGCGCCCCCGTGTGGCTGCAGACGCAGGGAGTCACTACACGCGCCTCAGTTTTGAAAGAAAAAAATATCTAAGAGCGTCTGATTTTCCATTGTCCACACTTGCAGACGCCGCGCTCCTAAGTTTCTTTCAATTCACATACTGCCCTTGAGACGCGCGCGACAAAGTGGCCCTTTTCTTTACCCACTGGTGATGTTGAAGGGGAAAAAATCACAGCATATCCACGGAGTGAATGATGATGAGTGGGCGAAGCTGCGGAGGTTCATCGGTAAACCGTGAATCTTCCGTGAATTCTGCTCAGTACATCATCACCGACGTCAGATCGGGCGCGTCTATACTAAAGGTTCGATGAGAGTTATGACGACTTGCAGCTCACTTTAATTTCACATGTACGCTGTAAATTTTCATTGTTTAGAAAACCATTGCTTTAGAAAACATCTGGCGTCTTTCGTTAAGCAGCTGGCGTCTTTTCGTTTTGCTTTAGTAACATCTGGCGTCTTTCCGTTTTGCTTTTAGAAAACATCTGGCATCTTTCGGTGGTTTATTTCATCAATCAACGGCGTTTTGAACTAAATTTTTATTGTTTAATCACGCACACGAGAAATCTCACCAGGCACTACCTTGGAGGTAAACAATGGCTGCTAATGGGAATGAGAGACAGAAGAAGTCGGCTTTTAGCTAACACTAACACTTCTACTTCTACTAACGTTTCCTACTGGAACATGCCAATGACTGCTAATGGGGAATGAGAGACAGAAGAATTCGGCAATAAAAAATTCGCGCACGCTGCGAATGTTTTATTGTTCAACAACGCACAGGAGAAATCTCCCACCGGCACCACCTTGGAGGTCAAGATCTGGTACTAGCGTTACGACTGGTTACGCACTACGAGGGACGAACGGGTGCCGCTTTAAGGAGCTTCGCCCCTAAAGAATCACGCCATACCCATGAAGTGAATGATGATTGAGGAGCTGGCTCAGAGATAATGCGGTAAGCCGTGAATGCTCCGTACAGTTCCTCTACTCTCATATAAAGACGTGACACGTTGTTCTAGCAGCGATTGTGGTCAGGTTGTTGTGGAGCACAAGTAGTCGCAGTCCTTGCAGCTGTGGCGGAACGTGTGGTCGAGGAAATCGCGCTTGAAGCGCGTGTCGGCGCCACCAACTTCAGGTAGCGACCACTTTCGGCGCTTGGCCGCTCCATCCCGCACCCGTACCTCTTCGAGCCATATATATATATATATATATATATATATATATATATATATATATATATATATATATATATATATATATATATATATATATATATATATATATATATGTATATATGTATATATATATATATATATAAAGCACAAATAAAATAAGTAGAAGGAAAAAAATTCTGGAGTACCCGACCGCGGATCCCCGCTGCTTTCGCGCTGCTTCGGCTTCGCGGGCTTGTATCTCGGGGTCCGCACGACGCAGACGTCTGTCTTCGGCCTCGCGAGCTTTCACCACAGGGTCTTGGCGGCAAGCGTACGGTAAGTTCATTTTTTCTGTAGTTTTTTATGTCTTTATGAACGAAAATATCAAAAAATGAGGTCCCTGTGTTTCTGTAAATCGCTACTACTATTTTTCATGCGTCGCGACCGAGTACGCTGAGCTATGTGATGATGGAAATCCATTTGCAAGATCCATGCTGGTAAACCGTAAGTACTTGTTTTTGCTCAAGGTCTTGGTTCTGTGCTCTCAGACAATTGGATTTGATAGTTTACATACTATGCCTATTAATGAGTTGAACCCGTTTACAGAATACTTCGTATTACGTTGTGATTGATGTACTGATATTATTACAGCTGTGTTTCATCAAGAAAAATGGCTATGGTCGGTGACTTGTTAAAAAGTGTTGATAATCACTTCAAAATTCACATAGCATTCGTACGAGGCACGGTGGTACTAGGTGAGGAATTTGACATCATACAAGGTTTATTGTGTGGAACCAATTCATCAGTAGAACATATTTAGGCGATGAGGTCACAGGTAGAATTATATTGAGTAAAGATGCGAGTTAAAATGCATCTAATTTTTCTGCTGAATTGTCAGTACATAAGGTTGTGCGCGCAATTGACGGAACCGCTTCGCTCGAGTAGCTCTTTAAGTTAGCATGGCTGCGCGTCGTAAAAAGAAAAGAGCTACAGAGGCAACCACAAAAGCAGTCAGGCTGCCAGTTGGTGTAGCTCAAGATGCCGAGTGGTGTTGTTTATTATCATAAGCATTTCCTAGTCAGTTCATATTTCGCTGGCGCTCTATGGCTGTCCTTGGTCTTCGCATCGAAAAAAAAGAACATATAGAAAAGAAGACAAGCCAAATAAAGCCAACTTCATCGTCTGTCCATGTCCCAATAGTCCAAGGAGCACTCTCCGTCCAAACACACCTGAAAGAAAGACGAAAGAAATATATTTTCTGCCTTTTCATTGAAACAAAGATGATGTTGACTATTTTGACTGTTGGCTTTCATTTTTTTCTTCTGCTCTTTCTTTCGTTTATCGAGCTTTAAACGTATAATATTGCATCTTAATTGCAGCACTGTGTTCATGGTCAATGTTAGTAAGTGTTATGTTACGTGCTTAAATAAGCGAATTGTCTAATGATCCTGCCTTGAGGGGCTGTATTCTCAGATTACATTCGGAGATGTCGCCACCATATTCCTTTCACTTGGCGCTCATTGGCTGGTTGAGGAAAGGCGGACAAGTAGTCGGTTCATCTTTGGACACGCGAGATTACACGTTACGGAAGCCGACACTGTCGCCAGAAGTGCTCTTTTCAGAATACATACCTTGCGTTCCTGCTACAATTCGCCCTCTTTCGATCAAACTGAAAGAAAATAAAGCGTGCGAACACAGACACAACAGAGGCGAGCAAGACGACTATCAATCGGAAGGGCGCGCGGCGGTGGAAAAGAAAGTAGACACTGTGCGCTCGGGAGAACCGCTCATGGAACAAACGGACACACCACACCGTAATGTAAAGAACGCATTTATTAGCACCTTTTACACAACGGCTAACCCGCTAGCCGAGTCCTACAAATAACTACAGTAACACGGTAAATAACAGAATATAATACTAATATAACACAAACAAACAACATAATACACACAATGTACCGAGAATGCGGCATCACCGAGGTTGGACTCCCAACGGGAGTTCGCGGGGCCAAGCCGCGGAATCAGCCCGACGGACCATCCTCAACACGACCGTCGACGAGTAGGATCCGAACCAAAGATGCCGAATGCTCTTCCTCATGCACCCACCTAACGTAGCCAACAGCGCGGCGCCGTCCAGTACTGTTGCGGGAACATTGGCATCCCTCGCATGGCGCCGACCATGCTAAATACACATCAGCGCGTGCGGGCACCATGAGGCGAAAACGACTTTAAGGGAATTGGGAGCACCCCTACAAGACAAAAGCGTATTCGCTCATGCTCAGACTTATTAGCGCCACCTGTCGATAAGCCACACGTGCTGGCCTACGCGAAAGATAATTGTTCAATCATTCAATTTCTTCTTTAGGCAATTAATTGGAGTTGGCGCTCACGTATGGACTTCCGGTCTACTATCGACATGACAGCCCTCAACCAATCGATGCATTGCTTGATTATTGTAGATATATTATTACACTGTGTATTCATTGAATCTTGGCGTGCATTTACACTCTCCACAATTTAAAGATAGACCACAGGGTGAACCACCGGTAACGCCTTTTCGTGCTCCATTATTATCTCATTAAGAGAACGGCCTCTCGCAGTAAAGAGAAGAGTAGTGGCCGTAGCTAAAAGAAACTGTATTACACCAGTACCACGGTCGATGTATTTGATCGTGTATATTATGAACCTAATGCCAGCCCGCCTTTTGTATGTTACGTGCTCATTCTTTCTCCGCGATGCGGCGCATATCTGATGCAGTTTATTGGCAGCCGAAAAATATAGCTTGAACACAACATCTATACTTCTCACGCTCATTAGCCAGTGCAATAGCCTGTACAAAATACGTAAGCCTACACAAAATACCCGAATAGTTGTTTAGCTGGGCTATTTGGTTCATTGCAACTCAAGTAACATCAGGAAAAGATAAAGGGGCGACGATAGTTCGTGTAGTGCTTTGGGCTCTGCTAAAACGTTCAATCCATATTCAAGAAAACGAACCAATGTAATAGCAAATAAGAAAAGTCACGCACGATTCGACACCGCAGTCATATTGTTTCCCGTGACGAGGGTGTTGTATATCGCGTGCCCTTGTCTTGCAGACGCGAATGCATTGAACATGCAGGTAGGTGAACACCACATTTAAAGAGAACGATACGAGTATAAGTGATTGTTACCAGGGTCAATGTTTCCTACACTGCGCTAAGTGCGTTCATATGCTACGGCGTGCTAAGGCATGCATGCCTGAAAAAAAAATAAAAAAATTGCAGTAAACAATAGTGCATGGACCATGCCTGAAGGAAGAGCGCAGCTGGGGGTGACCTTCGTTGCTCTCTTTCTTTCTTTCTCTTTTTCTCTATTTATTTTATCTACTTTGAATCTGTTTTGTTCTATTTGTTTCTTTCTCTCTCTATCTATTTGTCTCTTTGTCGCTCTTTCTATTACTGTTTTGTCGAGACGCTCTGCTGGTAAGGGCAATGCCCTAGAACGCCCCGCCATCGCAGTGCTTCGCAAGATACCCGTACACACGAGGGTCACGTTCCAAAAGTCCCACTTTATTAACAACCACTCCGTTCATAACCATCAAGGCGCGACTAGTCCGTTAGTATTTTCTACGAGCCTCACACAGTCAGCGCACTAACATGCATACTTCATTAAGAAAGCCAGAACGTCAGTCTGCGTGTTTTCACACGTTTTCCGGAACGTGCATGTTGAGCACCATGAAACCCAGGAAGTTGCGCAGCTTCGTTGCTCTCGGCGTCCATCGCAGACAGGTCTGTGAAAATATCTTGGTGAAGATGACCGCAGACTGCAGTATCCAAGACCAGGCCAGGAGATTTGCTTGTTAGTTCCTAAACATTTGCGCTGGCTGTTGACTGTTGTATTGGCGAAGGTGTCACGGGTGATATTCTCGAAGACACAGATGCGGGAGAAGTAGGCAGGGTATTGACACTTGGGGCAAGGTGTCGACAATTCCTTTTCGACGGAGGCGAAAATCGAAGCATTTTCGATGGAGGCGAAAATGTTTGAGGCCCGTGTACTTAGATTTAGGTGCACGTTAAAAAACCCCAGGTGGTCGAAATTTCCGGAGCCCTCCACTACGGCGTCTCTCATAATCATATCGTGGTTTTGGGACGTTAAACCCCAGATATTATTGTTAAAACAGACACATCGGCATTCGAGTCCAGTTTGAAGCGAAGAGCGTGTATATTGAGTTCAACGCTGACCAACCGGCCAAGGTCCCGGGATGCGTTTGCTGCGAGCAGCTGAATGTGGTTGAGACGCTTCTTCGCCGGGCAATCTTGAACAAAGTGCGCCGAGTAACCACAGTAGTCCCACCAAACGTTCGATGAGATGCGATGCTGGTTATGCTCTGGACGTGTGCAGCGTGGGACGCGTCTGAGCTGTGAGCACTGGCTTGCTTCTTTACAAGAGCGTCTGAGAGGACCTGCTCGAGAATTCCGAGCTTGTTTTTCCTTCTCAGAGTCTTGGTGCTGGCTACCTTGAGTAAGCGCATCTTGAAGAGTGAGCTTCGAGACACGGCAGAACTGGTCCGACAGGCAGTAATCCAGTAGACCCACAACAAAACGGTCGCACACAAAATGGTCTTCTTCCGGAATATGGTAGTTGCACTTCTTCACCATGCTTTTGAACACGGTATGGAACGCGTCTAGTCTCCCCGGGCAGCTGATCGTGTTTGTGGAGCCAGCTGTACTCGTAGACTTCATTGACCGGGTGAACAATGTATCCGTTGGACTTTTCCTTGAGTGCGTCCTACGAGGCGTAAGCTTCCGTGTCAGTCATGAGTGAGGACGAAATAACACGTGCTTGAGGACCCATGCAGTAGAGCAAGGTACGGACCTTTGTTTCTTCGGCAGCGGGCGCTAGGCCTGGCGCGAGGGAGACGTCTTCAAACTGTTGAATACATGCCGGCCACTGACCTGCGTTATCGAAGTTGAACGGCAGCAGAGAGCGAAGGGAAATACTGGTACCAGTGGGAGCAGCAGAACTTGAACTCTCGGGATCGCACATCACAGTGGCAAGATCCTGCATCTGACACCATGTCTAGACGCTCTGCTGGCAAGGGCAATGCCCTAGAACGCGCCCTCAGCGCAGTGCTTCGCAGGAGACCCGTACGCAAAAGAGTCGTGTTCCAAAGCCCCACTTTATATTGGGGCCTTTGGAACCACTCCTTTCATAGCCATGAGGGCGCGACTAGTCAGTTACTCTATTATTTTCACGCGCTGTCTCTGGTTTCTGTTACATCCCTTTCTTTCTCTTAGTTTGTTTCTCTTTATTTCACTCCTTCTTTATGTTCTGTCTTGCTCTCTGTTTTTTCTATTTTTCTGTCATGTCTGCTTCTTTCTATATCGTTCTCGCTCTTTCTATGTTTTTCTCCATCTATGTATATTTTTATGTCTTTATTCTCTTTGTTTCTCTATTTTTCTCTTCCTCATTCTTTCTATCACTTCGTCTCTCTCTCTATTTCGCATTTTCTTTCTATTTTACATCTCTTTCTTTCTCTCCCTGTTTTTCACGCGTTCGTTTTCGTTTGAAACTCCCACCTGGTCTACACGGTTGTGGGGCTTGTCCTATTTCTGTAGCGCACACTCACTTGAGGAGTTGTCTGGTGACACCGCCCAAACTACGGCGAGCTACAAAAGTTGCCCTGTTAAAATAGTGAAATTGTTTCTCAGCAGAAAGACTACAGCGTCACGGTTGGACCTGCTTGAGCGTGAGAGATGTTTATATATATTCAACAAGGAGGAGATGATGTTCTTTGAAAGCTGGTCGTCGGGCCCTGGGCAATTTCACCACATATGCATTTCACGGTGAATCATGTTCTTCAGTAGCGTCGCTAGAAATTTTTTCCGGGGTTGGGTCAGCAATACTTTATGCATGGTCGTACGTGCGTGTGTATGTGTGCGTGTATACACATGTGTGCGTGTGTACACATGCAAAATTGACAATTTTCTTTAACGCTTGTTTTTGTTTCTCTTTCCGCTAGCGTTTTGCTTGTGCACACATATACCTGACATTGCCAGTAGAATAAACACTTCGAAGTCAGAGTACGCTTGGAGCTACTACATGCGTTACAATATACCCTCATCTCGCTTCTTCTGCACGTCGTTGCACGCCTTACCTTCCTTTATGATGAATCCCTTCCAACTAGCTCAAAGTACTGCTGTTCTACAAGCTGATATTTTCCACATTACCACAGTGAGTCTGCCTGTATTTGTCGCTCACAAATGCAAGTATGAAGAAACAGCTTTTGGGCTGATTTTCTTTCTCACCCACTCGATGCACTAGCACGGCTGAAATGTGAGCACCACTGTGAAACTGAAAGCAGACAAGGCGCGCAAACTCATATACAAAAGACACCAAGGCAACACAAACACATGTTATCAACATGAAAGGCGCAATGCGGGGGAAAAGGCAGTACAAACAAATGTTATCTCCACAAACAATTTGTTAGCAAAGGCTGCTGTTTTACCAACGAGAATGTGCACGGAAATACGTGCGCAGTATTTGCTCTGCCTGGTGAGTACACGGAAAGCACTGTTCCCGCTTCCTGGATGCTTGTTCTGTGCGCATGTGCATGATAAGGCTGCTTGTGGCTTCAGACGCGCAAGGACCGTTAATATGGCGCCGCATTGTCTTGTTTTGGCGTTTTCAGTATTTTATATCTCTATTTGTCCGAACTCAATGCAGCGCTTTCTTGTGACTATGATCAGTGACCCACTACATTCTTATACGAGCGAAATGAGACGCTCAGTTTTCTGCCAACAAGTACAGAAATGTGGTGCAAAAATTACACTTGTAAACGAAAGTGAGAGGTATCTCACCCGTTGCGAGTCACATGGTGTGCCGTCAGCGGCACGAGTATACCAGCAATCATACCACCCGCCAGTACGGTTGTCGGTAGCGTGGCGCATGAACCGACAACACTTCTGTTTGCAGTCCTTGTAAGGTGAAACTGTTGTCGGGTTCCTCTAAGTAGGAAAAAAATGAAACATATTTACAATGTCGTAAAATTAGACAACTTACGTTTTGGTAGAAATTGCTTATAATAGCCAACGTAGTGCAAACATTTTCAATGTGCTGATTAAGACGTGACGTTGTACTGGCAGCTATAATAAATTTTATATTCGAGCTGGATGATTACCTACCGTATTGGCTTTGTTCTCACCTGGTTAACAGGTGATCACCAATCCTCTAGTCTGACAGCGTGAAAGCATCGGCGAGTTGGTTTATCATATTCAATATGGAGACGGCGCAAAATTCGAGTACGCAGCAGACGTCAATGAAGAATCATACACAATGGGTGCAGCTTTTTCGAGTGTGTGTTTGGCGTCCTCGTATTTCACACTGTTTCCACCTCGAATGCCTGGCCAAGACCGCGAAGTTGTATTTCGAAGTCATGACGCAGCCATCAGCAACACGCCGCTTCCTGTCTTAAGCCTTCTTCGTGCCGATTCTCTGTAGATATATGTATTGTGCATGTTCCCAATGCCTGATCCTTTTTTTGGCATCCATTGCATGGCGGTGACAATGCTATTGACGCGGTATGTTTTCACCGCATACATTTTAACGTGATAGCGTGAAAAAGCTCGTTTCGCAGAAATTCCGGTGTCGGCGCCGGTGTAGACGTCGTTCGTGGTGAGCGAGAAATCAGCGTTGTCCGTGACAGGAAAATCGAGAAAAATGCAAATAAAATCAATAATAAACAGCTCTGCTTCGAGTGAGAATCGAACACAGGCATTCTGCATGGCAAGCAGGAGTTCTACCACAGAGGCATGCCGTTGCTTGAAACAGCTTCGAAAAAAAAACACTATATCAATGTCTTGTAGTAGAAGGAGTCTCCTTAACGCGTGTAATATTGCGTGGCAAAAGCGTAGAATCGCGAAAGGTTTCAAAACGTGTGTATTGCGCAACGAGTGGGTGTTTTAAAGTCCCACTCTTTACAAAGCGTTCAGACATCTGTAGTTCAATCCGGTGGTGGTGGTGTGCGGCGTGACTACCCTTGCGGAGAAGGGGAGTGGAGAGGAGGCATGCGGAGAGGGTTTGCGCATGCGCAAACCCTCTCCGCACGCCTCGTGTTCGCTCTCCACTCCCCCTCTCGCGCGCCTCATTGTCTCCTGCGACGAGTAGGCAGCAGCGACCAGTGATGCCAATACTAGGGATTTATCGCTAGATCTAGGGATTTTCTGCCTCTTTCAGGGATTTGGCGTCTTTTTGTTGAATCTAGCGATTTTTGTAAGGCTCTGGAAATGTTGCATTACGCGGACTAATCGGAGACATTATTGAGTAATCACGCGTTTTCAACTGGAAAAGCTACCAAAACGATAATTTTCGCTATTTGCTGTTTTTCATATAAGAGAGGTCTCGTTCTGGCGGGCGGAGTGAAGCCGATAGCAGTTTTGTAACGCGAGATTATAATATGCTGCATACTGCGTGGTCCTAAGTCTTTGCGTCTTAAAGCAAAAAGGGTGGATATGCTTTAAGATATGAACCGTTACCAACTAGTCCAAATGGCTGTTTTGCTACTAAGTCTTTGTCCTCGTAAGTGTTTAGCACGTGCGCTTGTATCATCATGAGCGTCGTGATTGGTACTTTGTGAAATAAAGAACATTTTCTCTTGTAGCGCACATGAAAATATGTCAAGTTCACGCTCGCCGCGTGCTTTCACCGTGCAAAGTCTCCATGTCTAATAACTTCTGGACCACGAGACTTTCAGAGAAAGAGAACGAAAGTAGGACTGACAATTGGGGGAGCTTGTAGAGACGAAAAGTCATCGTGTGTTTTCAGTCTTTCCGTCGCGCCGTTTTTATAGGAACGAAAGTAGTGACAAAAATATTTGGACATACGGGAAGCTGATCGAAAGTACAGAGGATGTCTCTCCGCCAGTAAAAAAGGCAACTGCGAGTCATGCAACGCTGACTGACATGTGGAAAATGAAAAAAAAATTGACCACCACCTCGCAAGCTGCAACCACAAGAAAGGGGTTAGAGACTTGCGAGTGACCCAGACAATCACATCGATGCCTTCAATGAGTAGGCAAAGCAAATATGACAGATTTGTGTGTCTCTGTAGCAAATGGCGCCATCTACAAGCCCTCCATGAGCAATTACTCCACAGAAAATGCAGAAAAAGACCTTCAGTGATTGTTAATATGACGTCTTTTGCTTCTAATAAATTCACGCGAATTGGGCCACATAGCGAACGACCTTTATACTTTGTTAAAGGTGAATTACCCTGAAGGACGACGTTGAAAAGGTAATCTAGGAATTTTTCTTGCAATCTAGGGTATCTTCGTGTGTCAATCTAGGGATAAAACGTTTACTTAGGTTGGCATCACTGGCAGCGACGCCTCCGGCGTCTTGACATGGCACGAGCGGCCGATGTCCGCCTCTGCTTCTATGGCTCTAGACGAGGGGTGCTCGTGCCCTCCTTCCTCCTGGGACGAGTTAGCGACTAGTAGGCAGCAGCGACGCCTCCGGCGTCTTTACGTGGCACGAGCGGCCGATGGGCGCCTCTGCTTCTATGGCTCTAGACGCGGGGCGCTCGTGCTCTTCATGCTCCTGCGACGAGTAGGCAGCAGCGACGCCTCCGGCGTCTTGACGTGGCACGAGCGGCCGATGGCCGCCTCTGCTTCTGTGGCTCTAGACGCGGGGCGATCGTGCTCTCCTTCCTTTGCTGAAGAATCCCACGACGACACAATAGGCACCGTTCAGTCGAGTTTGCCAGTCTGACTGCAGCGCCAGAATACATAGCCTAGCGGATAAAGAAAGCAACCTTGAGACGGCCTCAATGAAATTGGAACGCGACGCGCGCGTTTCGCGCCCTGCATCTGTCGGCGGATTGTGGCCGGGATTCATGGGGGACGCGAGCACGCGTCTATTTTCTGCGTGCCCCTAACGGTGAATGTCGAAGACTTTGAGACGGGGCAGTGTGAGCAACGCAGCTCCATCTGGTCAGTGTGCGGTGCCTATACAGTGAGGCTCAAGCTAACCATCTCCCCGCTGCGTCGCATCCACACATGGCTCCCTTTAGCGGGAGATGCTGTAGTTTTCAATCATCATATTCAGCAAAAGCATCAACAAAGTGGGTAGCTGCGTAGGTTCGCGTGTTGCCTTACGGACACGTCGTGGGCCCTTGGCTGATTCGCAAATGGAAGAATTATGGCGTAATGGGGACTGTGCAACTGTACATGCAGTAGGCATTCTAGGATAGCTTGAAGCGGCCAATATTACGCGCAAAGACGTTCGTTACCTTGTGGCACGGTTGAGGCATTCACCGAGAATCAAAGTCAGGCTAGCAATTGAGAAGGCGAAGCTGAAACGTCCTCCAATTTTTAAAGACGATAATCTTTCTTGGGGAACTTAAACGCAGAAATTTTGGTCTGTCTTTCTGTCAGTCTGTCTTTCTGTTTGTCGGCACGTCCCTCGATTCAGCTACTCGGCCAATTTTGAACCACTTGCCCAAGGGCCAGCCATCGTGAACGGCTGACTGGGTTCATACTTGTGTGCATTGTTGATCAAAGAGCAAACATTACGCATATCTGAGGTGCAACATCATTAGGTAAGTATTAGGTGGTGTGTTCCTTTAATAGAAAATATAGATACGTAATTCTAGAGACCCTAGATTCTTAAGCTGCGCTGAAAATGCGACTGCACCGAAACTTGGCTTCCTCCGTGCCCTCTGCACGAGCTCATTGTTGTGTTTCAGTTTCGGTTCAGTATTGCACTGTACGAATGCCATGGGGCGCCGCTCTGGCATTCCTGCTTTACCCAGGCGACGTGAATATAAAAGAGTGTGTGGAGAGTACTCGTTGAGTGCGGACGTTTCTTCTGCTTCGGCGCTTCGCGCCAAACCGCGTGTTCGGGCTGGCTGGCGTCCCCGCCGGTCGCGTTGGTCACCGCCGGTCTTCGCCTGCTGCTGCACCGGGACTACCAGCCCGCAACACAGCATTCACGTTTCCCGACGTATTGCCAGATGGCGTTCATATCTCACGCAGCGCCTCTTCTATCGTCTTTAGACGACATTTGCAGCGAAGCACGCAGATACGCGGCCAATTTTTTCTCTTGCTTCTTACAACTACGTGCATGAATGCTGTACGCTTAGGGTTCAGGCTCTTTGTTTCAAATAAAATAGCTGAAAAAATCTGAAGACCAGACTTAAACTTCGACTTCACGCGATGCGAAAGAGTTTGCTAAAGTGAAATTAACAGCTAAGACGACGACTGTCGCGTAGTGGAAGCTACCATGCGCCGACACGGAACCAGATTGGAGATGCTAAAAAGACACTATAGAGAAAAAAACAATTTATCTCGTATTTTTAAGTTACCCACAATTACTCGAAGGTCACTTTGCCGTCAGGGTTCACGCCTTTCGAACCAGTGGATCTGGAAGCCCCGATTCCTCTAGGAAGTAGCGGACACAACGCTTACACGTCGAAATAGGGGTACGCGGTAAGGCGTCAGCTATGACCTTTGAATCCCTTTCCGGTAGCGCTGAAATTCGCTCGTGAAGCAAATGGGGCTGCGCTGCAAAGTCAACGCCCAGCGCTCAAGGTGACCTTGGGCTCTCCCAAGCTCGAGCACCATATGGTTCGTTTCGACCGAAAATGACACTCCGTCGACATAAAAGGGAAACACAAAGTAGCATTCGTGGCTTAGCGGTGACCAATACGAGTGTTGCAAATGATTGTAGGGCGCCTTAGGGCACTGCCATGTAGCCACCACTTGCGACGCATTAACGATGTCCGTGCGCGCCAGGAATTCACGACCGAGAATCACGGGCACGGAAGGACCAAGGAGATGCATAAAAAATTGGCCGCGTATCAGCGTGCTTCGCTGCAAATGTCGTCTAAAGACGATAGAAGAGGCGCTGCGTGAGATATGAACGCCATCTGGCAATACGTCGGGAAACGTGAATGCTGTGTTGCGGGCTGGTAGTCCCGGCGCAGCAGCAGGCGAAGACCGGCGGTGACCAACGCGACCGGCGGGGACGCCAGCCAGCCCGAACACGCGGTTTGGCGCGAAGCGCCGAAGCAGAAGAAACGTCCGCACTCAACGAGTACTCTCCACACACTCTTTTATATTCACGTCGCCTGGATAAAGAAGGAATGCCAGAGCGGCGCCCCATGGCACTCGTACAGTGCAATACTGAACAGCAACCGAAACACAACAATGAGCTCGTGCAGAGGGCACGGAGGAAGCCATGTTTCGGCGCAGTCGCATTTTCAGCGCAGCTTAAGAAACTAGGGTCTCTAGGATTACGTATATATGTATTTTCTATTAAAGGAACACATCACCTGATACTTACCTAGTGATGTTGCGCCTCAGATATGCGTAATGTTTGCTTTTTGATCAACAATGTACACAAGTATGAACCTAGTCAGGCGTTCACGATGGCTGGCCCTTGGGCAAGTGGTTCAACTTTGGCCGAGTAGCTGAATCGAGGGACGTGCCGACAAACAGAAAGACAGACAGACCAAAATTTCTGCGTTTAAGTTCCCCAAGAAAGACTATCGTCTTTAAAAGCTGTGGGCACATGCCATTCTCCCAGTGCACAACCAACCGCGCTGCGCCGCATAAAATAGAAAACAACCAATGAGCCCGTGACATAGCAGTGCGGAGTGAGCGAAAGCGTCTCGCTTGCTCCGTGCAGCAGCCGGCCCATGAGCGGCCGGAAAAAAAACGGCCGGCCGTTTCAAATTGTTAGCGGTAGTTTGCAATGTCGCGTATGAATCACTGCGTCGTAAGCTGTGATAATAGCTATAAGAACTACCCACATGGAACGAGGTTGTTCAGTTATCGGTGGCGACAATGCCTCAGAGACCAACGGCAACGCTGGATTCGTAACGTATAGTCCGTGTGAAGCATGTGTTCCCGGTCATGTTTACAAATTGCATGACGCCGCTAGTTTTGAATTTAAAGGGCCACTAAACCACCAACAGACGCTCGCCTGCTCCTCTTCCTGCCTTTGCTCTGTCGACAACAGCCGCCGTGACGTCACCTGTTTGATTAAGTGACGTCGCGAGCAAGAGACGCTGTCAGTGGGCGAACAAGAGCCTGTTTTCTGTTAGCAGATGCGCGCGCTTCTGGCGTTTCCACCTCGGACGCTGAGCAAGGGCACCCGGAGAGGTGGATAGACCCGGCGCATCCCCGCTCTTCGAGGCGGGCGCTTGTGAAGCCACCGGAAGGTCCCCTGTTTGTCCCGGAAGCTGGCGTCTTCTGTCCGTCTCAGTCGCGCAATTCAAATATTCTCGGGTGGCAGCTGTTGTTATGATCGTTTTTTTTTTATTTTTTGAAACTCTGCGATTACGCCTCACTTTAGATGTCGACGAATGCTACACTAAAGATGACAGACGCCGTGCCGACACCGTCCGAATATGGCGGATTGCTGCGACGTACAAAATGCGTAAAAAGTAATGCGACTTTGAGGTACTTACGCGTGAAATGTCTTCCCCGACGACTATTCCGGTTGAGTCGTACAGTGTACTGCGCTACAGGCAGATATTTCTTTAAAAAAGAAGAGAAAAGCTCTCTTCCTGGACAAAACGGCGGCTTCCGGTGGCTTCACGCCCGCGTGCCCGATGCGCCATCCAGCTTCTCCTAGTGGAGATCAGTGGGATAGACGAGCCGACGAACGCAGCCTAGGATAGGAAAGAGCGAATCGAGAAAGTGCGTGCAACTCCGCCAGCGTTCGCTGTAGACTCGTGCACAACTGCAAAGCCCCAACTAAATTTCGACCTCTGGGTGGTTTAGGGGCCCTTTAAGCTCCACACAGGTTAACTGATATTGTTGCAGTGCTGACGGAAGTGAACGGCACCCGGCAAAGTGAGTGTTCTCGTGCGTGCATCCTAGAATTCCTTGGCGGAAAGCCATGGAAGGATACAGGAATTCTCCCTCGTACACTCCTGCTGTTTTTCCGCCAACGTACCGCAGGTCGTCGAGTGCCGCAGTTTGTAAATGAAAACAGCAAGGGAGCCACGAACGCGTGGCACAGTGCATCGGGTACGGCTAGAATTTGGACGTTTGCTCCACCTATACTGCCTTTGCCGCTTCACAGAACTGCTCTTGCAAGCGAAGCCGCGCCACGCCGTTGTAGTGCTACTTGACGGCCAAGATACGTGCAAAACTACCACGTAGCAGGATTACTAAAGCACTCATGTAGCGTGAGCAACGTCTTCAAACGAACAAAACTTCGCACTAATAGCAACACATTTCGATGATCGTGCGTTTTACTTGCGCCTATCGCATGGGTGGTGAGAAGACTTAAGATCACGCTACATCATATGTCGGACACAAAGGATATAACAAGCAGACAAAATGATAAGGAAGAGTGCATACAAGCCTTGATGGTGACGCCGTATGTTTCCAGGATTAAGCTGGCCTGCGGCACTCATTTCCCTTTCAGAAGGCCGACTTCTCCGTGAAGGAGAATCCCTAGAGGCACGTAATGTGTCTACATAAAAGAACAGCAGATGGCCGACATTTCCGGAGCCCTGACCTACGGCGTGCCTGATAATCATATCGTTGTCTTGGAACGTAAAATCCTACAAATTCTTATTAAGACACTGACTTCCTTCTGTCACGTCGAAAAGACTATGCCAAATTTATGTCCGTTGTCTTCGTTTGACTACCTACAAAATCATACACTGTTAACTTTCTTAAAGCCTTCCAGTTTTATCACATCTGCCTCCATTGCGCACACACAATTACATACAGCGCGGGAGTAGCGGACGGAGAGACGACAATTCGCAGCACATGACTGGAATCTGAAATGCAGCCGTGGCGCTGTCGGCGCAGTGCACTTATGCGCCACCTGTAGTCGCTGAACGTTTCCCATAGCGGTGTTGCTCGCGAAATGGAAATTAATGTCTTACCTGGAGCTGTTCTACGGGTAAGACATTGCGCTGTTCTCCGAACCTAAGAACTGCGCCTGTTCGCCGCCATGCACTCCAGACCCAAAGGGTGGGAATCTAGGGCATGGAAGACAGCATGGATTCTGCACCGATGGGGGCACGAGAACTCGCGCGACGGGCAAAACGATGGTCTGCGGAGCACGGTAGCTCATATTTGTCGACAGTGTCGCCGAAGTGCGCATGAGGCAAGGGATCATCGGAAAACACGGCAACAGTGTCGCGTAAGCGAGCTGGCCCACGGACGACATAGTCTACCATTTGTGCTCGTGACAAAGATGGTCCAGCGGGCGTGTGAAGAGCGGAGAAGACGCATTGGAGGGGGCCGTAAGTACGTGCTCCGTGTGTATCTGAAACTGCTGCGAAAACCCAGAACCGGCTGGAGTGCTTATCGCCACACGGGGCTCCGCAGAAGGTATCTTTCCCAGTGGCCGAAAGCAGAAGGCCGCTAAGGCGATCCTACCTCGTGCTGTCAGTTTCGTCTGCATCTAAGAAGATCAAGTCCGTGCCCAGGGAATCCAGCAGAAACGAGCGCCTCGAGGTGGTCTACTCTGATACCATGACGAAACCAAGTCCACCGTTATGTGGCAGGGAGGCAGGTTGGGCGTCAGTTATGTGGAGACGGTTTTGGAAGTGATCCTTTACTCCATTCTTTCGTCAATCTATATTTTGACAAACTAAGAAGACACACTCATTAAAGGCAAATAACAATTTGTCAGAGTGAAAGCTCAATGTATGACAACGTCTAAAACGGCAGTATTATCAACAGCAGTGCCATACTTACCGAGTAATTAGGCTAAATGTATCACACGATGAGCGCCTTGAGTGGGACATATTGGAAGTGATCCCGATGACGTGGGGGAATCTGAATACAATTAATCACTAGTAATCAAACTAGCTGCAATAAAAAAGACCCTTCCGTGCATCAAGAGATGTAATAAAATGCTGCTTGTTCGTTTCTGTTTGAATCGTGGAAAAAGAAACTCTTTGGCGTTGCCATGGGGAACGGCGCGCGCGGTTGAAAAGTTCCGTATTAGCCAAACTGCGCTTCGCCCGGCGCCCTGCTTCGCTCACGCGGTCGCGACTCAGTGGTAGTTTCGGTATAGCGTACTGCCGCGTATGCTTTGCACGCTCGTGAAAGTCGCTCTGACAGAAAGTTCGGCAAAATACCGCATGCATGTGATGTTGCCAGATGCCCGAATGGTGCACGCCACCAGCGCACGCCTCCGCGCAGTAAAGGCGGGCAACGTTGGGCACGGCAATAGTGACGTGCAAAATACCGCTTTCAGGCGGGTGATTTGAAGTGGAATAACGCGATGCGGCCCACTAAAACGTGACTTCATTTCAAAATAAGCACTTCCTTGGCATAAAAGTAGCACTACGAGGTTTCTGGACCGCTATTTCAAAAATCAACGTCGACTTAATATTTGATTTTAGTGTCCCCTTAAAGGGACTTTGCACCCAAATTTTACCCACGGAGATTTACATTGCAACGCGTTCCTTCTATCGTCCTGAGATGAATGCACGACGAATGTTGGATTAGACGCACGCAAACAGAAGTGTTGAACATACAAATTCAAAATAAGAACAGACAGGTATTGGCATACCATTTCGTATTCGACTCACCCAGTGACGTGCCAAGCTGCTTTGACTGTTTCCCATAAAAAAGGGGCTTACATTTTGCTGTGTAGTAATATCTCACACATGGTGGCTTTCCTGCCACAAGCTGGCCCGACCGTTTTTGAAGGATTCGGTGCCCCCAAAGTTAGCAGATGGCTCTATATTGACAAATGAGAGGTGCAAACACCCCAAAGTTTTCAGGAAGGAGCGACGCACCATGCGTCGTTACGTTCGAAGGCACGCCACTATAGAATGTTCCAGGGACCCCACGGAGACCGACACCACTCGAGGAGGACAGTAATGAGGGGATTGCAGGGAGGTCGAATAGAACGCAGTGAAATGAGGAACGGGACTCACTCAAGTTCACTGTACAAAATAACGTTGGCAGATGAAAACAATATCAACAGCAGTTGACAGTGGAGGGAAACGATGTTTCACCTTAGAGGAATGAACGGCTTTGCCCTTATGCAGAAATGAAAAGTACGTTGCATTGATAAGGGTTGCGCTTTGCGCAGGATAGTGGTTCTGAAATGAGGGTCCGCGGACCCCAGGATGTCCGCGAAGTCATTTGCGAGGGACCGCGAATCCCACTCTCGAAAAAAGAAATAAAGAAAAAACAAATAAATAGCGCTTGTGTGTGTGTTACTCCTTGTCCCGTCCTTGTCATTTCAGTTCTGCGCTTTACAATATGAATATGTCGCACCAACAAGGCCAAGTATCTACCCTTGCCGAATATATAAGGCACTTTTTTTTTGTAGGCGCACTATGTCCCATGACAACGGCTCCTTCAGATTCTTCCTGCTTCACCGCATAACATTTGCCCATTGCGGCGGAGATGACTTATATTTGTCCTTCTCCCGGCTGTAACCGTTTTGTTCCAGTTTTCTACGACATATGCACGCAAGTATACTTTTTCTAGGCTTGCATATTTTAAGAGCAGACATAGCTAGAAAGAGGTTGAACCTGGCTGTAGGCCGCACGACTTATTGACACGCTGTTGAGATCGAACGGCGTGACACTTTAGTTTGACCATTCTTTGCCAGGGAGAAATAAAATGAACCTATTTCAAGCTGTATGTTGTGTTACTTTAGGACGTAGCCCCTTTTTTTCTCACGTTAGGGAGTCCCTCCTCAATTTTACCGCTCCACAAGGGGTTCCTGAAACACCCATAGCTGAGAACCATTGGAGTAGACCATTCGACATCGCTACCTGGGTCACATTACCACAAAAATTGAAATTGCTGCACGAATTGGTGTCTTTTTCGCTGTTCTAACAAGCATTAAATACATCACAATTTGTAAATCCCTCACAATGAGTGCATACCAAGCGTGCGCACTATAACTTTTATTTCGAACCAATCAAAATGAGCACCATAAGCTCGGCGATACCTCACTTCGGCAGCAAACACTACTGATGTAGTTTTTTTCCGCACTCGGCGCGGAAAAACACTTGGAAAAAAGTCAAAATATCAAATGCTTTGCTCTCACCGCTTTCATCAAGAAGTAATCATCAAGAAGAGTAATCAAGAACCATAGCAAGCCAACGGCCGATGAAAAAAACTTAAGCTACTTCCAGGTGTGTGCAACCTGAGTAAACAGCATAGATGGCAAGCAAGCGCTTCCACCTGGCGATCGCAGATTGAGGTCTTTAATCTTCCTACACCTTCTTCGCCTTCTTTTTTATTTCATGTTTATTTCGTTATCTATATCTGTATTGCCCTCTCTCGTTTTTTCCCTTTAGCCACGGCGGCTGTATTTCGGCGGGGTCGAAATACAAAAACCTGTGTGCTGAGATTTAGGTGCACGTCAACTACCTAGTGTAGCAGTATGGGCTTGCTGGTGTGACATGACACATGGTAAATGCGCAGAAGACGAAGACAGAGACAAGGCTTGACCCACACGTGTGTCAGCGCTCGTGTGTGCCAAGCGTCATGTCTGTCCTCGTCTTTTGCGCATTTACCTTGCGTCATTTCAACTAACTCCAAGCGGCCCAAAATCATCTGGTGTCCCCAACTACGACGTACCGCGTAATAATATGCTGGTTTCGGCACGTAAAACCCCAGCAATTATCGTTACGCACACACGCACACACACGCGCACACGCATACACGCGCGCTCAGATTTCTCTGAAGAGAGAAAGGGATGACAGCAATGCCAAGAATTCTTACTATAATAACCTAAATATGTCCAGTTCGCGACCCTAAACGTTTGGAGGGGAACAGGGAAAGGTGGCGTGAGACATGTTATTGGATAGAAAGAATGGGTCCCTCATGCCTTGGGCCCATGACACCTAATCCGTCCGTATAGTCCACACAAAAAGCGGACCATGTAAATGTGTAGCGAAGCGTTGGAAGCCTGTAATGGGTCGCCCTCTCGAGCGCTTTCTAGTGGGTCGTCCACTTCGGCTCTTCTCTGACAGCACGCTCCTCGCGCTCAGAGTCCGCGCTCTGTCTTGACTTTCACCGTTGTGTTTCATCGATTATTGCCGTCAATAAACGTCTTTATATTTGGTGGAGAGTGCTGCGCCGTCCAACCAGTCTTCGGTCCCCGTTCGATGCCCCTGGCGCTTCGATCCCGTACCGTGCCCTCTACCATGCCTCAAGACGCTGACCAGCAAGCGCTTCCTCCTGTACCGACACCATGCCCCGGTGGCCCCCGCATCCGCGACCCTCCTGTATTCACCGGCGCGGAGGCACTGACATGGAGGACTGGCTCGCGATATACGAGCGCGTGAGCGTACCTAACAAATGGGACGAGGCAGGAAAACTGAGCAACCTGGTTTTCTACCTCGCGGGTGTGGCAAGCCTGTGGTACAACAACCACGTAACCGATTTCCTCACGTGGTCCGATTTCTAGACCGCCATCATCAACGTGTTTGGCCGACCTGCCGTTCGTAAACTGCAAGCCGAACAGCATTTACGTGAGCGAGCTCAGGAGACCGGTGAGTCGTTTACGAGCTACACCGAAGACGTCCTCGACTTGTGCAAGAAGGCCGACGCAACCGTGTCTGAGTCTGACAAGATCCGCCACGTTATGAAAGGCATCGACGACGATGCCTTCACCATGCTACTCACCAAGAACCCTCGTACCGTGACAGAGGTGATCACGCTCTGCCAAAGCTACGAAGAGCTGCGCCGGCAGCGGTTGCTGACCCGTCGACCTCCATCACGCGACGCCGATCTCGCTGGCTTGTCGGCCATTTCTGATCACTCGGCCTTGCTCGCCGAGATCAAGTCGTTTGTGCGCGAGAAAATTGCCCGCCAGATTTCTCCACTGGCCTTCCCTCAGTCGCAGCATGTTGAACAGCCGTCGACCACACTGCTGCCTCCATTACGCCGCCGCCGCCCAGCGTATTCACCCTACAGCGGTGTGCACAGCCCGCGTCTCGATTAAGGACGCTATGTACGCCGTCGAATTGATCATAATTCCTACATGCTCTCACGACGTCATTCTCGGATTGGATTTTCTCTCCCGCCACGACGCCGTCATTTATTGGGCACCAGCCGAAATAGAACTGCCACCATTCTCTAATTTGACGCCGGAAGACAGTCCATCGGCTGAGAGCAAGGTACTCGTCAAAGACGACATCAAAGTGCCTGCAAAGTCGTCAACGGCGGTGTCAGTCTACTGCGCCAGTGTATAATTTGGAAGTCTGTAATTGGAAGTCTGTAGCGTTGGAAGTCTGTAATGGGTCGCCCTCTCGAGCGCTTTCTAATGGGTCGTCCCCTCCGGCTCTTCTCTGACAGCACGCTCCTCGCGCTCAGAGTCCGCGCTCTGTCTTGACTGTCACCGTTGCGCTTCGTCGACTAGTTCCGTCAGTAAGCGCCTTGATAAATGTTATATACTGCAATACCATCAGACGTAATGAGCTTCTTCGTTTGATATATTGGTACGCGCAAGGCGAGAAATCTACGAAAATTTACCGTGCCAATTTTCAAGAAATAAGCAATGTCTAAGTTTTGTAGAAGGATGAATCCGATTACCCGTCCCCATTGTGTGTGTGTGTGCGTGTGTGCGTGCGTTCGTGTATGTGTCTGTGCGTGTGTGTGTTGAAAACTATGCACGTTCATTTAATTTGTAGTCGCCCACTCAAGAAGCAGCTCGTGTTGGTGTTCATTTAAACAGCCGACCGCGGAACTCCACAGAATAGGTGGAACATATTGCTTTAAAAGTCGCACGTCAGAATTTTACATAAAGTTTACATTCATTTTCGATGCTGATCTAGCGGAGCACTTGCGCGCGGGGAAATGCTTAAGTGCCCACGCTGTCTCGATGCGGTTCAAATGTTGCTACTTGTGCTTGTACATTGAAGAAGAAGAAGAAGAAAACTTTTATTAATTTCCGGCAGATTGCTGGGCTGGGCTCCCACCTAGGAGCTAACGGAGACACCGTGTCTCCTGGCAGCTTCCTCGGCCTGCTGGATCGCCCAGAGTTGCTTGTCCAGGCCCGAACTGAGCAGCGTAGTCCGCCAACGCTCCCGAAGGCCTTCATTCTTGTACATTGACGTTAAAACAATTTCAATTGACGTTGTACATTGACGTTAAAACAATTTCAATTGACGTGAAAATAACACATTCATCACTCACCTGGTACCACCTTCGATATCGTTTCCTTGCTGCATAGTGCCAGCTGCTCATCGTCGTCTTTGGCCAGGGGTCGATGTTCCGGTTGATTGTGGATAGCTGCAAATTGAATGAACAGTAACACGCAGCGTTTTTAACTTCAGTCAGTGGTTTTACGTAATTTTCAAGTCTTACCTTTCCTTTTGTCCAGAATGCTGTAGATAAATTAAGACGAACAATTTAGTGCTGCTGTGTGACGCAGCCGCTAAAGGGAGCTAATTGCCCAAAAATGTGGAAGGCTTCAGAATCAGTACTGAGATATGTGCCCTGAAATTACTGATGAAAAAGTTATTTCAACAACTGTGCTCGTAAAGCTGCAGATGGAGTGGGGAGGAGCTGATTATATCGGTTGCAATTCTTATTTTCAGAATCGTATTTCAAAATGCCTTTCCTAATCGACAGCAGGTCAGTCAAAAGGTTCAATGTAATGCGATTCAGTTACGGTTTGACAGGGTAAACAGATAAACACTTAAAGGTGGAATAGAAAACGATAATTTTATGAAGGATATTATCGATTCGCATGTGACGCGAAATTGATTATCCCATGCGAAATGGAAACGGCTAAATTTAGGAGTCGGCATTTCTATTTCTCACAAATATAAAAACCAAACTTTCTTAACCTAGCTGCAGGGACATTAGCCGAAATTGGCATAACGTACAGAATTGACCATCAAGGAATATCGCCGCGCAGGTGTCAGCCATCTCGTTTAAAAATATCCCACGATGCCGTGGCCCCGGTAGCAAACTCACCCGACGCAACTTCATCGGGACAAGTGAGCTGGGGCTCTTCAGTACAGAAGTACCTGGGCAAGATCTGACTGATATGAACACTGATAAAGAATCGGTCACCGTGACAGCTGTTGAATGACACATTGAGCCCCTCAGGTGGCTTAGTGGTTAAAGTGCTCAGCTGCTGACCGGAACGACGCACGTTCGATCCCAACCGCGGCGATCACAATTCGATAGAGACGAAGTGCCAGAGACCCGTCTATTTAGATTCAAGTGCACGTGAATGAACCCCAGGTGGTCGAAGCCACCTGAAGCCCTTTTCTGCAGCGCGCCTCATAATAATATCGTAGTTTTCGCTAAAAGCAATGTAAACAACATAATAATAAACAATATGATAGTAATAGTAATAATAATAATAATAATAATGATAATAATAATAATAATAAAGTCCACGGTCATTGTCTGATTTGAGCATCGTGAGCTGCACAGTTACCGCAGCCGCCAAGGGATAGCGCCAGGTGCCCGCGCGCTCGCTCACGATTCCATTGAACGTAGGCTGCGCGTTCGAAGAAACAAAGACAAGAAAGTGCTCGAGGTCATGACGCACGCTCTCGAATGGACTTGCCCCCCTGTCACCGCCCCCTGCAAAGCTTTCAGCGCGCTCGCTGGCACGAAAGGAGAGAGAAATCGCGTAAAGCGTTGGACAAATCCCTGTAACTGCGCTCGTACTTGACGGACTCTAAAAATATTGGTGGCACTCGATTCGTGAGGCAATAAGCTCAAAAGTGTTGCAGGGTCTGTTTAAGGAAGGCGTGATCGGTAAAATTGCTTTTTTGGCGGCGAACTCAGCCGAACTAAAAATTTTCGGCGGTGACACAAATGGAGATATGTCATGGCCAACGCATGGTGTAGTCGTGTCTCAAACAAGTGACCAGCGAGTAAACACAGTAATGCTGACCGAATACAATATTAATACACTTAATACTAATGGAAGTGATGCATACGATTCTTTTATGTACGTATTCTTAGCGGTTAGCGTAGAAACTTATTAAGACCGGGACAAGAAGAAGGGGGACACACAGGCCCTTCCTTGTATCCCTTCTTTTACAGCGAAAGCTGTTATGAAATCATTTCACCGGCCGTTTTTGGCGCCGTAGTTGTCCGCCGCCGCCGCCGCCGCCGCCGCCGGTGTCCGTAACCAGTATCGCTCGAAATAAGAAAAAAAACGAAATAGGAAAAAAAATTCCAGGATGGAACGAGGTTCGAACCTGGGCCCTCTGCGTGGGAGCCCAGTATTCAACCTCTGAGCCATGCCGGTGCTTGAAACTGCGTTGCAAAAGGGTCCTATACAGGCTTCGTGTCGGGAAGGAACCACATTAGCATATGTAATATAGCGTGGTAGAAGAGTAAAATAGGCACCAAGCGTCGCACAATGCGAATTCTGTAACCAGGCGTCACACAATGCGAATTGCGCAACGAGTTGGTTGTTGAATGCTTCCAACCCATTACAAAGGGCTCTGCCGTAATTCTTCATCGTCATCAGGCACAACATCAACAAAGTGCGCGTAATGCCTTACATGCGTTTAGCATGTACCAACGCTCTCCGTAGAATGACGAAAAATGGCACAGTGCCTGGTGCCCTACTTCTCAAAAATTACAGTGATTTATAGCGTAGTGGGTTCCTCGCGAGTGCACTTGTATTGGTTGCCAAGGAAGCCCATAAGCGCATCATCCATTTCCTGGGGGTCTCAGTAAAGTTCTTCGCCCCCCCGTCTCTCTCCCACGTCAACGTATGTTATACAGCATGACGGGAGAGGGAAATAGCGACCGGGCGTCACCCCATGCAAATTACATAACTGGTGGGCCGTTTAAAGATTCCAACCCATTACATAGGGCTGAGCCTTAATACTTCATCGTCATCAGTCGTCGCGTCAACAAAGTGCACATAATGCCTTACAGACGTGTAGCTGGTGCCTCGCTTCTCCGCAGAATGACGAATAATGGCTTAGTAGGTGCTTCCCAACTACACAAAAATTGTGGTTTATGGCGTAGTGGGTACCTTTCTAGCGTACTTGTATTGTAGCCCCAAGAGAGCTTAACGGGCTCTAGAAACGCCGCTCTTCCAGCTTTCGCTGTGACTGTGCTGCGGTTTCAGCGCAGGCCTGGCGTTTTTGTGCCAATCTTCATATGCTGCTTCGCTAAACGCTAAGAATGCGTTTAACCCACGAGTCCACAAGCCAACCCTTATGAACTGCTTACATCAGAACCTCTGGACGTGCAAGGAGGAGCAGACGAATAACGACTGATAATAAGGACTGTGTTCAAGCAATGAAAATAAATAAATAAATAAAAAGAAAGTACAACAAAGGTTACACATGCGTCAGGTACATAGTGGCGTTTTATAAATGAACAAGTTCCTCAACAACGCACTTAGCTGTACTAAACGGCTCTCCTCTTTAGTTACCGACGAAACCGCCGTCACTAGATCATAGGCATATCACTTGTTTGGTGTTGTCTCTGTATCCTATTTAGTCCGCGTCTAAACCTGAACTGATCCGCTGGACGACGCCATCGCCAGCTGGGACTTTAGCATTGTAAGAACTATAATAAACATGTGCTCAAAGAAGAATAAAAAATCACAGCATATCCACGGAGTGAATGATGATGAGTGGCCGAAGCTGCGGAGGTTCATCGGTAAACCGTGAATCTTCCGTGGTTTCTGCCCAGTACATCATCACCGACGTGAGATCGGGCGCGTTTATACTAAAGGTTCGATGAGAGTTATGACGACTTGCAGCTCACTTTAATTTTACATGTACGCTGTGAATTTTCATTGTTTAATCACGTACAGGAGAAATCGCACACACGCACTACCTTGGAGGTCAAAATCCAGTGCCTATATATACGGGGTGGTCAGTGAACGGTTGTGCAGCGCGAGCGGTCGGTTTTTTCAATCAAGACGCTGCCGCGACGCTGCCTGCGTCGGCGCCGCTGCGCCGCAAGGCAAGATAGGAGGGGGGGGACCGTAGGAGAGGAGAAAGAGGGGGAAGCGTAGGAGAGGAGAGGGCGATACATATCACGTACTGTACGGGAGATCCGTTTACGCCGCACAACGGAGACGTGACAAGGTTAGACTAAGAGGAGCTACGCCCCTAAATATACCTGCTGCAGACAATGTAAGAATATTGGTGGTAAAATGTGCTTACCGAGCAGTTTATTGCTTCACCAGGCTTAGTCTTATTTCTGAAGTATTCTGCAACATGACATTGATCGCAGTCGAATCGCTTGTAGAATTCCACGGGAAAACCAATATTATCCTCGATAGCAGGTTTTGGTGTGTCCTTCCAGCAAATATGAGGACTGTCTCTGAGAGAATTAAAGGTTAGAGTGAAACGTCCGACCACACTTCGTCCTTTTCGTACTGATTTAAAGGGGTCATGAACCACCCCTTCGGCATGAAGACAAACACATCCGGCGTATAGCCGACACTGCTATGAACACCCGCTATGAACACTGCTATGAACACCATGAACCACCCCTTGGGCATGGCGACAAACACATCCGGCGAATAGCCGACAATGTTATGAACACCTCAGCCAAACCTCGCAGTCGTGCGCGACAAGAAGAGAAACGGCCGAGCGTGAAATCGCCATTTTTCCAGGCGCCCTCTTTTCATTCAGAGGCTCGTCCTCACTCGCTTCGAGCGGCCGGCACCCGCCGTTTCAACGCCGAACAGGTGGTAACACGCTCTTTGCCAATTACTGACGTAAATCAAAAGCGGCGTTTGGATAAGATGAGCTTCTTGGCACAGGGTGCCGCCACGTGCCAGTGCTGCGCTCCGTAGTCTGCTAACATTACAGAGGGGCCCAAACTCGCGCACAGGAATCGCAACGGGACAGAGCTATCGCGTTTTATCACGTGCGACCAAGTCACGACGCACACCGACAAATCTTTTCCCCGCGCTGTCCCTCCTTGTGTAGCTTCGAGCGCGTTCGTCGGGACGAGAGAAGAAAGCACTTCAAGCGCGCGACAAACCCCTCCAACTTTGTTCTTTCTTGACGAATTGGAAAGTATTTTGCAGCACTCTATTCGTGAGACAATAAACTGCGATACCGAAGACATTCGATGAAAACTTGGCTAAGTGGTTCATGGCTTCATTAAAGGCCGACTGAAGGAAGATGTGTTCGCATTGTGTCGTTGGCACCAGTTGTGAAGCATTTGGCTTTTCGCCTCATTTAACTCATAAGCTTACATCTGTTTCACGAATTTCATTTGCCGTATTGTATAACAATGCTTCTTAATGTAAGTTAGCCAGAACTCGACTTTAACTCAGCGTAAACGTGCAGACCAATGTAGAACCACTGTAACAGGTGTTTCTGATGCCTGTCGTGCAATAAAAAGCTTGTAGAACACTTCACTCTCGCATTTCAAAGTGGAACGCCATAGAGTAATTGTGCCCTGTTTGCATCACCTTTAGATTTGCTTGTTTCACTCCACTTCTCGGTGAACACCTCGACCATGATACGAGGAAAGGAGCGTCTGACGTAGGCCGTCATGAATTCTCGCATTGTGCCAACTACAAGCACAGTTGCATAGTGCCCATCACACAGTAATTTATCATTTTGCGAAGTAGCGAAGTGCCCACTACGCGTCTGCAGGGCAATACACGCGCATACACAGCAGCACACTTTGTTCCTGCTGTGCTGAATACGATGACCAATGATGGCTAGGCGCTTTGCAGTCCGTTGGCTTTGAACCACCAACTCTATGCGCCATTCAGAATGTGTGGTGCCTGGTACGATTGTATGCCTCTGTCACGTAATAATACACCTGTTAACGAGGATACTCGTTCTACATGATGTCCGTCTAGGGTTTGCGGGTTCTCGTTCTCCGCGCCGCGTCGTCTGCTCCGCGTCACTATAGCGTCTGCGATCACGCGTTGGGCGAGTAGAGTGAGCACACGGCAGCAAGCAACGCTCCTGGCGCTGGGCCGCAACGACAACGCCAGAAGAAAACATCAGGCGGCACCCATGGAGGCTGGTTCCTTTTGCCTCAAAATTATGAAGTCATCGTCGTGAGTAGTGTGGTCCGTAATTCCCAAGCCGACGCTCGCGTGTGCATTATATTTGCTCTGATGGTTCGACAGCAATGTATTCGCGCCTATTTTGCACTGTTTCCAAGATTCATTCTCAAATTCTAGACGACAAGGCTGAGCAGGCGGTGCTGAACAAACAGCTGATCTCAATAATAAGAACCAAACGTACCTGATACTTTGCCCTCAGCGTTAGATGAGACAAAGCGATGGCCGACTTCACCAATTATTTGTAGCTGACAGGATACAGGGCAATAGCAAGTGCGAGTTTGGATCGAAGCGGGCTGTCGCGTCTGCATGAACGCTGCCATGTTGTTTCGCTATCACAAATCACAATTATCGGCACTTACCGTTACAACAAATAAATGCATATAAGATATATGCGAATCGTGATTAGCGTGTCACGTATTTATGTGACATAGCACGTGGCAAACGAATGCAATTGTCATAACCTTTTCTAATTATAGTGTAATTACAAACAGAACTATGCTTTGCGGCGCAAACTTGTGGTTTGCTTACACTTCGTAGCTCACACCATGTTGCAATCAGCTTGTGAGACAGAGTATAGTGCATGGTTTCAGTATAGGTCCAGTGAATGGCGTCACTCCGAAGTGTGCGCAACACCTCCCACTTGCCTAATGGCGCTTGCGGGGCTTTCGTGGGGACGTCAGTGCCAGGTGCAACTGCAGTCCTGCAGTACCGTCCTGCAGTACCTGCAGTACCGGTCTCCTCTGCGCACTGTCACGGTTTATATTTGGACATGTGAAGAGAGGTCGTTAGTTGTGATATGGACGTCGTACGAGAAGGACATGAGCTTGCGTGCTCCGTGAATAACAGAAAAGGAAGACGGTGAATAGGACGGACCTAGTGGATCGTTTTTTCTACGCTGAAGCTATGGAAGTCGACGAGCGAAAGTTAACGTAAAGTCTACCGAATAAGAGCACCATTTTGGGGAAGTTGGTAATGCATTTCTTCAGCATGACTGCGCAACAAAAAGCCATGGACACACGCGCTGGGTGTGTCTTCGCATATGGTATCCATGTCTTTTTGTTGCGCAGTCGTACTGAAGTCATGTCTACCCATGTCAACCAAAAACGCTGCGCTCTAGCGCCACTAAAGATGCCTAAATCGAACAATAAGGTCGTCTAGAATTTCATTCAGCACACTAGCGCAGCAAATGTTACTGGGGGCCGCCAACAGGATTCAACGCGACTGGCTTCGAAAGGGCTCTTGATCCATTCGCGCGGAGCTGGGGTTGATCTTGCAATCCAGCCGTTGAGACACTCACACCATCGACCAGCTCTCGCTTTCGGTTAAGCAGACTGCGCGCGTGATAGCTCGTGTTCGAGCGTGGCGCGAGGGTATGCGTGAACGCGATCTACTCCGCGTAATCGACGCCTTCACCATTTCGCGCCTCACCTAGGGCCTGCATTACACTCACCTTCTCAAATCCGAACGTGCTCATTCGTCGTGCATACAAGACTGCCCTCGGTCTTCCCCCCAACGCATCAACAGAACGCCTCCTTCTCCTGGGGGTACACAACACCATCGTCGAGTTGGTTGAAGCTCACCGTACCGCTCAAGTGCAACGCCTTTGTCGTTCCCCGACTGGTGGCTCAATCCTCTCTTCCATCGGCCACGATACCTCCTATCATCCACCGCATTTCGTCTCACTACCTCACGCCCTTCGGGCGGTCTTCTACATCGAGGCACTACCCAAGAACATGCTCGCAAGCCACCATGGCGCCCGCCGTCAAGCCCGCGTGGCCATGTTTCTTAACAAATGCGCCAACCATCCAGCCGTCGTTTGCGTGGACGTGGCTCGTTACAACTCACCCGGTGACGCCTTTGCTGTCATCTGCGTCACGCTCTCCTCGTCGGTACCCGCGATGTCGACACTCATAGCGGGCACCGTGCACACAACCTACGCCGTCGAGGCAGAGGAGGCAGCCATTGCCTTGGCTGCCACGTCTACCGAAGCCAGCGCAGTACTCAGCGATTCTAAGCCCACCATCTCGAACTTCGCCCGAGGCCTTGCCTCGCCTATCACCCCGCGGCTCCTTCGCCCGCTCCTGCTGCGGGACGAACCGCACCACATTGAACTGGCCTGGGTTCTCGCCCACTCGGGTCACCCCGGTAACGATGCGGCTCACCAGCACGCTCAAGGATTTGTCAACGGAACGGTGGGCTCCTCTGAGTCGGGCGCCCTGGTGTCAGAGCCTCTGGTCACCTACTATGACATCGCCCAGCGCTATCGCCTTGAATGGTACGCCTACCAACCCCCTCATTACAGTCTTCCCGAGAGGTCCCAGATTTCCTGGCGCCGAGTGCAGAGCCGCACCTTTCCGTCCCCCCTTGTGTACTCTTACATCCACCCGGGCGTCATCGATTCACGCTGCTGCCTATGTGGAGGCGTTGCCTCGCTCAACCACATCCTCTGGACTTGCCCAGAGGATCTCCCGCCCACCGAACTCGTCTCGCCACGCCACACCAAGGAGGAATGGGAGGTGCTTCTCTTCAGCACAGACCGAGACGTCCAGACACGGGCCCTGGCGCGAGCTGAGGACAGCATTGAGAAGCACCGCCTCGCAGCATACGTAGCCTTACCACCCACTTTTCCCCACGCCCCTTGATGAATAAAGTTGTCACTCACTCACTCATTCGAGCGTTCTTCGGACCAGCTCCGCTGATTCAAAATATGTTGCTCACAAAAAGGCACCGACAGCGTTTCGTTGTTGAAAGTGGCACGTGGGTCGGGAACAGCTCTACACAAGCTCTGAGGAGAACAGCTTTCTGCGCACAAGTCGGATCATGCGACATGTACTATGCCTTAGTTATACCAACCTAAGTCAACGTCTTATCCCTAGTCTGACCCGCAAAAATACCCTAGGTTGCATGAAAAATCGCTGGATTGAGTTTTTACTGTCGTCATCGGGATAGTTCACTTTTAACAAATTATAAATATAGTTTTCTCTGGGGCTCAATTCATCTGAATCGTATTAGAAGTAAAAGGCAACGTATTGCAGCCCCTGAAGGTCCTTTTCAGCATTTCTTGTGGAGTAATTGCACATAAAGGGCTTGCAAGTAGTGCCATATTCTACAGACATGAATTTGTCGAGTTTACTTTGCCACTAATTGAAAGCATAGATATGATCTTTCTTGTCAATCGCAAGACTGTAATCCTTTCTACTTGCAGCTTACGAGTTAGCGGTCAATTTCTATATTTCCACATTTCTAATCCAATCATGCAGCGTTCCATGCTTTGCAACAGATAGACTGGGCCTTCTTTTTTACTGACTGATAGCCATCCTGGGTACTTTCGGTCTGCTTCTCATATA
The DNA here is from genome assembly GCF_013339695.2 of Rhipicephalus sanguineus. Lineage (NCBI taxonomy): Eukaryota > Metazoa > Arthropoda > Arachnida > Ixodida > Ixodidae > Rhipicephalus > Rhipicephalus sanguineus. Next base: position 138,972,734 of record NC_051179.1, on the reverse strand, counting down.
GCCGAATATTTTTGTCACTATTTTCATTCTTATGAAAACAGTGCGACGGAAAGGCTGAAAACACAGGAACAGTCGAGTCGTCTCTTTCCATCGCGCCGTTTTCACAATACTCAATTCGTACCAATGCGGCCAATTGTCAGCCGTGCTTTCGCTCTCTTAATCGCAAGAACTCCTGGGACAGAAGTTATTAGACATGAATACTTTGCATGGTGAAGGCAAGCTGGGAGCGTGAACTTTTCATGTGCACTACAGGACAAAATTTCTGTTCGTTCCACAAAGAAGCAATCACTCAGGACGCTCATGATGAAACGCGGGTGCACGCTCAACACTTACGACGACAACGTTTATATAGTAATCTCGCGTTACAGAAATGCGATCGCTAACAATCGGCGTAACATAACGTCAAAGCTCTCTTAACCCTTTCGGCCCTGGCGTCGTCAATTGACGACACCACACAAAACTTCCCCTAGCACCTCAGAAATTAAACCAAAAGTGCTCATTCTTGGGGAAGTACTTCTTCAATGATCCCTACTGTGACTGAAACCAAAGTTGCGACATATTTGCGGAGCTGGGAGCCTCAAAGAAGAAGAAGGTTGACCGAAGTCATGGGTGACGCCGAGGCCGGTCAGGTGAGGCGGCTAAGCGCCGTTTTCGGGACGTCGTAAAGAAGCTGTTTCAAGGAGTATCACGCTGAAAAATGAGACTTGGTTCACATTTTCTGCACTCTAGTGAGTAGCAGAAATGAAGAAGCCTAATTCGACAACCACTGAGCCCTGATGACCAAATTTGATTACATGCTAATTAATCCATAAATACTTGCACCACTGGCTCAATATTTTGTTTTTGGTCTTCTGAGGTCCTAACTATTAGGAAAACACGCATCAAAAATGTCTCCGGCCAAACTAAAAAATCCAGAGCTGAAAGGGTTAAATAAACAAAACGCAAATATGTCGTTGTTACAGCATTTCTAGTTGAAAAAGCGTGTTCACTCAGTAATGCCTCTCATTTGGCCGCGTAATACAGCATTTGCAGAGCCTACAAAAATTCCTGGATTCAATAAAAAGACGCCAAATCCCTGAGATAGAAAACCCCTAGATATATGATTGAGTCTCTAGTGCTAGTATCACTGCTATGACGAGACAGCATTTCGGTGGGCGCGGCCGGCGAAGCCTAACGTGACTAGAGGCAACTGCGCTCGTTCGCGCACCGAGCACGTTGGACTATACGCACGCCGTTACACGTGTGCACACTTGCGGCGGAACAAGCTCCCTCCGATCCCGTACAATGAAAGTGGACAATGGTCGAAACTCAAAGGGTCCCTTATACATTCACCTAAGGCGACTGGCAGGCGAAAGCCATCTTCTGTTTCTTCAGAAGGATGTCTTTCTGGGCGAGTTGCGCGAAAACTTTTTCATCTTACACTGCTATGACTTTGTTCTCAACGTAGTCCTATTTATTGCCCGTCAAAGTAGCAGGGTAGCTAGCGCTCCTTTGAGAAACAAGAACCTACTTACATGTGCCTACAACAGCGTCGGGCTACAGCAGCGTAGATCATAGCTTGCGGCAGAGGCTGTGGCGCTTCGAGGGTGCCCAGGAACTGCTGGATTTCTGATTGAACGATGTCTTCAATCGAGTCATTTTGAGGCTGTGGCGATGGTAACAGCTTGCGCAGTTCCTCCTGCACGATAACTCGGATCATTTCGCGCCGGTCGTCAGAGCCAAGGGCATGAATAGCTGGGCTGTCGTGCATTGATCGGCGATAGTACTGGCGCGTTCGCATTTCTAGCGTCTTCTCGATGGTCGTTGCTTCCGAGACGAATTCTTGAACTGTCGAATTCTTGAACTTCTTTGTCTTCGGGCATGACAGGGTCTGCATGACGGAACAGCCTTGTCATCTCTTCCGTGAAGAGCGCCGCGTTTTCGTTCGGCATCTGCACGCGGGGCTGGAGCGAAGCCTCAGCCATCTTGTGATGAGTGGAGTGCGCGTTTGAATTGTGCGCCTTTGGAAAGTGCGCGTGATAAAGAGAGACGACAAGGAGTGCGCGCGCGGAGGTGGGCAGAGTGCCGAATGGACGACGACGACGACGAATACCTTCACGAGGGCACGAGGCGCAAGGATTCGACGTAAAAGGGGCCCAATCAGAAACCAACACGGTTCAGGTCAGGGGCCAATTACTTGCTAACACCGAGGTCCAGCAGTCTCCAATGAGGAGTGGACAAGTGTGCCCGAGGGCAGAAAAAGCCTGGCCTGAGAAGAGCCAAGGAGTTCGAAGGGAATGATGCAAGCAGAAGGTTGGCACCGGACTGGGCGCTGAAGAGGGGCCGTCGGGTTCCGGACCCGAGCCACCAAGACTTCAACCGGCCGTGGCCTCCTGCCATCGAATTCCCGTGAGAGGCCATAGACATGGTGCGAGAACTCCACCCCAAGGCCTTCGAACTCAAGTGCCGGCACGCAACGTAGCAGCAGCAGTTGGGCTACGGGCCCGAGCTGTGCATCGAGTTGCCTGGCCAGGTTGCCCTGGCATCTCAGTGCGTCGCCCAGCAGCCACCGTTTCGTCTTCGTCACCAGCCAGCCCGCGTCAAATCTACAAGCCTGAACCACCACGTTCCGGTTGCGTTTGTGTCAGCCAGCCCGAAGCAATTTGGTGAGATAGAACTCGTTATATTCGCCGCTCCGCTGCTCAGCCGCGTCAGAAGTAGACTGGTTAGCTTAAATCTCTGAAATTGCGTTTTGTTTGTAGTTAGGAATTTTTACCGTGTGCAGTGAACTTTTTGTTAAGTGTTTACCTATGTATAGTTATTTCTTCTTCAGTGTATAATTAAATGTTGTGTGTTGTTTGTTAAACCAACGGCTTTGTCCTCAATAAAGCTCTCCTAAGCTCAGTCTTAGAGAGCTGTCGTAAACAGAAAAAGAACCTGCATAACAAATTTGCGGACGACACTCGTGAATGTCGCGAGGAACCTGGTGCGAAAAAATTCGGCAGTTTCCACGTACCGTGGGAGTCGATGTGATGCGAAGCATGCGGTGGGAAGGTGACTGTGGTGTAATTTTTTTTTTACTGAGCGAAACGTTACAAAATGACGCTAAAGATTTGTATAAATTTTATACGCACACATATATGTTGAAGAACCGCATATGTGTTATATAACCAGTTGTTTACAGTTGGATAACGCTGGCAACGGCAACGTGGGTATTATACCAACACCAGAAGCCGTAAGCTGGTATGCAGTGCTTATACTTGTCCCTTGTGATAGAGAACGCACGCACGTTTCACGAACACGTGTGCATGTGTGGAAGACGTTCCTGGCAGTTCTTGAACAAGGTCATCATCCCCGTGATCAGTGAGCACCAGCAGTTGGTCATGACTTGTTATCGGATCAGGTCGTGATCGCGGTGACGAGGGGTCAATGTGTAGTGAAGTATGAGGTATAGTACAGCCGTTGGAAATCGTGGATGCCTCGGTGATTTCGTCGACAAATTGTCTATAGATAGAGCCGGCAACATGTTGGAATCTGAAGTCACCCTTCGCGTTGGTGAGGTATGGGCCGTCGAGGCTGGTAGGCCTGGATAGTGCTACGTAGACCAACATCAGTGGATGGCGCTTGTCGTATTCGTGGACTACCTGGGCGTATGTGGCCTACGTAGCCTAGTCTACAAAGCGGCTGCCAATCAATCTGACATCATCCTCGGTCAGCATGAGGCCATCGCCCAGCCTCGTGACAAATGAAGAGGACACTGCGTCGTTCTGGCGGACTAAGAGCACTTTACGGTGCGATGATGTGAATATCATACGTAACTTTCGTTAATGTATTCCTCCGGAGTCGAGCAATGCTTAAAAATAGCTCGCTCAATCATAGGGATACAAATGTAATGTTTAGTAGACTGCTATAAAAGCGGAGCTAACATTGGAACCACAGACGTTAATCTGATATGCCGTCTGTATCGTAGAAGTATACGCATCGTAGGAGTATCATGTATAGTTTTTATTGATTTCTTGTAAAATTAGATAACAAGCACCAAAACCACAACTGACGTTGCACCGACATTACGCCTGCAGAGGCTGTTTTTCCAAACCAGTTTGTAGACCTGGCGTGGCTCTGTGGCAGAATACCTGATTGCCACGCAGAATGCTTGGGTTCGATTCCTGCTGGGATCCTAATTTTCATTCTTTCCATTCGTCAGGTCAACGCTGCCGATGTCGGTTTTTCTTAACGTTCTCGCATTTAATGTCTGTTTTCGCCGTTCCTGGGTAGATATAAACTGTCAATCACCTGTGGCTCATACCCATGCACCGCGGCCCGTGGTAAGCGGGTATGTGTCACAAGTGTCTGGAGGAAAGGGTTTGACGACGTACGCGACAGGATTTTCACTTTATTCATGTCATGACCCGACAGTCGTATTCACCCAATCATGTTACCCTCCCATGCAAATTTTGGTCGGCACCAAGTTAACGAGGCGATCATGAGAGCCCCCAGACGTAGGCGGCTAGATAGATAGATAGATAGATAGATAGATAGATAGATAGATAGATAGACACGTAGATAGAAACGCTCAAAGTGCCAGAGGTTCGCTAAGAAATGCTTCGCATTTAAAATGTCCCACGTTGTCAGGGCTCGCTCTTGGTTCTCGAACAAGGTACGAGTGGCGTCTTCCAAGGCAAAGTACACATGTCGTAGATTGTCTTCGCTGGTCCAGGCATTGAAAAGGGCGACTTGGTCGTAGGCTTCGAGCCAGCTGTCCGGGTCTTCGAAGGACGATCCGCGGAAGATTGGCGGCTTCTTCGGCTGCCGGAGAAGGATCGGCGCAGGCTGCACGGGGTCGGTCATCGTCGCTGCAGTCGATGTTGGGATCTGGGCCTGCCTGATATTTCGGGAAGGAGCCTGTGCTCTGGTGGCAGTCTCTTCTGCCTGCGGCTTGTTCGACGATCGGGGTTTTCTTTTTCGTCGTCCTCGTCGCGGCTTGGGCTTGGGTCAGCGCTTTGCGGGGGCGTCCGGATCATGAAAGATGCAGCACCTCCACCAGATGTCACTTGCTTGTGACGTCGACGAAGACAGCAGTCGGCGTGTCCAAGATGAAACTCTTAATTTGGCCGAACTTGTGGCCGGGAAACGGAAATAAACCTACAGTAATACACATTGTACACTGATAGCGGCGAACAGAGCGTCGGCTGTCCATAAAACTTTCGGCACAAAGGGCGCGATCGGAGATCTGTTCGTTCCGCTTGTTCGTTCTCCTGGGGAAGAACAAGCGCGCTGATTGGCTGAAGCGGGAGATGCCACTCAAGGCCGGGGGGTGTCGCCATTTCTTTTTTTTTTGCTTGACCTTTTCTTTTTTGGTGACGCCATATCGCGGCATAACGAGTGGAGTGATCGGAGATCTCTGTTCTGCGCCGTTCGTTCTGTACCCATTCTGGCGGCGTACGCGATTGGCCGAAGCCGGAAAAAACCACGTCTCTAAGGGGCGTAGCCATGTTTCTTTTTGCTTGATCTTTTATTTTTTGGTGACGTCATACAGCGTCATAACGAGCATGTCGTCTGCTACAAACGAACGGAGCGCGAGACCATTCGCACGCGTTCTCTCGAGCGAACAAACGGCTTCGCACGGCATGATGCGGCGGTTGCGGCTGCCGCAACTGCTGATTTTGAGAAAATGGCGCTTGCGACGTCTGCTTCTCTTGCGGTTGGAGGTGCGAGATGCGTTTGAAGACATGAGCGAGTGCGGCGTCGCTTTCTGTTCTCGAAACGAACAGTGCGAACAAAATGAACGGGCCTGCCTGTGGTCTTACGCGCAGGGACTTCTTAGTTCAAAAGCGCTACCAGCTACTGCCACGTGACGTCCCGGTCCTCACTCGTGAACGACGGCTCCAGTGGGCACGACGGCGTAGGTATCTGTGGGTGCTCTTTTATAAAAGCCAGCAGAAGCTCCTTTTGACGATTCGACACCCGGTAGCCAAGCCAGACCTTCCGGTGGGACATCTTGAAAAACTGCGCCAACCGCTACTTTTCTCTTTTTTTTTCGCGTGCGCGACTTCACATAGCGAGCACGTTAGAAAAATTAACACCAATAAATATCAGTGCTCAAACCTATTGCTGTTTCAGAAACTGTTTGAGCTTGAAAAGAAAAACAATATGTTTTCATATAACTGTATGTATTAGAAGGCGAGAAACACTTCGTTTTGAAATATACGGTCCCCTTGCCGAGGACAAACGATGCGCGTCTACTTCCGGAAAGCTCGCCGCTCACCGCTTGGCGATTGGCTGTCCTCTTCCTCTCGGCGGAAGAGAGCTGCGGACCGCCCACTTTTGTGACGTAACGCCGCCAGAACGAACGCGGAACGAACGGAGATTTCCGATCCCCCCCTAAGGCGCGTCGGCAATCTTACATGTGACACCGAATATTCCAGCCTTATCGCTGGTGGCCGCGTTAGTTCCAGAAAAGACTCGGCTGTTCGCGTTTCCGCACTGATGTCTAACAGATCATCCCAAAGTAATCTGGAATGTTCCCAGGCATTCTGGCGTGGTTTGCGGAAGGCAGCAGTAACGCGTGTAAGGGGACGTTAACATAAGGCATAGAAAGAAAGGAGCGCGTGTGGCAGTATGAAGACATGAGCAGAACAAGTATACGCTAAACTACACTGCTGCTCAGAGCCTCGCGTAGACGTTATGATATGGCCCACTTACTTCACACGATAGTAAAAGTTTCGAACTGACGCTCTGCTGCATTTCGACAGGTACGTTATGCGTCCATCTGTTGAGGAGGATGTCAGGTATTTCCGTTCTTCATTTTCAGGACATTCGCCCAACTTGCCATTATCTTTTTTTGCTCCCAAGCTGTAAAAGGAAATAAACTGAAGTTTTATTGCTTTTGGTTTATGCAGATTTCATGAATCATTTATTCAAGTGCCATAGAGTGCATAACAACATTAATTCACTCTAAATATTTCTACAGCGCGAGGGAATGGTGACGAACCAGCGGCACCACGTGACCACTGCCGCGTTACATTACACATCACAGGAATGAGACCTAGGCGTACATGAGACGCACGTTAACGAAACACCAGCTCGCGAACAGTAACCTGTAAATAATGGGCAGGCGCTGTTAACGCTAAGTCTGTGTCATTATTTCAGAATCAGCCCAGCTTAAAGAGGTGCGAAATTGCATTTCCTTCACTTGTTTTTATTGTACAGAGAATCGCAATGGTGCGACCTTAGTTGACGTAGAAACATTAAGTAAAAACCTTTACCCTCCTGTCGCAGCCGCAAGGATAGTGAAATGTTCTTGGGTCGTAACGCCTATGTGAGTGAATGTATTAGGAAAAGTCAGAAGCTTCCATAGCTTTTGTAAATATTGCAGAATTCGCCTCTTCTCTCTCCTTACATCCACTCTTCTATTATGAAAATTTGCAGCCTTCGCCATTGTCCGAGAAGTAGAGCAGAAATGTGCGGCAACTCATACTGAAAGGTAAGCTAAGGCAATAGACAGTACTGCTTGCAACATGGTACTACACGAGCGCTAAACTTGCCTACTCAGTAGGGTAACCTTCGTTTTTCAGAATCGCATACGTAGCTTACTTATGGGTATGCGTCGCATACTTACGCGTAGCTTTATTTGGTTACTGTAGCACGGCAAATGTCACCATTGCATCAATATAAGAAGATTGACTTCACTGTATGCTTCGACATAAGGTGGCATGCGGGAAATAGAAGCCAAGTGCAACTCACGTAGCTGCATAAAGTTTTTCAGGCGGAAAAATATTTGCCGACAACCGATTAAGCAGTTAAATCATGCCTTGTATTGCCAGGGTACTTACTGCATAATACCACCTTTTTGTCACAACATATACGCTTCTTTTTCCGTAGCTTTTCTGATACAGGAGCATACAATTATGGGAATCAAAGGACACGAATGGGGCTCATGCACTTTCACACGCACGAATTTATCAACGTTCTTCTAGCTGTAACTTGGAGCTCGTTATGCTTCACCTCATGTGTACTTTGCTTGGCAAGAAGTCGCAGACAATGTATTTTATTTCACTGGAATACTACGAAATCACCTACTGAGGATAACAGCAAATATTGCTGGCATAAAATACACGACGTACATGCACCTCATGCCAGTTTTGCTTAAACACATTGAAAATAAACCAATGCGTATTTTAAGTGGAGACCTCGTGAAATGCTCGCTAGTGCACTTCGTAGTAGGTGCGTCTGAAGGACCATGCTACGAACCTCGAGATGAATAAGTGTAATGGAGATGGCGTCACCTCTTTAGAATAAATATGCCCTGCCCTTCGCATTTCCTTCCTCCTCAACCTCACAGCTCTCTTCCTCACCCTCAATGCCCATTTCGCCCCTTGGCTGTTGGCCGCGAGATCCAGCTATAGGTGGCAGCACCGTCGACGCTTTAGTGTGGAGAGGCCATCCGCGGCGCGTATACAAATGCACACAGCGGCGCTTCGTTGCGAGCGGTTTGAGCCGATTGTCGGCGAATAAAATTCAATGATTGGAGGTTACTGGTAATACATACTATCTCCATTGTTGAGTCGATGCACAAAGATCATCCAACGTTACTATTACCAGTAAGAGAAGCGCAATCTGCCGATTAAAGGGATGCTCGCCCTGGGTGACAGTCAGCGCTTACGCACTATATCACGTTTTTGGTTGTTGTCTCTGTACGTGTTTAGCTTGTCTTCTGTGTACTACGCACTGCTGTAGCACGACTGAACTACTAAAGTGTTTACTTAAGTAAAGTGCGTTGTGGGGCTAGTTGGTATGACATTAGAACGGTGAGGAACTGCGCGACTGACGGAACACAAGAACAAGTAGTACACAGGACAAGCGCAGACTAACAACTTGTTAGTGTGCGCTTGTCCTGTGTACTACTTCTTGTATTCCGTCAGTCGCGCAGTTCCTTACAGTTCTAAAGTGTTTACTTCTTGTTCATTTCTATGCCAGCCCATATTCCTGTGCAATGAGTTCAATAGCGCTGTTTGTGCGAATACACATAGGTAATTTTTTATTGTTCATTTCTCCAAAAAATGGAGGGCAGTTGATGGGTTTAGTCAGGAAAGCTACGTGATTGACAGCGCTTTTGCGCCACGGAGACGTTCAACGCATATGCACTTGTTCTTGCTCCAGTAACAAGATAAAAAGGTTAGAGTTTAGCAAATGGCTTTCATCGATTGATTACGCGCACGACAGTGATCCAACAATGGTCCGTTTATTTTATGGAATCAGTGTATTTTCATTTTTTTTTCAAACTAATATTGTCCGCTGCCTTCCATCATTTTATAACAACTCCACACAAACGCTCAAGATAATGTAAAAAAAGAATGATGTTGTAAGGCACGCCGTCAGGATTAATTTTGAACATTTGCGTTTTTAAAGCGTATCTAAATCTAAGCACAGGGGTGGTTCCGCACAAATTTGGCCCCAAGGTAAAATTGCGCGCGGCAACTACGCTTTATCACTGCCGTGTCATTCCATTGTCTATTTTTTAGGGGACAGTTTGAGTGCCGAAGTGTCAGACTTCACTTCACAGAAATATTTCACTGTAGCAGGACGACGACCGTACAATAAAAGGACATCTTAAGCAAAACTAAAGCTTATCGCATAACCGATCAACTACAGTGCCGCAGCTATACACCTAACAACAACGTGAAAGTGCATGGCCTAGAGCCTGGTTTTTGTTTACCAACGAGTCGCTAAAACGGTGCATTCACACACTTTTTAATGCTCCTCATGTTTGGGACTATGCCAAGCGCACTTTAGGATGTGCTTCAACCAGAAAGCCGCACCAACACTGAAATGATTCTGGCGAACGAAGCGTACGACACCAATACACAGCCCTCTCGAAAGTCGCACTCACTGATCTTATCGCAATGCGCATGCAGCCGAGCAAGCCCATTTGCTTCTGTGCACCATGTTAGGCATACGTACGAGCAGTTAAACTCGCGCTAACATAACAGAATAAACCGCCCTTTGAGAACGTGCAGGACGTACGCGCACATGCAAACACGACGTGGCTAGCAGACGACGCAGGGGGCAATCCACACTAGGCGCGCTTCAGCCAGTAGCTGCCAGGCGGCGACTCCGCTCGATCTCGCGGCCAATAGTATATACATGTCTGTGCTATGCTGTGCCCTCCCCCTCATCTTCACTTCGCTTTCTCACCCGCTTGCTATACTGTACTCTACATGGTTATGCTATAATCTACCCTCCCCTTCCTCATTTCCCTCCTCCTCACCCTCATACCCCTTCTACACAACCTGACTTCCCATTTCCACATATTGCTATAGTATGTACACGGCTATGCTATGCTTCATTCCCTACCCTTTTTCTTTCCATCTCCACCCTCACTTTCCTTTCCAACCCCCTTCCATTACTGTACTATACACGGGTACGCTATCTTCTAGCCTCGCCCAACTTATTTTTCTCCTCCTCACCTTCACTTCACCTTACCACCGCTTGCTACATTATACTCTACATGGCTATCCCATACATGGTTTTGCATGCGTGACACCATACATGACTATGACATACCTTATTATTTCTCTTCCTCCTTTCCCTCCTCCTCACCCTTACTTTCCTTTTCTCCCCCTTGTTATACTATTCTATACATGGCTGCGCCATACATGACTATGCTAATACATTATTTATCTTGCGTGACGCCATGCAACGTAGGACGACAGTACGGGACCCCAGACGACGCAATACGACAGCCCGGGCGGCTAAAGTGCTCCGCAATTAAAAATGAATGTTTGCCATTGCATTGAACGTGAAAGCTTTGGGAAGTGTGGAGCAGTGGTCGTCCTGCTCTTCAGCGACGCCCGCGTTCACGGGCAAGCAAGCGCTGGCGTTTTCAACGTGCAACCGGCTCGTCGTCCATGGCGGGGAAGAAAACTTTCATGCGTGATGCAGTGGCGTCCTCTCCCCTCCTGACCCTCACATATCTTCTCCCGACCCTAACTTCTCTTTAGCCCCATTGCTATATTATACCATAGGCGGCTATGCAATGCTTTACCCTACCCCCCCCCCCTGCTTGACTTCCTCCTCAACCTCACATCTCCCCTCATTGCCCTCACTTCCCTTTCCACCCCCTTGACCTACTAACCATACACGGTTGTGCAGTGCGGCACCCTCCCCTCCTCCGCTCCATCCTCCTCACACTATGTTCACTTCTCCCCACCCTCACTTGTCTTTCCCACCCCTTGCTATATTGTACTACAAAGAGCTATGCTATGCTTTACTCTGCCCCTCCTCCTTTCTTTCGTCCTCACCCTCCTTACCCCCACTTCTCCTTCACACCCCTTGCTGTAGTGTACTACGGATGGCTATGCTTTATCCTTCCCCTCCTCTTTTCCTTCCTGCTCGCCTTCACATCTCTCTGCCTCATCCTCGCTTCCCATTTCACCTCCTTGCTGTATTATATGCACGGTTATCCTGTCTTTTACGCCCTCCTCTTTCCTGTTCTACTCGCTCTCACTTCCTTTTCCCACCCCTTACATTACTATGCTATACACGGCTGGGCTAAGTTGTTACCGTGCACCTCCTGCTTTCCTTCCTCCTCACACCCACATCCCTTTTACACCATTTGCGATACTGTACCATTTGCGAAACATGGCTAAGCTGGCTAAGCTTATCTCTACCCTTCCCCTTACTTCCTCAACGCCCTTACATCTCTCTCCCTCGCCCTCACTTCCCATTTCCAAACTTTTGCTATAATATATACAAGGCTATGCTATGCTGCACCCTTCCTTTCCTCCTTTCTCTCCTCCTGACCCTCGCTTACCTTTCCCACCCCTCTTTACCCATTAGCACAAGGGTGTATGCTATACATGGCTCATGTTTTTCTCTCGCGACGGCACATGACGGCACATGGAAAGGCACATGGTTTTGTCTCGTGACGCCATCCATGGCTATGCTATGCTTTACCGTCTGCTCTCGTCCCTTCCCGTACTCGTGCTATGCCATACTATACATGGCTATGTTACACATGATTTTGCCTGCGTGACGCCATACATGACTAGGCTATGCTTTCCCATCTCACTTCCTCTTTTCCCTCACCCTCACATTACACTTTCTCTCTCTAACCTCCCTTTCCCGCCCCCTTGCTATGCTATCCTAAATATATGGCTATGCCTATACATGGTTTCGCCTCATTGACGCCAAGCTACATGAGACGACAGCATACGACAGCCCGGGCCCCTCAAGTGCTCTTCAAAGAGCATCGGGTTTCTGGTGTACTCACAGGAGTGCTACTTGAAGTGCTGTGCGCCGTACACCGTTGAAAGTAGCACCATCGTCATGAATAATACCCACTGCAGCGTTTCCGACACATATGGATCGGGGATAAGCCAGTCCTGCACAAATAAAACTTGGTGAGCAATCATAACGTTAGGAAACTAACAGCATCTAACAACTGCACCGGAAACGTGTACTCTGCAGTGATTGCCTGCATGCATTGCTCGTCGGGCCCATGTGCACATATGCAGCCCGCGCGCCCTATATTGGAGGTACAAAAGCTTCCTAAAATATTGCCAGAGGGAACTCTGGCTCTTGTGTATGCGGGACCTGCAGGGATGGCGCAACGGCCATCATCAGAATAACGGACTACGCATGCCCAAACATCGTTATCTTGAGATGAAACGGCTTTGTGTAATGCGCATTAATGGCTTTCAAGAAAGTGTAGTGTAAGGAATACAACTCACAGTTGGTGCTCATTTGTATTTATTCATTTAATGATAAACCTAGGGCTGACTTTCAACCCACATGCACAAAGATAATACTAGTCTGTTTGCTAATAACAAATATAATATAAAACTACCGCAAAAGATGTCTTCTTTGAGAGCTGGATCGTAATAAACTTCTGAAGACAGATCCTTAGGGCCGGCCGGTTATTCATCGTACTACCAGAAACCATAGCGCAAAAAACAAACAGGGGATCAGATGAAGGCTGGACAAGCGCTTGTAGTGTCTCCACCCTTTCCTGTGCTCGGTCTTCATAGCGAGTGCTGCTATGAGATCACAACAACTGGTGATTTTGGCGCTATAGTTGTCCACCGCTGCTGCAGCCGCGGCCGGTGTCTGCAACCGCTATCGCGCGAGATAAGAAATAAAGCATGCCCATCCCTCGGTCATAGAAATCGGTATAACACGAAAGTTAAACGTTTCTTCGCAGGAGTAGTTGATTGTTTATCGTGCATTGCGCTATGACAGTTTGTACAATGTATATTGGTGTTTGCCAGCTATAGCATCGTTTGACGTGGGTGCACCCACTTTGACACCTAGTGGCACGTCTCCATCGCGACGACTAACCATTGTGGTAGCTGAAGTTCTTAACACATACTTGTACACAGCACAGCGTGAAGCCCGCGCAAAGATGTCTTCAAGAAGCACAAAATAAACACTGGTGCTCGATATGCACTTCAATAAAGCGCCGTTAATTGTGCAGAGAAGCGGCACAATGTGCGCTCCCGAGTAAGATGGTAACTACGCCTGTGCTCATACAACATTGCGCTTCAGCAGCCCGGAAGGCAGATGTTTGTAGCTTGAGCCATGAACGCACGAAGGCATCCCCCTTCTTGCCGTTGTCTCTCTCACTACACCAACGCGCGACAAGCGCCGTCGACATCGTTGCATTTCTGCAGCGCTTATTGGAGCACTTTTATTAGTGCTATCAGATTCGATGCAGTAGGCGGCGGAGAAACACGGTTACTGCATGTGGAAGCTGCAATACTCCGACAGCGAGCCGTCGCACGCTAACACGAAATGAAAGGCAAAGAACGTAATGGCGTCTAGGACGACTACTCGATGCAAGCGTGGACAGTGCTCCTCGCTGGCATCAAAACCTGTCGAGGCGCTCTAACTGCGTCGTCACCAAATCGCTCTCGATCGGCGCTCGTTAGTGTCATGACGTGGTACTTCACTTCACCGCTCACAGATGGCGGCACTGCCCCACCCCGCCTAGCCCCGCCAACAGCGAGGACAGTGCTAGAGAGAATATGTGAGATATATAAGGCGCATTTGTGAAATCTCGTGCATGTGTATCCGTGGCGTGGTCGGTAATGAGGCGGGCGCCCATCGTCGCGGACCGAGAGGTTGTGGGCTCGATTGCCGTCATTGGATCTTTTTCTTCTAGTTTTTTTTCTTTCTCATTCGCTAGTGTGCATTTTATCAACGTCATATATGTGGCGAAAATACGTAAGTGAACCCTTGGTGGACCCCGGCATAAAACACTTTCGTGTTAGAAAGCAAAAAAATTTCTAGATCACGGGGGATTTAAAACCGGGACCTCTGCGTGGCAGTCGAGTACTCTACCACAGAGCCACGCCGGTACTTGAAACGCCTTCGCAAAAATGCCCTATAAAGGTGTCATGGCGTGCAGGGAATCATGTTAGCATATGCAATATAGCGTCGGAGAAATGTAAAGGAACAACCAGGCGTCACACAAGGCGAATTGCTCAACGAGTCGGTCATTGAATGCTTCAAACCCATTACGTAGTGTTCAGCCATAATGCGTCATCATCATCAGCCACAGCACAAAGCGCACGTAATGTCTTAGAGATGTGTAGCGGGTACCACGGTTCTCCGCAGAAAATTGAGATGATTAGTAGCGTAGTGGGTGCCTTCCATGTGTACTTCACTTCGTTGCCCCAAAAGAGGCTCTAGAAATGCCGCTCTTCTAGCTTTCGCTGTGACTGTGCTGCGTGCTCCGCGTAGGCCTGACGATTTTTATTGCGACAGCAATTATATGGACAGTCTCGACGGGTTTTTTCCGTCACCGTTGCCGTCGCCGTCATGTCCCTCCCGTGTGAAGTCCAAATTGATAAGTTCCCCCCACGCATCGTATATTCTACCGCAGGTAAAAGCGCGCGAGCGGAGGCGACGAACGCGGCCGAAGCAGAGATCAAACGAGCCGGCCCATTTCCGTCGCTCGGAGGGTCGATGCGATAACATCAGCCCACTCGGGAGGCCTGCCTGCCGTCGAAGCAGACAGGAAACGCCCAGCCACTCTAACGACCATGAAAAGGCGCATGCACCCTCCAGAGGGGGGAGGAGGAGGGAGGTTTTCCGCGCGAGCAGACACTTTGAACTTTGAATCTAAGGACGCGGTCGCGATCGCTAGCGCGCGCGCTATCTCGGCAGCCATCACAGCGGGCGGCTCCTGTACCCTTCTGTGTGCTGCGCTTTCAACGCGAGGTGACTATGCGGAAGCACCTCTCCCTGAAGCGGCCGTATTATCTTACGCCAGCGTTTTGTAGTTACGCGAGATCGGATAAAAAACAGTTAGCTACCAGCCTCACTTTGTATGACACTACAATTTGTGGCTATCGCATTCATTGCTTAGCCCTCGCGGTGAAACCGACGTTTTTTTTTCTTTTTTTTACAGCGCAGCTACTTCAGCTCCCCGTAATGTGTCTGTCGCCAACAGGAATGATCATCATGATGAACCGGCACGTGCTCTCTACGCCTTGTTCTTCATCTTCGTCCTCTTCTGCTTCGCTCCCAGAACACGTGTGCCGATTTAACCGGCATAACCTGTAATAACCATGACAAGTGAGAGAAGAATTCTCGGCGAAAAACATTCCTTCACGACGCGGCATTCAAATCCACGCACCCTCGATCCGAAGGCCAGCGTCCTAACCACTCGGCTATCCAGGCACGCCAGCAGAGCATTGCATAGGCTTGTATAGTATAGTGTAACAAGGGGGTGGGAAAAGGGAAGTGAGCGTGAGAAGAAGAGAGGTGACTGTGCGGAGGAGGGAAAGGAGAAGGGGAGAAAGTAAAGCATAGCATTGAACGATTGAGAAAGAGAAAAATAGAAAGAAATGCAGAAAGGAGAGAGAAAGATATAGAGTGAGAGACAGCAAGAGGAAACGATAGAATGAAGGAGGAGCAAGCAATAAACAGAGACAGAGAAAGAGAGGCATGGAATAGGAAGGAAGATTCATCAACAAAGATAAAGATATAGAAAGAGATAGGTATAAATTAATAGAAATAAACAAAGAAGAAACGCAAAAAACAGAGTGGAAAGAGATGAAGAAGGAAATCGAGGAAGAAGAAAAGAAAGATTTGCAAAACTTAGCAAAACAGCAAAATCCAGGACTACATAGGTGCCCATCAGCTCCGCTGTTTCTTTAGCGCTGCACCTCCGGCGTAAGCTACGCTATTTTTTTCTCCTTTTTCTGCGTTATGGTTCCTGCAGTATGGTCAATAAACTCAAATTTTTATGTAAGCTTCAAACAGTAAGGTAGCCTGCAAGTCTGCCATGTTCGTATGATCACATAATTTGGCATAATAAAATTTAGAAACTAGCAGCTCCTATACTTTTGAGCTGTATTGATGAATAAATTTAGAAATTATTTCAATATAGTATAGGCGATGCGCAAAGCGCCGACGGCGCCATCTTCCGCCACGGCTCAGAAGCGTCTGCAGGTCCGGGCGAACAGTGCTCCCGCGAGCGTGTACGCGAGTGCACGGATGGATGTGTTTTTCATCGTGATTTAACGACTCTCTCGGGCGTCAGCGATGTCGGAAAATAACTGCTGCGCTGTCGGCTACTCAAACACATACAAAAACTCGCCAGGAACGCACTTTTACAAGTTTCGGCTGCTATTTCATGAGCGAGAGCGACGGCGGCGGTGGATTGCGGCTGTCCGACGCAGAAGGTAAGCAACCGCGCTTTGTTTACGGCAGTGTTAGAACGATTACCGTGTTTTTATTTTTCCATTTATGCCGCTAAGTCTTCAGCGAGCGCTATTACGTTTACACTTGGTCACCTTGCCTGCATTGTAGACGCTACAATGCACATGAGGTTGTTATTACTGATAAGACGCGATGCCTAGGGTCTCTTGAAAAACGAATGGCGCGAAGTGCAATGCCAGAGAATGTGGGGCAGGTGAAGGGTCCTTTACAAAAGCGCCGTGGAATCACACGTGTGCTGCACGAAATCGGTTGCATTCTAGCTATTGATGGCACTGGAATGCGATCATTGGTGCAGAATGTTCGCTGTGCGCTCGCCTCAACGCTCATTCGCTTTATCGTGCTGCAGTTTATCGCAAGTTTATCGTTATGCAAGTTTATCGTTGTAGTTTCAAAGTGGCTACTGATCCCGTGCAGCGGGTTGGGAGTCCTCCAAGCGTTGTAAGCCTCGCACCACTGCGGCACTGTAACACCACCACGAAGCCCGCCTGTACCCATTGGAAACCGGTGGGTGGCCGGCCGGCACTGGGGATCGAACCCGGTACCTCCCGTAGCGGAAGCGGACGCCTAAGCGTTTCACCACCGCTTCGGTAGTTTCAAAGTTTTACCAACGCTGACCCTTCGCGTGGCTGCACCTGTGAAATCCATGCGCCGGTGCGACAGCGCTCTCTCAAAATCTACTATATAAACACATGGCACATAAACGAAGCTACTGTGTCGAGAAAAAAAAACGTTGGTTCACGCGTGAACGTATGCAGGCATTAGTGATCGCGACGGTATAAAGAAAGCGGCGTACTTACGATGAGGGAAGCTGGTTGACGCTTTTCTGTGGCAAACACTTGGCGCGTATGGTGGCAATAGGGAGTTTTCGAATAGGGGCCCAATCGTTTTGGGGCCCCGTCGAGGCCACTGCGCATGCGCGAGGCCCGAACAGCGTTTGGGTTTGCGTTGGGGACGCTATTTCTCGAATTTAGCGGGAGCCCCAAAGCCTGCTCCTAACGCTTTGCGTCAAGCAAACATGACGGCCCCCATTGAAGCGACGGCTTTTGGCCAAGAGTAGAGTGTCCTAGAATTGGGGGAGTGTCCAAAGCGCCGCAGACCCTATTCGAAAACTCTTAGCTCCTGCTTGACCGAAAGCGAGCACACGCAAAGGGCTTTGGAGCCCCTATTCAAAAACTCCCTATTGTCATCCCACACAGCGTGCACAATACGCTGGATGAAATCATCGAAGCACAAGAATCAGCCCAGCTTGCTCGACTATCCTGCTCTTCGGCAGGGAGAAGAATCTTAGCCATTCTGGGCCTCAATCCAGTGCTGGCAGAGGAGAGAAGCCATCCAATCATCGAGGAGCAAAGAGAAAATATTCTTGTCGCACCGATCCCTCGCAATATGCATCCGCAGCACAATGAGGGAAGGCGTAGAGCAAGAGCGATTGCGATCCTGAAGAAGATCAAGGATGATCCTCAATCGGTCTGCTTCGTAGATGCGGCACAATATGGTCGCTCATCTCACTATGCCGTGGTCGCAATAGATAACAGAGGTGAAATAATCTCGTCGGCCTCCCTGACTGGGACCACTTCTAAAGCGGAGCAGGTTGCTATTGCTTTGGCACTCTTGGATGATAAGAGGACGCAAATCTACTCGGATTCTAGATCGGCAGTCAGGGCGTTTGCCTCGGGCTCCATAGCGAAAGAGGCACATGACGTTCTTAAGAACCGGACCATAACTATGCACACAATCATTTGGTTCCCGGCACACCAAGGTCAAACTTTGGACTCGCTCACCAACCTCAACGACATCGCCCACTCCCAAGCGCGCGTACTAACTCTCCGCGCGGGAGGAGAAGCCTTGTCACAGAGCAGGGTTCAAAAGTTCCGAGACACTTTATTCACATTTAATGAATTCACGAAGCATTTTTATCTGGAAAGAAGAGTCTTTCCTCCACCACACAAAAAGCTCACGAGACCACAGGCGATGACCCTTAGGATGCTACAAACTAATTCTTATCCGAATCTTGCTTTCATGCACTGTCTATTCCCAAGTGACTTCAGCTCGCAATGCCCTGGCTGCGGGGGAACGTGCGATTTAGAGCACATGCTTTGGCGGTGCCCCTCTTTACGTGGGGATAAGGACCTCACAGAGCATAAATGGAGCTCGGCCCTCAAGAGCTCGGAATATCAGCATCAACTTTGGGCTGTCCAGAGAGCCTGCGATGCGGCGGTTAGGCTAGGTCTAACTGTCCCCACGTGGGAGCGGCCCGCGGTGTCACCCTAAGGGGTGGCACTTCTCCGGATCTTTTAATAAAGTTCTTCGTACCGTACCGTACAGCTGTGACATCGGACCCATGTCCACTAGCGGCTCCTTTGCGCACACTATCGCCGCAAAAGTAATTTGGGACGCGCACAAGCGGCGAATCGCACGCGCGCGCTTCCGTCAAGCTTGCAGTGAAAGGAGGCGCCTGCTACGCGACCCGCTTGCGGTTCCAATGGCCGCCGCTACGCGGCTTTCAGTGGCGCCCCTTAAAGCGCTGCGCATCGCGGATACATCAAGGGTTCTGCGTCTGATGCCATTACACTGCTAGTGGCTTGTATCTGCGCATAAAACACACATCTTTTCTCAGCGCCACGACAACATATCGGTGTTTCTCTATCTAGCCCTTCGTGATACCCTTAAGGATTCGTATACATATCCAATCCCCATACGTTGTATGCACGACCGGCATCGACAGCGACAGGTAGGCATGCACTCTGGGTGCATGCCTTCCTCTGGGTGCATGAGGAAGGAGGGCACGAGCGCCCCGCGTGTGGAGCCACAGATGCAGAGGCGGCCATCGGCCGCTCGTGCCACGTCAAGACGACAGAGGCGTCGCTGCTGCTTACTCGTCGCAGGAGAGAATGAGGCGCGCGAGAGGAGGAGTAGAGAAGGGGTGAGGTGGAGTGGGGAGGGGGAAAGGAGGATTGGAGAGGAGTTGCGTGGAGACGTTTTCGCATGCGTAGTAAGGGTGGTACCGCCGCACACCACCGGATTGAACTCCGCCGTAAGCTGCTTCGCATCTGAAAGAGATACGAATCACGGGTGACGACGTTGTTCGTGGGTATCGAGCGTAGATGGAGAGATTACATGGGGTGGATGAAAGTGGTTTTCGCACGCCGAATATGGAGGTACAGGTGAACGGAACAGGGCGTCTACGTCACAGTGCTTGCGGCCGCAGTGGTATACGACGCGTATATTGTACTCCTGAATGCGGAGTGCCCATCGCGCTAGGCGGCCAGAAGTCTCTTCAACGTGGCGAGCCAACAAACTGCGTGGTTATCGGTTACTAGATAGAACGAGCGGCCGTATAAGTACGGACACGATCAGTTTCGATTTCGCCCTTGAAATACGATGATGAATATCTCGAACTATGTGCAACTTTGGCTACTTCTAAGTGTTAGTATGCCATATTTTGGTACGGTCTACAACTTTGTGAATAAACACCTGCCCTCAGGGCAATAATTAAAAAGTCAATTGACGAGTTTTTGTTAATTAGTCACGTCAACGTCATTCTTGCTGCGGGAAGGTATTTCGGACTCGACATAGAGTTCATATGCGAAAACGTCAGGAGCCTGGCTGTCATAGAATTTTTATGAAAAATCTGTATTTTCTAAAAAGACACCCTGCACTCATATGGGTTATTCTCTAGAAAGTGCAACAGGTAAATTTTCGACCATCTCCGAGCACGCTGAAAAAATTCCTACTAGTATACGCGAATGTCAGAAAGAGGTATTGAGGCGTTACATTACTGGGAAATTTTTTTTGTTGCCTACAGGCCACTTCAAACTTTGCACATGCTGTGGAGAAGATAGGGCAACGGCGGAGCATGATCTTATTGAATGTGGAGATATCGACCCAGGTGTACGTGTGGGCACGAGCCTACATGAAGCCTTGGGTTTTAGGGACAACAATGGAAAGCTGAACACACCTGCGATTGAAATAAGTAAGAGTCGGTTAGAGCATTGGTGGCAGAAAATTAGAGGGAAAGAACAAAATAAAAAAAACCGGCAGATCCCACGCATTGTCGGAATCGATGTAATGCGAAGCAGCCAGCAAATAGCTGCATACATCGTCTTGTATGTCATTGAGGAAAATGCGTGTCATGGTTTTCATGTTAACTCCTATTATTTATGTTGTCACACAGTAACGTCGCGCAATAACAACTTCGGGGTAGATCAAGCTAGAGAAACGGCCTCCAGCGCACCATGAGCGTGGCACGCAAGTCATGCTGTACATGACATACGTGTCATGACTTTCATGTTAACTCGTGTTATTTATGTTCCTCACACGGTCACGTCGCAAGATACCAATTTTGGTGTATATCAAGCTAGCGAAACGGCCGCCAGCGCGCCATGATCGTGGCACGTAAGTCATGCTGTACATGACATGCGTGTCATGATTTTTATGTTAACTCGTGTTATTTATGTTCGTTACACAGTCACGTCGCGCAATACCAATTTCGGGGTAGATCAAGCTAGTGAAGCCGCCGCCAGCGCCCCATCAGCGTGGCACGTAAGTCATGCTGTACATGACATGCGTGTCATGATTTTCATGTTAACTCGTGTTATTTGTGTTCGTTACACAGTCACGTCGCAAGATACCAATTTTGGTGTATATAAATCTAGCGAAACCGCCGCCAGCGCCCCATGAGCGTGGCACGTAAGTCATGCTGTACATGACATGCGTGTCATGATTTTCATGTTAACTCGAGTTATTTATGTTCGTTACACAGTCACGTCGCGCAATACCAATTTCGGGGTAGATCAAGCTAGCCAAGCCACCGCCAGCGCGCCATGAGCGTGGCACGTAAGTCATGCTGTGCATGACATGCGAGTCATGATTGTCATGTTAACTCGTGTTTTTATGTTCGCCACACAGTCACGTCACAAGATACCAATTTTGGTGTATATAAATCTAGCGAAACCGCCGCCAGCGCCTTATGAGCGTGGCACGTAAGTCATGCTGTGCATGACATGCGTGTCATGATTTTTATGTTAACTCGTGTTTTTATGCTCGTCACACAGTCACGTCGCGCAATACCAATTTCGTGGTAGATCAAGCTAGCGAAACGGCCGCCAGCGCACCATGAGCGTGGCACGTAAGTCATGCTGTACATGACATGCGTGTCATGATTTTCATGTTAACTCGTGTTCTTTGTGTTCGTTACACAGTCACGTCGCAAGATACCAATTTTGGTGTATATAAATCTAGCGAAACCGCCGCCAGCGCCCCATGAGCGTGGCACGTAAGTCATGCTGTACATGACATGCGTGTCATGATCGTCATGTTAACTCGTGTTTTTATGTTCGTCACATAGTCACGTCGCGCAATACCAATTTCGGGGTAGGTCAAGCTAGCGAAACCGCCGCCAGCGCCCCATGAGCGTGGCACGTAAGTCATGCTGTACATGACATGCGTGTCATGATTTTCATGTTAACTCGTGTTATTTATGTTCGTCACACAGTCACGTCGCAAGATACCAAATTTGGTGTATATCAAATTAGCGAAACGGCCGCCAGCGCACCATGAACGTAGCATGTAAATCATGCTGTACATGACATGCGTGTCATGATTTTCATGTTATGACTTGTCATTTATGTTCGTCATACAGTCATGTTACGCCATACCAATTTTGGTGCACATTCGAAGAACGAAGTGACCAGGAGAGCACAAAGTCGTAGGCGGCTAGATAGATAGATAGATAGATAGATAGATAGATAGATAGATAGATAGATAGATAGATAGATAGATAGATAGATAGATAGATAGATAGATAGATAGATAGATAGATAGATAGATAGATAGATACGCTCAAAGTCGCAGAAGTTCGCTAAGAAATGCTTCGCATTTAATATTGGAAAAAAATAAGAACATTCTGCCGTAAAGGGCAGAGAACTGGACTGAGAATTTGCGTATTTTTGTTCTTGTATTATGATATCTTTAATCGAAGTAGAGGCATTAGGCCAACATTAAAAAATAAGAGAAAAAGGAAAAAACTTTTTGTCGAGCCTGGTGGCAAACATGTCACCGCCCGTTATAAAGGGGACGCTCATAGCATCCATCCATACATCCACTGAAGTGAAGCTGTGTCGCGCTAAATAATTTATGCAGAAATACTGGTAAGAGCCAATCGCGCGAAAAATTGTTTTCTTAATCTCAAGGCGCTGATCTTTCATGACTATGGTAGTTGAATCAATTTTGTTTGAACTTTCATTATTATTGGCGTTGACAAAATATCGCAATATGCTGCGTGTTTAGCGTTTTTTAGAGAGAACACCCATTTTCCGCGAGTAATATATTCACATTGTTGGCTTTGTAGGTTCGTATAACAAGTGATGATAATACTGCGCGATCGAAAGAAGCAGAAATATTGCCACAATATTGTGGCAATCTTAGGACAAATAGCATTTTCACTCATGTTGCGGCTTCAGTTTCGCAGTCTAGCGCTCCAAGAAAAGATATCACTTATGCATCGTTATGTAGCATGCTTTGTTGGTATGACATACACAAAGTTTGAAAAGAGGAGATTTTGTTTTAAGCGACAAAAAAGTTTTCAAACTGAACAAGGTGATATGAAGTTTTTCTTTGCCTCGCCTTCACTGCATAGCACATCAGCGCAGGATTCCAGCGGGGGCTTTGTCGCAGGAAATAATGCATTTCATACAGCTGCTTGCCACTTATTTTAGTAATACTGCTGTATGCAACGTAAAACATGGTAAATAGTGCTTAAAGTATGGAACAGCACTTCCCCCTTGGACCATCATAGGGCACATAATATGCAACCACTTCATAGTCCAAAGGCGCACAATTATGTTGTAGTCAACGACCTGCAGGACAGTTCTAGGGTGTTGTGTTTGGCTTCTGTTAATTAAGTTACATGGTCTTACGCAATAATTAACGGCATAATCAAGCTGTAGTTTGCGCGCCATGAAACTAGCCTGATTGGCGGACTCGCAGTGACAGAGCGCTATGCTAATTCATGATCTTGCAAATTTGCCGAGCTAGTCAATTATAACATGTGCGTTCAGTTCGTCACTGGCGTCGCGTATCCGCAGTTACGATCCCGGTTCCTCTTAGGGGGTGACACGCTGCCGTTCGACCGTGCCGTTGAATTTGCACTACTTCGCGAGGGAGCCCAGCTAACACCGTTGAGCGCATTGTACGCCAACAGCCACACCAGCGTGACGCTTCCGGATGAAGCATGGACGATAGCCGCTGTTTCAGCAACAAAGGACGCCCCCTTTACCAGAGCCGCCACACCTTACTGCACTCGTCAAGCTAGCTCGCCAACTTCAGTTACGGATGCTGCCATTGATCCATACAGCGAAAATACACAGGCTTGCGGTAATTGCGGCACACCACATTGCGAATCGACCGCATACGCCGGTCGCGGCAGAACCTGCTTCTCATGCGGCCGCCGTGATCGCTTCATGCAAGTCTACCGCAACTCAGGCAGAGCACGCGGACGACGCCCGACTCGCATCGAAGATATAGTTCCTGAACAAGATGCGTGAAGTGTCATTAGCCTACTCACTGTCCACGAAGACAAGCGCACGGCTACCTACGATGATGTCGTAGTTATGCAAACGGCTTCGAGCTTAAAGGGGAAATCCGGGGGTTTTTCTATATTCAGCGATTTCAATTAAACATTCAACATAGGTTCTCTTTGGTACCCTGATGATATGTGCCAAATTATGCAACCGTAAGTCATTTAGGGTTTTAGAAAACGAATTTTAAAATTGGTAGCCGATTCCGGAATCACGCCTGTTAACGCGGATCACCCGGTGTGTGACGTAAGGTGTCTATTCTTTTCCGACCCTGCCTCACCCAGCAGACGGTTGCAGCGCGCGCTTTCTTCTATGAGGCGGCGACGACGCGAGCAAAGTTCAGCTTTGTTAGCTGCATAGCGTCTTAGTCGTCATTGCCATCGGGTCTTACAGTAAGCACGCCCAATATTGAGCAACGAGGAGATCGATGTGGGGCACGTGAGCTACGTCAGGCGCCGGCGGCGCCGGCGGGTAGAAATCAAAAGGCGATGCTCCCGCGCTCGCATAGTAGTTGCAATTATGGCTGAACTCGTCACTGGTAAGTTGAGACGGGCTGGCACAGCATGATTCCGCTTCGGATGACACCGCCACTTTGCTTTTCGCGTGATAGAAGAAGCGGGTGTGCCATGTTTACACCCTGACCAGCCGTGGTGGCGTGTAGCGTACACCGTGACGTCATCGCATACCCATCACGGGGCAGCTTAGCTCCCTGTTTCGATTTCTACTCATCGTTTATTGCTTACTTAAAATTATTGACTAGTCTCTGAGCAAAATGAACCACCCTCGCTGTTACAGGACTGTTCATACTATTTGAAAACGGCATTATCTCAATATGGTCGAAAATGCACCGGAGTTCCCCTTTAAAACCTCGCGTGAGGTCCTTGGTAGACACGGGATCAGCTGTGTCACTTATACGGCAACCAGACTTTCGAAGCATGTTCAAAGAAGGAATTCAGTTGACGAGCTCCGAACTAACGTTCTTGGATTTCCAACGCCGGAAGATCCCCGTAGCGGGCCAGTTTAGAGCAAGCATCTCGCTCAAGAAGGGAACAGCCGTGATAGCACTTCATGTCACGCCCGGAGTGACTACCCTTCTGGGTCTCGACGATGTGCAAGCTTTAGGACTACGCACTGTGGACGCACAGCTACGCCGTCTGCGCACGGCTGCGGAAGCTTCAGAAGGCATGAGCCAATGGGCAGCTACACCTGTATACACGGACAACGCAGTGTCTGCAAATCTACCGAAGTTCGGTATGCCAGCTCTGTTATGGGATAAGTTTTCCTGTTTGTTTTCATCGAGCCTTGACATGGCGAATGGCGTCCATCATCACGTCAAAATGAAGGCGACTTCCCCTCCAGGTGCGCAAAAGCTGAGACGCCTACCACTTTCTCTGCGCAAGCAAGTTAGCGACATGCTCCAGCGCCTTCTCTCTGATGATAGTATTGAAAGGGCTAACGCCTCTTAATGAATATCTCCTATAGTTGTAGTCCGCAAGAAAGACGACTGTATCCGCCTATGCGTTGACCTCAGAGAGCCCAACAAAGCAATTGTACTTGACATCTTCCTCTGCCTTACGCGGAAGAGCGCTCTCGCAATGGTGCACACCACTTAATCTCGATTTCGCATCCGCCAATTGCCAAGGTATCCTTCACCTGAACCACGGAGACCTCACGGCTTTCCTTACGCACGATAACCTTTTCCGGCTTAAAAGAGTGTACTTCAGACTGGCCTCGGCTCCAGCCACATGCCACCATCTTATGACTACAATCTTGCAGAGTTCAATGGGGTCCTCTTCTACATAGACAATTTCATCATCTTTGGCAGGACTGAGGCAGAGCGCGTGAGGAACCTGGAGCAAGTTCTGCAGCGCATCTCTGAAGCTGGACACAAACTCAACGACAAGTGCATCTTTAATGCATCGGTGCTATCATTTCTTGTACATCATGTCAGCGCAGAAGAAATGGCGCCCCTTCAAGCAAAAGTTGAGGCAATTGCGCACGCTACCACCGCCACAGATGCAGACATACTGCGTTCATTCCTTGGTCTCGTTAATTATTATGTCATGTTTATTGCCCACCTTGCTGAAGAGGTATAACCTATGCGTAGACCAGTTCGCAAGGACGTTCATTTTTAATGGGATCTCGCTGCTGAACAGAGCTTTACAAAGGTAAAGGAACTTCTTGCATCCTGAAGCGTACTGCGAATGTTCGACCCAGCGCTCACTGTTATTGCGG
This sequence comes from Rhipicephalus sanguineus, assembly GCF_013339695.2. Classification (NCBI taxonomy): domain Eukaryota; kingdom Metazoa; phylum Arthropoda; class Arachnida; order Ixodida; family Ixodidae; genus Rhipicephalus; species Rhipicephalus sanguineus. The sequence continues at coordinate 138,946,215 of NC_051179.1, read as the reverse complement.
GCACAGATGCGTCTGCGTATGGTCTGGGTGCAGTGCTGCAAGAAGCTGACGGTCTATCCAATCGAACTGTTGCATTTGCACCGCGAACCCTGAAAGAGACAGAAGGGAAGTACTAGACAGGAGAACGTGAGGCCCTGGACTGCCTATGGGCATGCGATAAATGGCACATGTTTCCCTGGAGGCGATCACTCGCTCTGGTAACAGATCACAAGGCCCTTTTATCTTTGCTTTCAGCACAAAACACAGGAAAACGGCCACTTCGAATTGCCGGATGAACTGCTTGGTTGCTGCTGACAACTTCGTTGTACAGTACCAACGTGGAGAACACAACAAAGTAGGAGACGCTTTGTCCCTGCTTCCTGTCCCAGACACAAAAGACGGCCTTGACGTCAAAGAAGAAATAATGTCTTCAGTTCGCATCACGTCTTCAGTTCACATCAATGACCTCGGTATTGCTGCAGCCGAGGATTGCCAGCTCCAGCATGTCGCACAATTCGTTCAGGCTACATGGCCAGCCAAGGAAACTTTCCCACCTGAGCTAAGCCCTTACTATGTGGTGCGAGAGGAACTGTCAGTAGCGGATGGTGTGCTGATGCGCTCGGAACGCATTGTAGTTCCAGCCAAGCTCACAGCTACATTCGTTCAGCTTGCCCACGAATCGCACCCAGGAATAGCGAAGACAAAGCAACTTCTTGCCAAAAGTACTGGTGGCCAGGTCTGGACAGACAGGTTGAGGCGGCAATCCACACCTGCGCAACCTGCCAAGCTACAGACAAGCGTGTTAAGAACTATCCCACTCCACTGCAGCCAGTAGCCCTTCCTGACCGGCCGTGGAGCAAGATCGCTATTGAGGATGTTGGCTAATTTGACCTTGCGTCAGCTGACTGTCGTTTTGTTATATCTGTAGTTGATTACTTTTCCAAGAGGCAAGAATTAGCTTTCCGCTTTGAAGTGTCCCTCCGTACAGTATTTCATTTCCTCTGGTCGATATTTGCACGCGAAGGCTACCCGGTTCAACTCGTCTCAGATCACGGACCACTGTTTACATCCAGAGAGCTTGAGTCCTTTCTTTGAGAAAAAGGAATCAGGCACAGCTTTGCGGCTGTATATAACCCCCAAGCAAATGGACAGGTTGAAAGGCTTAACTGTGTCCTCAAAATATTCAGTTGGCAATACGGGAGCAGCACTCAGTGAAGAACACTGTCACAGAGTACTTGGGAATTTACAGAGCCACTGCCCACAGTACCACTTGACACCCTGGCAGCGCTTCTACATAGCGGGCACATGAGTACATCCTTGGATGTCATTGGCTATCCCACGCCAAAGTTCTTCGCAGACCCTGCTAAGGAGGTGTGCTCACTTCAACAGAAAGTGAAAGAGCGCCAACATAAAAGCAAGGAGCATGTTGACCGACGGGGAGCAGCCCGAGTACCAAAGTTCTAATTTGGAGACTACGTGAGGGTCAAGAAGCGAGTCCCTGGTACGAAAGGCACCCCCAGTTTTGGACCTCATTTGAAAATTCTCAAGCGAATAGGACGCTGGTCCCTCTGCCAGGAACTGCAGTTCCTGAGGAAGCCTTGCCACAGCATGCGCTAATATGGGATGACAACAGACACTAAACTGTGCCTCTGCATGACTTACAAGTCTCTTCACCGCGAAGTCCACCGACGTCTGGCAGAACCGCACTGTCCTCTCACTTTGTCAGCGCCTTGCTCCATCAACACCATCAGCTCTATTACAGTAGCAGGGTCCACAACATCCGAGGCTCACATGGAGCCCTGCTTCAAATGACGATCGTGATGGGGGTGCTGATAGTGCTTCTGTGAATGGTGGTGGTGATTTTGCTCCCGTTGTTGGCACCGAACCGGCTGGTGAGCCACCACCTCTTCGTCGGTGCACAAGAAACCGAAGAAAAGCCCCTAGATTTCAAGGCAATATATAATGTACTTTGCTTTGAACATTACTGTTTTCGTAATTAGCTGTGTGTAAATATGTATCTATTTAGGGAGGGATAGATGTAGTGTCGAAGGTCGACACTAGGTGGCTTTAGTTGTGCCCATCTGTAATCAAGAGATGGCGCCGCCTCCTTCTGTATGCATACGCGAGTGCAGGCCGGAATAGAGGAGTACTTGCGTGGCCTTGGTTAAGTGCATTCGTCGTCCTCAGTCCCACCGCGTGCCGACACTACAAAGATATCCCTACCACTATTCCGAGTTCTCATGTTATATATACATGAGGTGACATCTAGTGAAACACGCCAAGTTAGTCTTCCGCAAAGTTGTACAGAAGATGGGAGAACAAGGAAATGATACAGGGGTTGCTAGAATCGCTCAAACCAAGATAAAAACAATAAAGTGAGATGAAACAAATGAAGAAATATACTTTTAGTAGTTTCTTACCGTACCACTCCCTGGTCATCCACGAATCTTTGATATACAGCTCCTTCCTGCGTTGAGCAAGATGATTCGTTGTGAAAGGCGGTCTCGGTGCAGCTAAGAAAGCATCATGGTAACAGCGCACAGATACTAGTTGACAAGAATCGTTTACCGGTGTAAGTTCATTCCAGGACACACGCAAGATATCATGTCAACCATAATCACAAGATCCTCGAGGATGCCTTTGGCACTTACATTGCACGACGCGGAAGAAACATTCCACTTATGAGGGCGACTTGCTCGTTGGTGTTACACTGCGTGAATTGAACGAGCGACATTCCTAGCGTCTAGTCCTTAGACATAAAACAATTTCGCGATTGGGGAAGACGTCCATTGCTCAACAAGAAAGGCCTTTCTGCAGTAGACATTACAGGAAAAATCTTCCCGCCATCTGGTGGCTCTCATTGAGCTGATTGATTTTCACCGATAGAGAATGCTTGCTTAGTTGTAAGATAGTTGAGCTACGCACCACAGATGTCGGTGGTATTCCACTGTGCTAGACGCATCCTAAAAACATTTGGTTCGCACGCAGCAACAATCATTTATGTTTAAGGCGGAAAGTTGGGCTAGCTGGTAAAGTGAATAATAGGACATGTTTACTAGCGAAAAACACGTGGCCGAGAAGAAGGAATACAGGACAACGTAGTCCTGTATTCCTTCTTCTCGTCCACATGCTTTTCGCTAGTGAACATGTCCTAATAATCATTTACGTTAATTTTTTCTCTGATTATCATTGTCTTCTTTCTGTATATTGATGTTATATGCTCAATTTTGGCTCATGTTTCTGTCTTTAATTACCGCTGACCTCTTGTTTAGTGATTGAGAGTACGCAGAAGAGCCAGAAGAAATAGCCAATTTCGTTAGACAAGAAATGTGAGGATTGTGAGTGATGGCTGTCACAAGCTAAGCGGCAAGCCTGCGCAGGACACACGGCAGAGTCAGCGCGTACGCTAGCGGAGCGCCTTTCAGAGGGTCTGCTGTAAGCACCCTGAGGGCGAGTCCCACCATGAAATAAAATTTTGCGAAGTAGGGAAAGGAGCCATTAAACGCTTCTGAGGCAATGTGCGTGCCCACGCATCTGTTTACTTTGTTGTTGCGGTGGTGGGTGATGATAAGGATGATGAATTCTGGTTGAGCCCTTTGTAATGAGTTGCCAGCTTTACCTCGTCATGCAAGTCGCCAGGTGCGTTGCCTGGTGCGTTTCTGCTCTTCTGCCAGACAATATTACATCTGTTAACGCGTTTCGTTGTCATACATGAAGCTTGCAAGGAATTCGTTTTCCGAAAGCACTGGCGTGGCTCCGGAAATAATTAAAAAGACACACGCTTAGCTCTGTGAGCGTACACTTGCAAGCCTGGCCTCGGTTCCATCTCGAGCCCTCGTTTCTTTTTCTTTTTGCTCAATGTGCGCGACAGCTCCGACGGACACTGGCGGCGATGGCGAACTACAACTCCAACTAAATCGGCTAATGTTGTGAGGTAATAACAGCTTACACTGTAATACCACATTTCATAAGTCGCTTTTCCTCAGCCATGGAGCGCATGCTTCTGCTTTTTCTTTGGAAGTCATGAACGAGGCCAAAAACAGCTTTCTTGCGGGGTACAGAAGGGATAAACAGACTTCTCCCATTATTTTCTCGCCTATTGCACGTAATGGCGATTTATTGGGCTTAAGCTGCAGATACAGAACTGGTGGTCTCAAGCATTTATTCCGTGAGGCACCCCGTGCGGTCAACTTGTGTTGAAACATAACCGTGTAATAAATTTTCGTATTGTGGAGATTTAGTGGAGATTTGTATCGATATGTTTTTCGAATCCTTAGGCCAAATCCCCTTCAGAACTGACGCATATATGAGATGTGGGAAAAGCGTGCTTTCAGTTTCAATTAGCGGCGTTAGGTGACATTCTGTTCAAACTCCCCTTGTCCCCGCTTCAACCTTTTAATGGCGAAGCACTTCTTTGCGAACTTCTGCGACTTTGAGCGTATCTATCTATCTATCTATCTATCTATCTATCTATCTATCTATCTATCTATCTATCTATCTATCTATCTATCTATCTATCTATCTATCTATCTAGCCACCTACAACTTTGTGCTCTCCTGGCCGTTTTATTATTGGGATGTATACCAAAATTTGTATGGCATAACATAACTGTATGACGAAAATAAATGACAGGTCATAACATGAAAATCACGTCATGTTTATCATGTACTGCATGATTTACATGACATGGTCTCGGGGAGCTCGCGACTGTTTAAATACATGGATATATATCAAAATTGATATGACAAAAGACTTCTGTATGACGAACATACAGAAAAGGTGGTCACATGAAAATCACGACATGCATGTCATGTAGGGCATTTACATGCCACACTCATGGTGCGCTCGCAGCCGGTTCGCTAGCTTGACATACACCAAAGCTGGTATTGCGTGACGTGATTGTATGACGAACGTAAATGACAGGTTGCACCATGAAAATCATGATATGCATGTCATGCTGGGCATGACTTACATACCGCACTCTTGGTGCGCTCGCGGCCGGTTCGCTAGCTTGACATACACCAAAGCTGGTATTGCGTGACGTGATTGTATGACGAACGTAAATGACAGGTTGCACCATGAAAATCATGATATGCATGTCATGTTGGGCATGACTTACATACCGCACTCTTGGTGCGCTCGCAGCCGGTTCGCTAGCTTGACATACACCAAAGCTGGTATTGCGTGACGTGATTGTATGACGAACGTAAATGACAGGTTGCACCATGAAAATCATGATATGCATGTCCTGTTGGGCATGACTTACATACCGCACTCTTGGTGCGCTCGCGGCCGGTTCGCTAGCTTGACATACACCAAAGCTGGTATTGCGTGACGTGATTGTATCACGAACGTAAATGACAGGTTGCACCATGAAAATCATGATATGTATGCATGTCATGTTGGGCATGACTTACATACCGCACTCTTGGTGCGCTCGCGGCCGGTTCGCTAGCTTGACATACACCAAAGCTGGTATTGCGTGACGTGATTGTATGACGAACGTAAATGACAGGTTGCACCATGAAAATCATGATATGCATGTCATGTTGGGCATGACTTACATACCGCACTCTTGGTGCGCTCGCAGCCGGTTCGCTAGCTTGACATACACCAAAGCTGGTATTGCGCGACGGGATTGTATGACGAACGTAAATGACAGGTTGCACCATGAAAATCATGATATGCATGTCATGTTGGGCATGACTTACATACCGCACTCTTGGTGCGCTCGCGGCCGGTTCGCTAGCTTGACATACACCAAAGCTGGTATTGCGTGACGTGATTGTATGACGAACGTAAATGACAGGGTGCACCATGAAAATCATGATATGCATGTCATGTTGGGCATGACTTACATACCGCACTCTTGGTGCGCTCGCGGCCGGTTCGCTAGCTTGACATACACCAAAGCTGGTATTGCGTGACGTGGTTGTATGACGAACGTAAATGACAGGCTGCACCATAAAAATCATGATATGCATGTCATGTTGGGCATGACTTACCGCACTCTTGGTGCGCTCGCGGCCGGTTCGCTAGCTTGACATACACCTAAACTGGTATGTCGTGATGTGACTCTATGACGAACATAACTGACAAGTGGTAACATACAAACCATGGCATGCCTGACATTTACGACGTGATTTACATGACACTGTTTTGGTGCGCTTGCAGCTGTTTTGTGAACTGGATATATACCAAAATTGGTATGGCATGAAATCAGTGTCTGACGAGCATAAGTGACAGGTTATGCATTATATGTACCAGAATATACGTTTCATTAGCATGGTATGTACTATATTGTAAATGCTTACATGCATGCGTGACAAAAAAGCGATATTTAGTGGACTAGATGTCATCACATGAATGACTTCAACTGCCTCAAAGAAAAAACAACGCGATGCATGCAGCTCTTTCCCACGGTTCGTAGGATCTGCCGGATTTTCTTTCTTTCGTTCTCTCTATCTCTCTTCCTTTCTTTTTTGACTATCCCGTCCCTTGCGGGTCTAAATTTCGTTAATGTGGCCCGCTAGCTGAGCTGAGTTGAAAGCTCTGCTCTACAGTTTTAGTGCAGAGGTCCCCAGGCAGTTTGCATATTTAATCTCTTGCGTTTTGATCTCTCGCGTATTCAATTCCTTGCGTATTTAATCCCACGGGGACGTTTGGCGAATAGGAGAAAGAGGGGATAGTACAAGAGTTATTCTAAAGGTAAGGGCCGCTGGGTCCCCAAAAAATAAATACTCGTTAGCAAAAGTCTTTATTGGCTGGTTTAGTTTAGCCCAAAACCACTTCACTTTTCAACATAATCACCCTTAAATTCTAAGCACTTTTCGTCCCGCTGCATCAGTTTTTTTCGTCCCTCTGCGTAGACGTTCACCGCTTGGGAATTCTTTGCTGTTTGAGTTGGTCGGTGAGCATTTTTGGTTCCCACCTTGCACACACCCTGCGATATCTGACCTTTCAGTTACAATCGTGCAAATTGTAGTGTGACTGACAAGAGGAAATTCGTCCGACAGACGACTAACTGTCAGTCGTCGATCTAACCGCAATTCCCAGTCCACTTGTTGAATAGTTTCATTGGTGTGGATTCGGTCCCTTCCACTCCGCTCTTCGGCGTGCATATTTGTGGGGCCATTTGTGAAGCCTCGACACCATTTTATGACCTTTCCTTTGCTCATCACTGATGTCCATAAACTAGGCACAACTCAGCATAAAAATCGAATTACATCTCACCCTTGACAACAGGCGTGAGCAACGATTATTGCAGACACGGTCGCTTGCGTTCTCCGACAAGCAGACGGCTACTGAGTGAGAAAGATAACTTCAGTACCTTCGCGAAGAATCAACAGATGGCGCTGCACAAAATGTTCATTCTGGTGTGTAAATATTTATATATTAGCAAATGGCCCTTACATGTTGAATAAACCTCGTACAAAAGAGCGCAAGATGGAGATACAACGTCCAGGTGTCCTCGGCAATAAAACTCTGATATCGGCAACGACAAGCTGCACGCTCGGCACATTAATGAGATCTATCTCTGCCGATTCACCTCTCCAGAACGGCAACTTCCATCGAATTGGCCAAGCAGAGTCTTCGCAGCGTGTTATTGGACGCCACATTAAAATTTTACAATGAACCACACGGGTTTTGCCAACTCCCGCTTACATTATCTCGAAACTAATTTGCGATTTCATTTGACACCCACATTTTGCTTTCGTGTACAACATTACTGTGCCACATGTAGTGAGGTGTGCTATATATATTGTTACACGAGTGACGAGTTGCTTGCACGGCAGGCTGTTTAGAAGATATATTTTCAAGAGCAGCTGCAGCGCTGACCAGTCCGGCCCCGAGTTCGAGCAGCAAGCGACCTTCGTCCTCTTCGTCGGGCGCACACGCGCGTCGACAATATGCACTCCGGCAGCCTGCATGAGGCCTACATATTTACAGGCATTCATATTTGCCACGCCCAACCACCACACAGCTGGGATGGCCAAAATTCGGCATTAAAGTTCTGTGGATGTTAGGAGAGAATAGTACACTCTCTGTGCCACTACACATAGTAAAAAAAACAAAAAACAAAAAAAACGCTGTAGAGGTTTTAACACCGCTGCCTCCACTGAACACTACTTTAGGAAGGATAGATCCTGCGACCTTGGGCTATCAATTCTTACGTGCACAAAGCCACACAGGTCTTTTTATCTAGATAGCCAGTATACGGACACCTTTGGCGGGCTTTTGCCGTCGCCATCGCCAGCATGTTTCGTATAAAATACAAATCGATAACGTCTCCCCACGCATTGTATGTAAAAAAATCACAGCATATCCACGGAGTGAATGATGATGAGTGGGCGAAGCTGCGGAGGTTCATCGGTAAACCGTGAATCTTCCGTGAATTCTGCCCAGTACATCATCACCGACGTGAGATCGGGAGCGTTTATACTAAAGGTTCGATGAGAGTTATGACGACTTGCAGCTCACTTTAATTTGACATGTACGCTGTGAATTTTCATTGTTTAGAAAACCATTGCTTTAGAAAACATCTGGCGTCTTTCGTTAATCAGCTGGCGTCTTTTCGTTTTGCTTTAGAAACATCTGGCGTTCTTTCGTTTTGCTTTTAGAAAACATCTGGCGTCTTTCGTTGGTTTATTTCATCAATCAACGGCATTTTGAACAAAATTTTCATTGTTTAATCACGCACAGGAGAAATCTCACCAGGCACTACCTTGGAGGTAAACAATGGCTGCTAATGGGAATGAGAGACAGAAGAAGTCGGCTTTTAGCTAACACTTACACTTCTACTTCTACTAACGTTTCCTACTGGAACATGCCAATGGCTGCTAATGGGGAATGAGAGACAGAAGAATTCGGCTTTTAGTTAACGCGCACGCTGCGAATTTTTTATTGTTCAACAACGCACAGGAAAAAATTCGGCAGGTCCCACGTACCGTGGGAGTCGATGTTATGCGAAGCATGCGGCAGGTAGGTTACTGTGGCGTAACTTTTTTTACTGAGCGACACGTTACAAAATGACGCTGAAGATTTGTATAAATTTTATACGCACACTTATATATGTTGAAGAGCCGCATATGTGTTATATAACCGGTTGTTTACGGTTGGCTAACGCTGCCAATGGCAACGTGGGTGTTACCAACACCAGAAGCGGTAAGCTGATATGTAGTGCTTATACGTGTCCCTAGAACGCACGCACGTTTCACGAACACGTGTGCATGTGTGCAAGAAGTTCTTGAACAAGGACATCATCACCGTGATCAGTGAGCACCAGCAGCTGGTCATGACTTGTTATAGGATCCGGTCGTGGTCGTGGTGACGAGGGGTCCATGTGTAGTGAAATATGTGGTATAGTAGAACTGTTGGAATTCGTGGATGCCTCGGTCATTTCGTCGACAAATTGTCTGTCGACAGAGCCGGCGACATGCCGGAACCTGAAGCCACCCCCCGCGTTGGTGAGGTATAGGCCGTCGAGGCTGGTAGACCTGGATAGTGCTACGTAGACCAACATTAGTGGATGGTTTTTGTCGTATTTGTAGACTACCTGGGCGTATCTGGCCTACGTAGCCTAGTCTACAAAGCGGCTGTCAATCAATCTGGCATCATCCTCGGTCAGCATGAGGCCATCGCCCAGCCTCGTAAGAAATGAAGAGGACACTGCGTCGTTCTGGCGGACTAAGCGCACTTTACGGTGCGGTGATGTGGATACCATATGTAACTTTCGTTAATGTATTCCTCCGGGGTCGAGCAATGCTTCAATATAGCTTGCTGAATCATAGAATACAAACGTAATGTTTATTAGACTGCTATAAAAGCGGAGCCAACACTGGAACTACAGACGTTCATCTGATAAGACGCCTGTATCGTAGGAGTAGACATCGTAGGAGTATCATGTAGTGTTCATTACTTTCTTGTAAAATTAGATACCAGCACCACAACCACAATGGACGTTGCACCGCTATTACGCCTGCGTAGGCTGTTTTTTTAAACCAATTTATAGACCTGGCGTGGCTCAGTGGTAGAATACCTGATTGCCACGCAGAATGCTTGGGTTCGATTCCTGCTGGGATCCTAATTTTCATTCTTTCCATTCGTTGAGTCAACGCTGCCGATGTTAGTTTTCCTTAACGCTCTAGCGTTTTGGTTAACAATGTCTGTTCTCGCCGTTCCTGGGTAGATATAAACTGTCGATCACCTGTGGCGCATACCCGTACACCGCGGCCCGTGGTAAACGGGTATGTGGCACATGTGTCTAGTGGAAAGGGTTTGACGACGTACGCGACAAGATTTTAACGTTCTTCATGCCATGACCTGGCAGTCATATTCGTCAAATCCTCTTACCCTCCCATGAAAATTTTGGTCTACACCAAATTAAAGAGGCGATCATGAGAGCACCCAGACGTAGGCGGCTAGATAGATAGATAGATAGATAGATAGATATATAGATACGTAGATAGAAACGCCAAAGTGCCAGAGGTTCGCTAAGAAATGCTTCGCATTTAAAAACTCCCACCGGCACCACCTTGGAGGTCAAGATCTGGTACTAGCGTTCCGACTGGTTACGCACTACGACTACGAGGGACGAACGGGTGCCGCTTTAAGGAGCTTCGCCCCTAAAACGCGCGAGCGCTGAGGACGAACGTGGCTGAAGTAGACACCAAACAAGCCGGCCACCTCCGTCACACAAACGGCGCATGCAATAGCATCACCCGCGGTGCGAGGCCTGCCACCGATGGCTCATCAAGCAGAGAAGATATGTCGCGGCCGTCTTTCGTCGGGGGAAGGAACATCAAGGGGCGCCGGTGTGGGGTGGGGGACGGGCTGTATCGCTCGAGCAGCAGCCGCGAACTTTGATCATGAGGGCGCGGCTGCGAGAGATGGCGCGCGCATTAGCTCCACAGACAGCAGTAGACGGCTCGTATATCCTTGTGCAGCCGGACAAATTTTAAAGACGATAGTCTTTCTTGGGGAACTTAAACGCAGAAATTTTGGTCTGTCTTTCTGTTTGTCGGCACGTCCCCCGATTCAGCCAACCGGCCAAAGTTGAACCACCTGCTTACCGCCCACCCATCTTGAACTGGTACGGCTGTCCATACTTGTGAACGTTGTCGATCAAAAAGTAAATATTACGCATATCTGAGGCGTAACGTCATTAGGTAAGTATTAGGTGGTGTGTTCCTTTAATAGAAAATACATAGATACGCAATTTTGAAGACCTTGATGGTATGCGTTTAACGTTGAGACAGTAACGCGTTTATTAAAAGATTGCCACAGCTGAAGCGATCAGCGGTCCAAGCCGAGCGAGCGCGAGCGCCAACAACAACCGTCTTCGTCTTCTTCTTTCGCAGGCGTTCTTCTCTGCGCCCTACCATGTTACAAATCACTCCCCCGCGAAAAAGGAGCCATCCTGGCGACCTAAGGAACAGGTACAACTGGTGGGTCATAATGCGGCTTCAGTCGATCGACGTGAAGAGTCTCGCGGCCACGACGACGGCGGTCCGTAGATGATTGAACAGGCTCAATGATATAGTTAACTGGGGATGCTTGACGTAGGACGCGGTAGGGGCCTTCGTACTTAGGCAGTAACTTTGTGGAAAGGCCAGGAGCGCAGGAGGGAACGCGAAGCCACACTAACGTTCCAGGCGAATACGACTGAGGAGGCAGGTTTTCGTCGTGACGGTCCTTCTGGCCCTACTCGCCCTACCATGTTACAACACTAGTTTCTTAAGGTGCGCTGAAAATGCGACTGCGCTGAAACTTGACTGCGCTGAAACTTGTCTTCCTCCGTGCCCCCTGCACAAGCTCATTTTGTGTTTCGGTTTCGGTTCAGTATTGCATTGTACGAATGACAGGGGGCGCCGCTCTGGCATTCCTGTTTTACCCAGGCTACGTGTATATAAGACAGTTTGTGGAGAGTACCCGTTGAGTGCGGACGTTTCTTCTCCTTCGGCGCATCGCACCAAACAGCGTGTTCGGGCTGCCGGCGTCCCCACCGGTCGCGTTGGTCACCGCCGGTCTTCGCCTGCCGCTGCGCCGGGACTACCAGCCCGCAATACAGCACTCATGTTTCCCGACGTATTGCCAGATGGCGTCCATATCTCACGCAGCGCCTCTTCTATCGTCTTTAGACGACATTTGTAGCGAAGCACGCAGATACGCGGCCAATTTTTTTAACTATCATGCCCAGCGGCAACAGTTTGTGCGTCAGCGTCATATGATTGAACGAAGTAACTAAAGATTAATTGTGGGCATGCACTTGCCCTCACCTTTTATGGAACTTAATTCAGTCACATGGCGGAGAGAGAAAAAAATATGCCGCTCGCGCACCATAGGTAAAGATTTGGGCGAGTGTACGTGCTGCGCTCCCGCCGCTTAGCGTCGAGACTAAAGACAGCACGGAAAGCTCTTCACTGCCTGGAGCGACCGTATGCGCTTAAACGAGCGTTTCGCAGAATTATACAAGGTCGGATCGAACAGAGTTAGCTGCTAGCCTTACTGCGTTTACCATTCCAATTTGTTGCTACCGCATTCATTGCTTCGATTTTGCGGTGAAATTGATCTATCGCGCTTCGCGAAGTCGACTGGGCTTCACGAACGGTTGTGAGCTACTGGCGCGTGTTTGAGTTCTGTGTCCTCGCATTAACTCTCCCCTCATTATGTTATTTACCTCTATTTCGCTCTGTTTTATCTGCTCATTGCCAGTTTTCGGCTCCCCAAAAGATGGCAGATATCTGTGGCTTATAGCGCTTCGTTTATTTCTTTCGCTCTCTAATATTATCGTACCGAAATTGTTCTGATCACGTCTCATCTATCCTTAAACACGCCGACGTCGTACTATGCTGTAGCTCAGGCAAGAAAAAACGCCAGGCCTGCGCGAAAAGTGCAGCACAGTCACAGCGAAAGCTGTAAGAGTGGCACTCCTAGAGCCCGTCATAAACTCCCTGTGGTTACTAATACAAGTACGCAGCAACGTCCCCACTACGCCGCAAATCATAGTTTTTGTGGAGGTTGGAAGCACCCACCACTACATCATTCGCCATTCTGCGGAGCGAAAGCTGTAAGAGTGGCACTCCTAGAGCCCGTCATAAACTCCCTGTGGTTACTAATACAAGTACGCAGCAACGTCCCCACTACGCCGCAAATCATAGTTTTTGTGGAGGTTGGAAGCACCCACCACTACATCATTCGCCATTCTGCGGAGACGCGAGTTACCATCTGTAGGGCATTATGTGCATTTTGTTGATGCAACGGTTGATGACGATGAAGAATTATGGCTGAGCCCTTTGTAATGGGTTGGAAGCTTTAAACGACCCACTAATTACGTAATTCGCATTGTGTGACGCCCGGTCGTTATTTAACTCTCCCACCACGCTTTATAACATACGTTAACGTGACAAAGAAAGAGAGAGAAGGAATTAACTTTATTCAGACACTGACGAAATGGATCATGGGAGCCTTATGGGCTTCTTTGGCCACCAATAGAAGTGCACTTGCGAGATAACCGCTACGCTATAAATCATAATATTTGTGATGTAGGGAAGCTATGCAATTTTTCGCCAATTTGCAGAGAACCGTGGTTCCCGCTAAACACCTGTGAGGCATTATGCGCGCTTTGTTGATGCTGTGCCTCATGACGATGAAGAATTATGGCAGAGCCCTTTGTGTTTGGTTGGAAGCATTCAGTAGCCCACTCGTTGCGCAATTCGCGGTATGTGACGGCTGCTTACAGAATACGCGTTGTGCGACGCCTGATTGTTATTTTAGTCTTCTACCAAACTACATTACAATATCAATGTGGTTCCTTGCCTACATGAAGCCTGCAGAGGGTCTTTTTGCAAAGCAGTTTCAAGCATTGGCATGGCTCTGAGGTGGAACACTGGGCTCCCGCGCAAAAAGCCCAGTTGCCAACCTCGTTCCATCCTGAATATTTTTTCTTATTTCGTGTTTTTGCTTATTTCGCGCGATAGTGGTTACGGACACCGGCGGCGGTGGCGGACAACTACGGCGCCAAAAACGGCCCTTGTTGTGAAACTCATAACAGCTGTCGCTGTAAAAAAAGTGAGGGACGCACAGAAAAATCCGGCAGATCCTACGCCGTGTGGGAATCGGTTTCATGCAACGCAATCGGCTAGTAATTGTCTATGCTGCATTTTTTGCCCTTGAGCCAAGCGGCACGAGGCAGATCGACTTGTTTTTGTGAGCGTAGTAGTTGTGTGCATATCGTGGGCTTACCAGGAACGGCGATCACACTGGCGTTTAAAGAGTAACTTATGCTCTGACGTAACTTCAGCACTCGCGTTAGACCAGAAACGTCAGCATTATCGAAACAAAGTGCACTTTACGACGAGATTATGTGATTAGCATACATAACTTTCGTTAGCGTATTCGTGCAGGGTCGAGAAACTCTTGAATATAGCTTGCTGAATCATAGTAATATAAGTGTAATGTTTATTACACTTTTATAAAAGCGTAGCCAACACTGGAACCAAAATTGACGTTAAGCCGCCATGGCACCTGTATGATAGGAGTGCATATGCAATGTTAATTGCTTTCTTATATTATTAGATAACCAACACTGCAACCACAGTTGACGTTGCACCGACAATACGCCTGCACAGGGTCTTTCTCCAAAGCAGTTTTAAGACCTCCCGTGGCAGTGTGGTAAATTACCTGACTGCCACGCAGAATACTTGGCTTCCATTCCTGCTGGGATCCTGACTTTTATTCTTCGAATTCGTGGGATCCACGCCACCGATATCGGCTTTTCTTAACGACTTCGCATTTATATTACGAATGTCTGTTCTCGCCGTTGCTGGGTAGATAGAAACTGCCAATTACCTTTGGCGCATACCCGCATACCGCGGCCCGTGGTACACGGGTATGTGCCACATGTGTCAGGAGTATTGTGTTTGACGACGTACGCGACATCATTTTCATGTTATTCATGTCGTGACCAGACAGTCATATACGCGAGTCCCTTTTACCTTTCCAGGCTAATTTTTGTCTATACCAAGTTAAGGAGACGATCACGAGAGCATCCAGACGTAGGTGGCTAGATAGATTGAAAGGCCCATAGTGTCTTTGTTCCGCTAAGAAATGCTTCGCATTTCAAATCGGCACGTAACGTACACCGCTGTGTGTTGTCAAATGTTCCCTGTGTTGTGCATTTATGCTTTTGCCTGCTCTACAACAAAAATAAAGATGCCCTTGGGACCAACAAGGACACTTAGCCACGCATGTTTTCGACATTTCCAGAGTAGACGCTGGCATGAAAACGGCAGCGAAGTACGATTCACTATAGTTTACCCATTCCTAACACGCACTTTCTCCTTCACGCACCTGGCCTATCAAGGAAAGTCGCTTTAATGTTTAGGCAAACATTTAATATTTAGGCAAACATTTTTACGTGCCAAAATCACTCTGTTATGAGGAACGCTGTTAGCGGAGGTCTCTGGATTATTTGGATCAGGTGGGAGTCTTTAAAATACACCTAACTGGAAGTACACGGGTGTGCTTTTATTTCGCGCCCATCAAGATGTGGCCGCCTGGACCGGGAGTTGAACCCGCGTTCTCAAGGATATTACAGTGTTTTAACAAGTTTCGCAAATACGGTGCGCAAACACGATATGCTATTACGGGACTGCTCCTCCTTCCTAGCTCGTTGTGCTTTTGCCGCTTCTAATTCCAACGAAGGCACCCCAACACCATAAAAGTTTCTTCAAAAATTACTGTAGGGTTGTCACGCCTCAATGTTGCCTCTCAGCTTACGCATTATCAGCAAGGACCTTGTCGAAGCAGCCAAGCAAGCCAACACTATGGCTTGCTTGCTTGGCTGCCTCGTCGTCGTCTTGTCTTCCTCGCTACATTATTTTTGCTAATTCAATCCACCTAATAACACTAACACATTAGCCAATGCTGTCAAGGCGAGATCAAAAGAAAACAACTTATTTCTTTTAGACTGTGCCCGCATCATAGTTTCTTTTTACGTACCCTGTCGCAAGAAATACGATGTCTACACTGGCGTCGAAGGTATTATTCCAAGTAAATATCTTGCGTAGTTTGTCCAAAGTCTCCGATGCATTTAACTTATTTCCGTTTATAGTAGTATTTTTAACTATGTCTTCCTCCTAAGAGGGCAAAAAAGCAAATAGGTTAATGGCCTTCGGAATGTGTGAGTGTTGAACACAATCCTCACCTCAAGCTTGGATGATCCGACAAGCGTGAGAAATATTTTAAGATCTCCAGGTACATTGAAGAACTCCTGGGCCTGTAACATATTGCGCAGTGTTAGGAGTTAAATTGTTCACTAAGCGTGTAAGGGCAGCCAACATCATTATAAAATAAGCAGTGCTAGTCACAGCGATGGCAGTGTCAGTAAGAAAAGAGGATGCTATTGCTAAAGGAATAAGGCAATAGCTAACTACGTTAAAGTCCTGACATGTCATTTTCATCATTACAATTTCTTTTTAGCTTTAAATGATGGGTGCGGACCTCGAAATAGCATAACGTATAGTGGCAGCGTTCATAACACTGTGAATAAGCTAGTGCGAGCACAACTCATGAATAATTTTTGCCTTGATCATCTCCACATATCACTGTCCCGTTTACAGCTTACTCACCTGTATAGATCTTTAGCTACACAGCTTCTTCGTCAAAGCAGCTCGATTTCAGCTAGAATAAAGCGGTTCCGTACAAGTGGTGGAGATGTGGACTAATAATTGTAGCTTTTTGTGAAGCAATTGTAATCTCGTTATCCAGAATATTAACCTGACGCGCGATCATGACACTGAAGGTGACCAACAACACTGCGATGTTTCGAATTCGTGACGGCTCTCTCGATCGTCGCTACTCTGCCTCTTACTGAGCGGGTCGCTTTAACAAATTCATTGGCCGCCAACCCGCCCTGCGAAAGTGAATGTCCAGCGAAGCTGTGTCAAACACCACACATGCTGATGGAAGGGGGTGTGTCTTTTATTATTACTTTAGAGTAATGGTAGTGATAATCGCTTTGTGGTCGCTTTGATAGACCGTGATTGGCTCGGCGACGAATTTCTTCCGTTGGCAGTGACAAACTTCCTCCGCTATTCCGTGAGCAAGACGAATTTGTTCCTTTGGTCGAGCATTGTATTCACGCTGTTTTTCTGGTGTCTAATTTCCGTGGTGTACCTATGGCAGTCTTAGAATGAACTGAATGAGTGCTAGATGGGTCTTCCTTCATATATCAAAGCGGGAAACACGTGGGGAGAAGGAAGGGCCATTTGACGCCATTTGGAGCCCTCGTGTGAAGTGCAAAGCAGCTGCAACTTTATCTTTACCGGGAACATGTGGGAGGGTGCTCCCATTGTTCACAGCCGCCTTATCATCCAGCATGCAGTTCTCACACTTGTTTGGTGCTTTCTTTAATAAAGAGACTACTGAGCCGTATGCTGTATGCCTCATTGCAGAGAAAGATACGCCAATTGCATTCACTTGTTGAAGGACCCCTAAACCACCCAGAGGTAGAAATTTAGTTGTGGCGTTGCAGTTGTGTACAAGCCTACAGCAAATGTGTTCGTCGGCTCCTCTGTCCAGCTCTCCGAGTGGCCGTCCTCAGCGTCCGAGGTGAAAACGCTACGAGCGCGCGCCTCTGCCACCAGAGGAACACGCGAGCGCGAGCGTCTGTTCGTGGTTTAGGGGCCTGGCGTTTTGTTTTCAGTCCACATAGACAGAAACTTTGCAGGGTAGAGGTATGCTGCCTCGCTCTAATAAGTGAACACTGTTCTAGCCAGAGAGGTTACCAAGAGGTCGTGGTGCTCTTTTCTTACGCGAGCACTGTCTTTATGACGACCGCAATGACATCTAGTTCATTTAAACTATGTATTCGAGTTAAACCTCAATATAACGCAAGCCTCGGTATAACGAAATAGTTCGCTTTTCACAGTACCGTGTCCGTGGAACACCGCGTATTTTTAACCTCAAGATGACGAAGCGTGCTCATCCATGATTTCAATATAACGAACTTTCACTGTTATTGCAAAGAGAGACCTAGGCGATGAATGGAAATGTCTGATTGGGCCTGTGGTCATATGGTTGAGCTGCACGCGGTATTTGAAAACGTTCATTTTTCAAATAGCGCGCCGCCGAAGGGCAGCTGCTGCCGAATCGGAACAGTGCGCTTTCCGGTAGCTGCTTTGGTGGGAAAGGTGCAACTCAATAGTTTTTCTCCCTTTGTAGTGGCGGGAAGGGAGAATATGCGTCTGAGACATGGCCACGGTGCAAAGGGCATACGAGAGCCCTGGTGCCTTGGCGCTCGCACTCTTCTGTCGTCTCTAGACGGCGTAGTTGGTATAGTTCCTTGTCGTGTTCCGACAAGGAACTAATAATGCCAAGGAAAGGATAAGGGATGCCAAGCAACTAAGGAACTAATAATGACAATAATACCAAGGAATGTATAGGGGATGCCAAGGAACTAAGGAACTAATAATGACAATAATGCCAAGGAATGTATAGGGGATGTTATTTGTGTAATTAGGATATAAATGTCAAGAAAGTAAAGTATGAGTTGCAGCCGGAAGGGACCGAAGCTGCGACCTTGGAAAAACACGTCCGATGCTCTTTCACTGAGCTACGGTGGCGGTCATCCTCCAGTCCAGTTTTTATGTTGTATAAACGTGCATTTAAAGCTAGGAGTGCTAGCGCCGGTCTCGTTCTGGCAGGCTTGATGCCTTCAGGTAGTATGCGAGGGATTATTAGTCATCCGCCATCTCGTAAGCAGATCACATGCTACGTGACGCCAACGGGCAGGAAAAGAAGAAAAAGAGTGTTCCACACTCGCCGCCATGGCTGCGATCGGCGATCACTAACAGCGGTTACCCAATCTGCCAATGACAGTGCACCAGTGCTCGCCCAATTTCTGTGGCACATACCGGTTTATGATGATGATAGTATTTTTGGTTCGCCGGACAAGGGACGATTTGCTAAACAGCTTCGCCGTTAAAATACCACATGCCCATGCTTCCCCAGTGTGATTTGAACTGAAGCGTACGAATGCACTCTACCGACAACGCAAAATAAGAGAAAACAATTGGGATGCAATACACTTGTCATGGACGCTACATCGAAGTATTTCTTGGCGCCGAACTAAACGTGGATATAAGGAATTGAAAATTTTGGGAAAATTCCGATTTCGACAAAATTGAATTCCTTGCCCGCGTTTTCCATGATCGCGCAATGGTCCTTTCGTTGGGCCGTTCTAGAGGCCGACGAATGCTGGAAATAACATGAAAGACGCGATGCCAATAGAGCCCGAAAACAGCGTTCCGGGGACGTCCGCTGTATATATAATAAAACTGAATGCTTACGTTAAGCGAAACAAATAAATGAATAAATAAATAAATAATGAAATAAATAAATAAATAAAGAAGGAAAGGAAAGCCCCAATTATCCCGATAGTGAAAGGGCTCCTAACTTTTTCTTTATTGCCGTAGCAATTACATGGACGTCTCGGCGGGTTCTTGCCGTCGCCATCATGTCCATATCAAGACAAAATCGATAACATCGGACATCGGCCCCTGTATCGTACATTCCGCGCGCTAGAACGCTGCTGAAGCAGTGATGAAACAAGCCGTCCATCTCCGTCGTACGAACAGCGAATGCGATAATAACTTCGCGTGTGAGGCCTGCCATCGATGTCTACCTAAGTAGAGAGGAAACGCCCACGCCGTCTTTCTTCGGGTGAAAAAGCGTGAAGAGCCATTAGTGGGGTGGGGGGTAGGGAGTAGGGAGTGGGAGGGGCTGCGTCGCTCGAGCAGCAACTGCGAACTTTGGTCATAACGTTGCGGTTGCGAGGGCAGGCGCGCGCGCTACTCGACAGTCATCAGTACACGGCTCGTACACATGCTGTGCTCTCACCGCCTAATTCGCGTCGAGATGATAGATAGCGCTAAAACAGCTTCGCTGCGCCCGTATTCGCTAAGCCAACGCTTTGTCTAGTTACACGAGATGGCATCCAAAAGAGTTAGCTGCCAGCCTTACTTCGTATAACAGTTCAACTTGTTGCTTCGCATTCATTGCTTCACTGTTGCGGCGAAATTCAGCCTTTTTATTACCACCGCGCATCATGTACCGAGCATTATAAGCCGTACACTCTAAGGCAAAATTACCCGAAAACGGAGTAACGGAGCCCAATAGGCGCGCGCGATGAACGGATATACCGTCAAGGCGCAAGCGCAGAGGGAGGCGTGCCTTGTGCAAACCAGTTAGCCTGCAAAGGGACGAATCACGCGGGAGATGCAGGTCGTGTGCAGAGATACGTGCTAACCGTTGTCAAGGGAACTAACCGTCCTCCTCGCTCGGGTCAGTCTTCCAACTTGTGTTCGAGCTGGCGCGTTGGCGGTTGTGTCGCGCTCGGAGAGTTTGCCGATCTAGGAACTACGCCTCGGTGCCTTTGATATACACGTAGGCGTGGATGAGCGTGTCGTGCTGCTTTTAGGTTTCGCCGCAGTCATGAAGCCTGGAGCTGGTCTTGACACGTCCCGGCGCCACGCTGTATATATATCCGGTGTAGTCACGGCACTGCGTCGCCACCGTCTGGGTATGGCAGCCGAGAAGACAGTAGGTCTATCGGATCCATGATGTCAATCTGACTCGGGCACAAATCGGCGCTGGATTCTTTCACAAGTAAATGATCGCTCTTTATTCTGGCGTACCTATCGCGTGCGCGAAACTGATCGCGGTTGGCGGTAACGGACTCGATCGTGTTGTAAATCGCACGCACGAAATGTACCGCTTGGGCCGGCTTGGGCGTCAGCTCGCCTGTGCTTTGTGACCGCCTGGATATTGGCCGCCATTGTCGTCTGCCGTCCGGACGCTGCCCAAAGCTGCCTCAACGCGGCGCCAATGTGCCACAGAGGTTATCGTTTGCGTGCGGAAACGTTCGCACGATGAGACACGTGCTGATGCTTGTGGTGCCTCCTGTGCATATCTATATCTATATATATATATATATATATATATATATATATGCACAGAAAAATCGTAAAGAAAAATAAAGCAGAAGAGAAAATTTCGAAGCACCCGACCGGGGATTCTAACCATCGACCCCTAGCTAACCAGCGCGCTGCGTTAGACAGCCCAACCATGCGCCATGCACCAGCCAGCGAAATAACGGCACCCTGTTTATATACGCAATTTACCACTGATGGTAAGCAGAGCTCGGAGGAGCTTGAGCGTGTTTTCGATCACGCAACGCTACATTTTCTTTCAATTTGAAAAATGCCCTCGAGACGCGCACGACAAAGTGGCCCCTTTCTGTACCCACTCGTGATGTGGAAGGGAAATAAAAACAAAACAAAGAACACTGGGTACGCCTTGCGTCAGACGCCCCCGTGTGGCAGGAGACACAGAAGGGTCACTCCATGCGCCTTAGGTGAACAAAGAAAAAGAAATATCTAAGAGCGTCTGATCCTCCATTGTCGACATTTGCAGCGCGTTGTTCAAGCACAAAGCCGTAACAACTATGACAGTTGTTAGTTCATGCTTGGCCTGTGTATGTCTGTGCGTTCTTTTCGGGCGTGCTTCTTTGTGCTTCAGTATCGAGCTACTTCTCGTTCTTCGTGTGACATTCCGATTTCTTGCTATCGCGTTTTTCGCTTCGCCCTTGCAGCGAAGCTGTGACTTTTTTTACAGATAGCTGAAGTGTGGATGTAGAACTACGGTTCCGAGTACGTTTTCCGTACTGGCGGGCGGTTCTCTAAGCAAGATAACAACGAAAGGGCGCTTTTGGTTTCCCGAGTAATGAAGGGCAGCTCAAGATATGAAAGTAGGCCCTACCATGTGCTAAAAAGTTGTGATTCCAATGGTGACTCCATGTGCAAGCGTATGTGTTCGAAAGACATTGACGCCTCGGACATCGTCGCTGCCTGTTATAATTTCAATTGCGTTCAAAAGTGACATCCTGTCGGTAAAAAGAAATAAATTGATAACTGCCGAAGCACCTCAGTTTCATTTTCTTGATCATTCGATGAAGTCATTCTACAGGAGAAGCCTTGCAGTAATGACTTATTGATATCCTGTTAAAACACTTCTCACAGTTTAACACAAAACTGAACAGCCGTGCTGAGCGAACAATCGAATCTCTGCGCAATCAATAAATCGCAATTTCTGACGGGTGAATGTGGGTGCAACAGTTCTAATGTTCGCCTATTTTTACTAGTGACACGAGTGGGGCATTGTTGCGATAGCGCAGCGTTTAATTTTAGGCAAATATTAAAAAGCGGAACCTATTAAAGCGTCGAGACTAGCAGCTCTCAGCAGGCCACGGTGGCGGCATTTCGCTTAAGGTAAAAAAAACTGACCGCGTACTTTCATTTGGGTAAAGACCTTAGATGATGAAAAGTGGATCTGGAGTCTCCCAGTCCGCTGTGCCTCATAATCAGATGATGATTATGGCGCTTTTGTGGATTTAAGGCTGAAACCACCGCGAGCAGAGCGGCTACTCTGCTCGCCCGGGTGCTCTTTACAAGAGCTACGACGCACTCAGGCACTCATTTACGCATGCCGCGTGTTAAACGTAGCTAGGTAAAAGTAAAGCGACCGTGTCGAAAGTTTAGAAAGCTGGAACACCGACGCTGTCCGACACACAACCACAACAATAGCAGCACTCGCATGCCCTCTCATGCACAGCTGCGCCGCTGGCGGTGGCACTTGGCTCCATATGATACTGAGGGGGCAGTTTCCTGACGATAACAAATATTAAAGGATTCTGATTATGCGAACAGCACACACGCTACCAGCTCACTCCTTCAGCGAACACGGGCGCTGCAGCTTGCGAAGTGATCTTTGTGCTATATATGGCTTCAGCGCAAACTGTGATGCGAGCACAATATGTTTAAAGCTATGAGCCATCTGTTGAGCTATTCTGGCGATAAGCGCGCCACAAGGGGCGCCCACGCCCTGTAACAGAAAGATTTCCTCCTGCAGGCGCGCAAGTTGTCCATGTACTTTTAGCAGCAAATGCTGACGATTGTGAATGTGTGCGCTTCACGATATTTGGATTACCAAGGAAAGCAGTATGCAGAGACCGAAAGAGAAAGGAGCAGTTCTTAGACTTGAATTTAAGAAGAGAACTTCAGCGCAAATGAAGAGGGACCACCAAGACTAGAAACGCCAGTGCTTGTATTTCTAGTCTTAGTGGTCCGTCTGCATTTGCGCTGAAGTTTTCTTCTTAAATGCTATGTACCAACGAGGACCAACAAAAGTTTTACTTGGACTTGAAGCTTAAGTTCAAAGGCAGTCATGTTTTAGTTATCATCCACGAAACGAAAAAGAGCTGCTGGAGTTTGTGTCACGTATCTCGGGAGCGCTTGCAAAGCGGAATGGAATTGGGAGAGTGAGAGAGGCGGGAGATTGTGGCGTCACTGCAAACAAACTTTATATCTCACACCACTGCAAACAAAAAGTTAACACCAAAAATTTACATAAAAAAAAGCATTAGAAAAGGTGACGCTCTAGCGCGCAATCACTAACAAATCGCAAAGCCTACAAGCTATGCTTAACTACTCCGGACTCCAAAGTCTGGCCACTATGGCGCCTCAGTCTC
This sequence comes from Rhipicephalus sanguineus, assembly GCF_013339695.2. NCBI lineage: Eukaryota > Metazoa > Arthropoda > Arachnida > Ixodida > Ixodidae > Rhipicephalus > Rhipicephalus sanguineus. The sequence goes on along the minus strand of NC_051179.1, from coordinate 138,922,646 downwards.
GCTATGCGCATCGAACGTTCTTACGGTTCGTGTTGCCCGTCGTCTCGATTCGATGAGAAGATCGACGTCCTGCCCCGTCGTCGCAGCTGCTGTCGACGTCTTGGGGTCGTTGTCGTCGATCCGTCGCCTTGCTAGTCGTCCTCGTCGCCGATACTCCGGCCCTTTGTCGAGAACATCTGTCTCGTCCAGTTAGGCCTAACTCCTGGCCTCCCCTTGGTGCCACCGGGTCGAACTGTCGACGTGGCTCTCCGGTGATTGCCGGTGGGTCGCCGTCGTCTTGCCGAGCTCTGGTAGTGCCGCAGGTGCCACGAGAACTGTGTGATGAGGCTGCCGCAAGCCCGGGACGCCTCGCTCGGTAGAGGCCGAGGTCGACGGCCACCCTCCCGGGGCATGCACAACGCTGCCTCCAGAACTCAGTCCTGCTGCTCTCGTCGCGGGTGCGACGCTGGCTTGCACCACCTTGCTACTCGACGACTCCACCGAACAATGCCTGCTCGTTCCTCTGGGGTTCCGCACCTCGGTTCGGGTCGCGTGGCACGCGCCTTTCTCCGGCCAATGGCTTGCGTCGACGTGGCGGGGGTGCACACCATCGGGTACTTTTCCATTCCCCGCACACCATCGACGCATTGCGCTGTCCGGCACGCGCCCCGTGCCCCTTTACTCATGACAGTTTGCTCCCAACTATTCCAAGGCTATTAAGCCAGGCATTGCCCTCTCTTGTGTGCGTGCTTCGCGCGAGAAGTCATGCGCAGACGGAATGCTTCAAACTTTCACGGAGAAAGTTTGTAGACTAAAACAGGCTGATTTCCCTATGCATAAAAATAACCCCCTCATGTGAGAAAAGTGCGCACGGTCATAAAGGAAAAATCTTGCCCAAATGAAACAGATAGTGTAATTAAATAAAAAAAATGAGTTGCCAAACCACACGCCCTTAAGTTAGCACATGACCTAAATACGTGGCCAAACGCTATAGGGTGGACATGGTTTTTTCTTCACGGAGGAAACTAAGGAGCATCAGCGCAGTGACCAAGAAAAGGCTAGGCAGGCGGACTGGAGCAGGCGGGTGTGGGGCAAAACATCTTACCAGATATGCGCTCTGCCTCTAGGCGTTGTCTATTTAACGCCGCTCTCATGCGGAAGGTCCTAAGTAGGAGAGAGTAGAAGGTGTCTTAACGTTACACTATGAGAGCACCAGCGCACGCTTGTGGAGACAAAACCTTTTGTAGCGTTAGCTACACTTGCCTAGCCGGAGCCCATTTCGAGTGGATCCTCATGAGCCCTGCTGCGCATGCGCGATTATCAGTGATGTCACACAGCTGGCTCGCCGGAGCCGGCATCTCACGGGTTCTCCGCCACCGCCGCGCGCGGCTCGCCGCTGCTGGTCTGCGCGTTCAGGAGGAGTGGCATCGTCACCGCGGCAGACACACTGGCGCCGGCGCGCGCGCAGACTCCGCCATCACTGCACGTGACTCGCCGCTGCTAGTCTGCGCATTCGAGAGGAGTGACGTCGTAGCCATGGCATACACTCTGGCACCGGCGCGCACACAGCTATTCGCCTTCGCTGTGCAGTCGCAGTCTGACACTGCGCTGGGGCCGCTTGATAGCGCCTCTGACTGGCGTTTGCAGGTGGGTGACGCCATGGAGAAGGAGAGCGCAAACGCTGCTCAACGGTACAGAAGAGGCGAGAAGTTTATCTCATCGGATCACGAAGTAGTTGCCTGGCAATTATCGGTTCAGCGTACGAAGAATGAACAGAAGAAGGCTAATAATCCTAGACAATCTGTGAAGCTAAGAATAATCAGCTGAACCTTTGCTAACGCTACGTATATCCTGGCATAGCCGTGCTAAGCCACTGCAATTTTTTTTCACTGGGTACCCTCTGCAGCGAGTGTAGTTTTATGCCTTTTTTGAGGATACCATGAGGCTTGCGCGACACAGGCACCAAATTGTACTAGAAATAATCGGATCATTCCAGATAAGAAGAAAATAAGAGGGATGTATTAGGCAGTGAACTTCCACACTGAGCCATGGCGAGCGTAACTGCCTTGCATCCACGTGTAAAACGTAATAAACATGAACCGAGATAATGTTTTGGGATGTGTGGTACTGGTGTCAGTACATGCCCTTCGGCTTTATGCATACCCCGCCACGGTGGTCTAGTGTTTATGGCGCTCGACTGCTGACCCGAAGGTCGCGGGATCGAATCCCGGCAGCGGCGGCTGCATATTCGATGGAGCCGAAAATGTTTGAGGCCCGTATACTTAAATTTACGTGCACGTTAAAGAACCCCAGGCGGTCAAAATTTTCGAAACCCTCTATTACGGTGTTCCTCATAATCATATCATGGTTTTGGGACGTTAAACCCCAGATAATATTGTTATCGGCTTTATGCATATCTAGCACAAACCTGCACAGTGTTCCAAAGGGAGAGTGTGCTGGGCGTATAAACGCGGTTAAAAGAATATCTGGAAAGTATACGGAGTACTCGTTGCCATACGCTTGTGCCGTCCGCTTTCATGCACTGATTTAAAAAAAGGAAACCAGCGTCGACGCACGTGCACGCAGTATTAAAAAAAAGAAGAAAACTTGCAAATTTGGCCGCTTTTTTCACCTGAAAAGAAATGAAAAACTTCCGTTTCTGCTTCCTGTTTGCTCGAAGTCATCTCTTGGTTGCCTTGGGTAGTGCCATGTGCTACCATTGCTTATTTTTGTACATACCACTGTTCAAGATAGAGCTTTCCTTCTGTAAACTAGGTCCTTATTCTGTGAGAAAGCATCATTGTCATAAAAGGAGGCGTTTTGTTATTTGAGGTTGCCACCTTACTTTTATGCGATCTTACACCACTGATCTTTTGGTTTTGTGGCGTGCGACGGTTTTTGACGTTGTGCGTTCATGAAAGCGAGCGGAAAGCGAGTTGCTCGGTTCGGTGAACATGATAACATCGTCGTGACACCACCCCAGGCAACATTCGAGGTTTTCATGACAAGTCGCGGCGGCAGAACATTCGCAATAGCTTGGCGTATCATACCACTACAGCACGTTGGGCCTGCATTTTTTTCGGGTTCACGCGTAAAGTTCGGTCGCTATGAAGAGGACTTTGCCGGCGACGCATCAAGTCGTGGTCGCCGGATGTCAGGTTCGAGAAAAAATTTTTCACGCCTTCGTGCTGGCTTATCATTCAAGCATTCGTCGTGTACCTCCTGTCCAAAAAAAATTGCCGCGTATCTGCGTGCTTCGCTGCAAATGTCGTCAAAAGACGATAGAGGAGGCGCCGCGTGAGATATGGGCGCCATCTGGCAATACGTCGGGAAACCGGTGGCAGCACCATATCGTCGGCAGAGCGCTTTTTCGTGCCTAGCGTCACATTTTCAGCGCAGCCTAAGAAACACTAGGGCTTTAGAATTATTCATCTATGTATTTTCTTGTAAAGGAACGCACCACCTAATACTTATGTATTGATGTCGCGCCTCAGATATGCATAATATATTTTCGTGATCGACAATGTTCACAAGTATGAACTTAGCTACCAGTTAAAGATGGCTGGGCGGTTAGCAAGTGGTTAAACTGTGGCCGCGTGGCTGAATCGTGTGACAGACAGACAAACAGAAAGACCGACAGACACACAGACAGACCAAAATGTCTGCGTTTAAGTTCCCCAAGAAAGACCATCGTCTTAAAAAAAGAAGCGCTTGGTGACAGTTGCTTACGGCTCTGGTAAGTGCAGTGAAGTAGGCGTTGAAGCTATCGTTGACTTTGAAGAGGGCTCGATCCGAAAACTCCTTGTCATAAACGAAGTATAGTCCTAACCTGATGACATCATCTGAAACAACAAAATATTCGCAGAATTTCAACTTTCGCATATATTGAGCACCCGAAGAAAAGTTTGCGCCCCAGGCACACAATATTTCATTTATGAAGAGCGGACATCTGCCGTGCGTCGGTTAGTGATTTTGCATAGAAAGAGTGAACATGAGAAAATGACGACTGAAGTGAACTTCTAAGAACTTCTGCGTGACGTCACAAGCTGTGTTTACTGCCGGACGGGAGTTACCAATACCGCTCTACAATTACCCCTGCCTTGAGCCAGCCAATTTCACCTTTAGCGCGCAAACCTAAATTTCATTCCACTACCTTCACCTGCCGTTCTCCATTGTGCTTCCCTTGATCGCTACACATTCATATAATAATATTATCTGGGGTTTAACATCCCAAAACCACGATATGATTATGAGAAACGCAGTAGTAGAGGGCTCCGGAAATTTTGACCACCTGGGGTTCTCTAACGTGCACTTAAATCTAAGTACACAGGCCTCAAACATTTTCGCCTGCATTGAAAATGCAGCCACCGCGGCCGGAATTCAATCGGTCGCTACACTTTCGGTCGCTCTAATTCTGAAACCTTTGCCATATGCAGTAAATTATCTGCCGAGCTTATTTTCTCCCCTTATGGCCAACTTCTATACCACCTACCTTGGCTGTCGGCTAAGCAACACGGCTGTCATCATAAATCTTAATGTAAGCGCTAAAGTTCCACCTTACATCGCTGGCTGTGCTGCCCTCAACTTTTCTAAAATTTCTTGACCTCTCATTGTGTTGTTGTAAATCTTTCAGTTTTTGCACTATATATCAGTACAAGTAAAATGCGATGCTTGCACACTTCGTTACGATGCCAGCGGTACGCTAGTGGTCCCGATTTATAATGCCTGGGTGATAAAACGAATTTTTATCCGTTTCTATGTTTTCTTCAGATGATGAGCGTCACGTTTTAGTCTTTGGTATATACCATTACCGCGATGGTCTAGTGGTTATAGTGATTGATTGCTGGCTCGAAGCCCGCGGGATCGAATACCGGCCGCGGCGGCCCTGTTTCAATATAGGCAAAGTGGTAGAGACCTGTTTGCTTTGATTTAGGTTGAAGTACCTCAACGTTGAAGTACCTCAAGTGGCCGATATTACACTACGGCGTCTGTCACTACACTACGGCGTCTGTCATAATCATATCGTGGTTTTTGGATGTAAACCCACAACAAAGATATATTTGTCAATATTTTCTCTCCATAAACGTAATATTTGTATCATTTAAAGGTTGACTGCCAATAACGAATACTCGTTCTCATGCCCGGTAACTCGACAATTTGTTTACCTCATGCACTGAACTTTTTCGGCTAGAGTGTTCAATAGTCTTATAAGATTCATCCCATGCAGATCAATGATTGCAGATTACAGGACACTGTCGTCTGCAAACATTCTGATGACTATTATTCCCCGTTCATATTCTCTTCTATTCATTTCTAGTTTAATACCTTCAACTTCTTTTGAGGAAGCATTGGGTGGAATTCTGTATCTTTACCTGACTTCTTTCATAATCAGCATTCGTCGCTTGTGCGGTGAATCAATGCACGCTTTACGATCGCCTAGGTTACGCAAGGCATCCATGACTGCGGGTACATCTAGAAAGCGAAACATGTTCTTCCACCAGTTTGTAAGAATAGTTAAGCCAGTAAGAAGACCAGTAACAGATGAAAAAAGCATCACAGATGACGACAGTTCGTACTAGTTCGGGTTTCGAACGCGCACCCGTCGTCTCTGCAGAGCGGTCGCTCTGCCATGAGCTAACCATGAGATTAGCCTATCGCAGCGCCCTGGCGAGGTAATCTATAACTCGAAAGAAATAATGAATGCGGTAGGCGCATGCATGCACTTCTAGAACTGGTTGTAAGCAAAGCCGCCTCTCCTCTCCCTTGATGACGCACGTTGATCAGTGGCATAAGAATGCTTGTTACGCTCATGGGTGCTTTAAGGGCCCCTAAACCGCCAGCGATAATTTTTAACATTTCAAGTTTGAGTTCATTTCGAGTTCAGAATGCCGTCACCATCAACAACACCGAACGAGGCAGCCCTACGAGTCGCGGGTGTGCCACACATTCCAAGAAACAAACCCTTGTCCTCTCAGGGCCTTTCGGTATCCTCAGCGTTGGCTCTGACGTCACCGTTTGCGTCTGATAATGTCATCGACATAAAGAACCTGTTTGTCTGCTCGGAGGTAAACGCTCTTGCCGCTCTTCCTACTTTCACGGTGAGGAAGAGCACTCGGCCAGGAGAAGGTTCGAGCGGATAACCGGACCGTAGTGAATGCAGGAGCGAAGGCCGCTTTGAGTCATGAAACGCGTGTAACTGCGCTTTTACGACACGGTTTCGAAAAATTCTTGTCGCTACGTGTTGATTATAAACTCATGGAGAACTGCAGCACCACTACTAAATTTTCTACCTTTGCGCTGTTTAGAGGCGCTTTTACTCACTGGCCATTGCAGCTGTGATCAACGGTTCTTGTGAAGCGGCTGGCTCAAGCAATTAAGCTACTTTATTTTGTCAACCCTCTGGCGTGTGCCACCCTTACACTAATATGAACATGGTTTCCATGCCACCGTTCGTGTTGAAGAGCAAAGGTGCGTAGAAAAAACACAGAAACATGTTCGCATTGTCATAGTTCCCAAATATATTTTTTTTACTATTTAGGTATTTCACGCCGAACGCCCCAGCCTATTCGGTGACCATCTGAAACGCTTAGAAAAGAGAGAGCTGAGCTAGTTGGTGCGTACTCATTCTAGAAGTCTGGGCGTGCAAACACGAACACAAGAAAGAAGTCAAGACACCACAAACGGAGGCTAACAACTGCAGAAGCGCACAACGACGAAAAAAACAAGGCACAAAAACTTATCTGTGCCTACCCAGGCAATAGGCGAACCTATCAATCCGGCACGCGTGGGGGTCTACTTGAAAGATAACGGTTAAAGGGGTGCTCCAACACATTTACAGCGAAAGCTGTTATGAGATCACAACAAGGGCCGTTTTTGGCGCCGTAGTTGTCCACCATCACCGCCGCCACCGCTGGGGTCCGCAGCCACTATCGCTCGAAATAAAAAAAAACACGAAATAAAAGAATATATTCAGGATGGAATGAGGTTCGAACTTGGGCCCTCTGCGTTGGAGCCCAGTATTCTACCTGAGAGCCATGCCGGTGCTTGAAACTGCTTTGCAAAAACACCCTATACAGGCTTCATGGCGGGAAGGAACCACATCAAAATATGACATGTAGCGTGGTGGAAGAGTAAAATAACAACCAAGCGTCGCACAATGCGAATTGCGCAACTAGTCGGTTGTTGAATGCTTCCAACCCATTAAAAAGGGCTCTGGCATAATTCTTCATCGGCAGCAGCCACAGCATCAAGAAGTGCACATAATGGCTTACAAAGGTTTAGCGTGAACCACGATTCTCCGCAGGATGACGAAAATTTATATAGTGGCTGCATCCCTACTTCAAAAAGTTATGATAATTTATAGCGTAGTGGGTTCCTCGCAAGTGCACTTCTATTTGTTGCCAAGGAAGCCCCTTAGGCTTCCATGATCCATTTCCTGAGGGTCTCAATAAAGTTATTTCCCTCTGTCTTTCTCTCTTTCTTTCTCACGTCTACCTATGTTATATAGCGTGGTGGGAGAGTAAAGTAACGACCGAGCGTCACACGATGCGAATTACGTAACTAGTGGGTGGTTTAAAGCTTACAAACCATTACAAATGGATGAGCCATAATTCTTCATCGTCATCAACCTCGCATAAACAAACTGCACGTGATGCCTTACATATGGTACCTCGGTTCTCCGCAGAATGACGAATAATGTCGTGGTGGGTGCTTCCCAACTTCACAAAAATGATGATTTGTGCCGCAGTGGGAACGTTACTAGTTTACTTCGATTAGTAGCCGCAAGAGAGTTTATAACGGGCTCTAGAAATGCCGCACTTGCAGCTTTCTCTGTGACTGTGCTGCGCTTTCCACGCAGACCTGGCGTTTTTTTTTTTTGTTTTTTTTGGCACCGCAGCTGTCCGCCGCCGCCGGTGTCTGTATCCACTATCGTGCGAAATTAGAAAAATTATCTATGTTGGAATGAAGTTCCAACATAGCCCAGTATTCTACCTCAGTGTCATGCTTGTGCTTGAAACTGCTTTGCAAAAAGACCCTATGCAGGCTTCATATCGAGAAGGAACCACATTAACATATGTAATGTAGAGTGGTAGAAAAGTAAAATAACAACCAGGCGTCCCACAACGCGAATTCTGTAACCAGGCTTCACACAATGCGAATTGCGCAACAAGTGGATGTTTGAAGGCTTCCAACTCATTACAAAGGGCTCTGCCATAATTCTTCATGGTCATCAGCCACAGCATCAAAAAAGTGCACATAATGCATTACAGGTGTTTAGCTGGAACCACGGTTCTCCGCAGATTGGCGAAAAATTTCATAGTGGCCGCTTCCCTACTTCAAAAAAATTATGATGATTTATAGCGTAGGGGGTACCTCGAAAGTGCACCAAGGAAACCCATAAGGCTCCCATGATCCATTTCCTCAGGGTCTCAATAAAGGTAATTCCCTCTCGCTCTCTTTCTCACGTTAACATATGTTAAAAAGCGTGGTAGGAAAGTTAAATAACGACCGGGCGTCACAAAACGCGAATTACGTAACTAGTGGGTCGTTTAAAACATCCAACCCATTACAAAGCGCTCAGCCATAATGCTTCAACGTCATCAACCGTCGCATCAACAAAGTGCACATAATGCCTTACAGATGGTACCTCGCTTCTCCGCAGAAGGACGAATAATGTCGTGGTGGGTGCTTCCCAACCTCACAAAAAAGATTATTTATGGTGTGGAGGGTATGTTTCCAGTGTATTTGTAATAGTATCCGCAATATAGTTTATAATGCGCCCTAGAAAGGCAGTTCTTCCAGCTTTCGCTGTGACTGTGCTGCGCTTTCCGGGCAGGCCTGGCGTTTTTTTTTTTTTTTTTTTGCAGCGCCTACATCGCTGCCCACTGCATCAGCGCGTAGTGGCGCTCGCCAGAACTCTTGCGGGCGGAAATTGGGAAGTAGAGCGTAGGCCTATGATTGCATAACTGTAACTTTAGAAGTGATAGCATCGTTGCATCACAACAGGGGTTAATGTTGTATTTCGTTTTTCTTTAGCAAGCTTTTTCACTGAACTCCAAGTAGACGAACGTCCTTAGACTTTTTCAGCTTCAAAACTGCAGCACCGAGAATGGAATGCGCCCGGAACGCCATGGAGCTGGAGGAAACGCACTGGGGACGCTCCAGGCGCCGTTATTTGAGGAAACTGAAGGGAAAAAATTTGCAGCGGCTTAGCTCGGCTATGCCAAGATATACGTAGCGTTAGCTAAGGTTCAGCTGATTATTCTTAGCTTTCTTGGTTGTCAAGCTTCTCAGCTTTTCAGCGCCACTTAGCAGCATTTGAGCTATCCTCCTCCATGGATATACCACACTGGCAAACTCCAGCCAGCCGGCCTGAGAAATGGTTAACCTCCCTGTCCTTCCCTTTTTTTTCCTCCGTCTCCTCTCCGCTATATGTATACCCCAACTGATACGTCTGCGTATGCGCGCAAAATGAGACGCTGTCAAGCGGCTCCGGCGCAGCGTCAGACGGCCACTGCGCAACGGAGGCGTACAGCGGGGCGCGTGCCGGCGCCACTGCGTCTGCCACGGCTATGACGTCGCTCCTCTGGAATGCGCAGACCGGCGAAGCGCGCTTCGGCGGCGGCCTGGTGCGCCAGCGATCTGCCTCGTTTCGCAAGTGCGGTTCACTCTTCAAGCACCACATCATCATCCCAACGTCATCATTACGTTGGAAAGAACGGGCAGAATGGCATGCAAGCTTCCCGTACGTAAGAGCTGTTAGCTTATTTCATTAGGGCGCTCTCAAACGTCACAGAGCGAGTGAAATATGGTCACGCGACCCCGTGAAGATTGAGTTGAGGGTAGGCGTCCTTTTTATTGTATTTTGAATTTTCTAGGCTGAATAACTTCGGACTGCCTGCCTTTATCGTTGCCGTTCTTGCTGCACTAATCTCTACAGCCCTCAGTCGATGCAACCCGCAAGTAAAAAATGTAAAACAACGAGGTCTCGAAAAGTTTTGGAGGGCCCCTTTAAGGCATTTGATTTCTTCTTTATGCAAGTTAATGAAGCATTAGACGGGTTTCTTCATTTCTGTGCTTTTACAAATTTGTGCATTAGTCGAATTTGGCGTGAACGTGCACTCTCTACAATGTAAAGATTGACTAGAAGGTGAGCATCCGGTTAGAGATAGCTTATGTTCGAATAGTCTCCGGTTAACACAGCAGCCCGTCTGTCCTACGTAGAAGCAGCCGCAGTTGAAAGGAACATTATACGCCACACCTGTACGGCAATCATTGAATTTGTTGGTGAGTTTTGTGAGACAAATGTCAGTCCGCTCCTCATCTATTACTTGCTAGTTCTTTCTTTACACATGTTCTACCTAGCTTATTGGCAGCCGTGAAAACAACATTAACGCCGTATCTACTTCCTACTTTCTTTAGCCTGTGAGATACGAAATGAATGTAAGGAATACAAACGACACGTATTTTCCTATCGCTTTCTGCAATCATGATCGGACTTACCAAAACGGACTTCTTTAAATATTCAGTGACAGTGCCCACTGCAACGCCAGGATAACCTACGTTTAAAAGACGCGTAGCATCTTCGCTAATGCTGGCACTCACAACATTGTGCTCACAAGACTTGGTGAGGGCAGACTTAAGGCAAGGCATGGCTATAGACGAGGCAACCTAAAGTTTCGACCGGGCTGCAGAAATTAGGCGCCTTTTCCTCTTCAAACCACTACCACCACCACCTAAAGTTTGCGCGCGCGACGCCAGCGTTGAGTGCTCCCCTGGTGGGCCGATGAAAATGGCGAAGGTCGTCGGTTCGCCCGCGGAAGCGACTGCGCGCTGCCGCGCGCGCGTTTTCGGCGGAGCGCGTGCTGCCAGTGATTGCGTTTCCAAATTGCAAAGAAAGCCACGTCATCTGCCCTTCTGCAGTTCAGCCCAGAAGTCGTTTACCAAAAGTCGTTTAACTTTGGCTGGCATCAATTAGTCCATGCTGGTTGTGTCATTTATAAACGCTTCTCTGATATGCAAAAACGTTTTTTAAGCAAAGTGACTAAGTTGCCTTTTTTGAGTTTATTTTCATATCGAGGCTGCAGAAGTACTCGTCATAAATGTTCTGCGCGATCATGCTGCCATTTTTTCTCACTATTCTAACAGCATGGAGCACTCATTTATTTTAAACCTTTCATTTTCTC